>NC_048893.1:136142224-136173414 GCF_011077185.1 Oxyura jamaicensis
CAGAGTGCTTTGTCGCAGGAGCAAACCATTAGGCAAGACGATGGAATTATTATACACCTCTCTGTAAATGCTAACAGTATCTTACCACCGCATTAATAATACTGGTATTTTATAAGAGACACCATATTTTGATATTGCAGCCATAGCATTTTATGTGTCATGATAAAACAATAAATAAATGACCATCCATATTGCAAAGTGACTTCCCAGTCTGGCATTAATAGTATCTCAGCCCTTCACCTGCAGTACCTAGCATGATACAGGTCGTGACCTCGTATAAGGCTTTTAAACTTTTGAAAAATAGCTCCTTCTCACCTGTGTGGAACTGTTGTGTGGCAAACAGCTGGTGTCCACTGTGCAGTTTGACTTGGAGGGATCTGTAATTTTTTGTGCTGGATTCCTACAACAAAGGGGCTGGTTTGGCTGAAGAAGTGAGTCCCGCTTGCTAACAAACAGGCAGGGAGGAAGGTTCTCCTACACATCTTCATTGTCATTTCAGCCAGGTTAAACAAAGCCTTGGAGATCAGGAAGGGTCATGGCATGGCCCCTGAGCCTGGTGTGAGACAGGCTAGCCCCAGTACCAAAAGCAGGGAGCTTCACTGCTTTTGAGATTGTGCCAGAACCAACCTTACGTGGTTGTGGACTGTGCTTCTCGCAAGGTGCCACTGGTGTAGTGGTATGCAGCTGCATTGTGTCAACCTGATGGACCCCAGGGGGTTTCACCTTGGAGGGCTGCTGTTTTTTTCATACCTAGTCACCACGCTTGTGTATAAACTGCCATACTTCCTAGTTTATTCAGCACAGGTTTTCAGATTGCCTCTGCCTTGTTTACCATTGATTGTGTAAGGCCATAGCTTGTTCGTGTCATGTTCCATTTCTTGGCAGCACAATGCCAGGCAGCTTGGCTCCCACAGGGACTGCCTCAACCTGTTAAGCCATGGTGTCTACTATGTGTCACTTTCTAATCCACTTGGGATCTTTTTTTTTTTAAGGATTATACATTGGCCTCTTTCCCAAAAACAGAATTGGTAGTAAGAAATTGGAAAATGCCAATGAAAGGAAGAGATGAAAGCTACCTAAATAAGAGCTATCAGTCTGTAAACGTTACCCTGATTAAACGTGACACATCAACATGTAGCTAAACTACGTTTTGGAATTAGAATTAATTAGGGATGGAACATTTTGGAGTTAGGGACAAAGCAAAGATGCTAAAGGATCTGTGGGATTGCCAGTCTTCTGTGAACAGTTTTAAGCACGTGATTGACTCAGAAAAGAAGTTCAGGTTCAGCGAAGGCCAGCAGGCATCGGCGCCATCAGTGCCGATGTAAAAACGTGCTACTCTAGGCCTTGAAAGTAGGGCAGAGGTGTTGTCCTCCCCTCAAAGCACTTTTTTGTCTTTGCTGTCTGGAAAGGGAGCCTGCATGACTCAGCTCAGGTGGAGAAATCTCCTTCTCCACTGTCTCTCCCAGCCCCCTAGGTCTTGAGAGTCACTCCGTTGGGATGACATCGCAGGTAACTTTTTGGCAAGGTTAGTTAGCTGTATGTAACACAAACTGTGCGGCTGTTGCCATTCTAAATAATTCACCTATGTGGTGCTGCAGTATCTTTAAATGTCAGAGGGGGAAGCTGTAAATCATAGATATTGCCATCTGGTTAGAACCATTGCCTCGCTTGTAAGACAGGGTCTGACAGAAGGACACCGTATGAGGTACCAGGTAAGTAGCATCCACAGGCTTGCAAGACGTTAAATGCCCCCTTCAGTCATGGATCTCCTGGGGTCGTAGCAGGAGCGTGCGATGGATGTCAGGTGTGTGTGCCCTTCCCCGCTTACTGCAGCAGCCCAGGCAGGTGGGCGAGGGTCTCTCAGGCTCTTTGACTCATCCACAGCTTTCCACTGCACATTTGGTGTCCCACAGTGTTCAGAGCAACGTTTTGTGGCTCACACCAGCCAACCACTGGTCTGTAGCACTGCTATGAAAAGAATGTAAAATAAATCCACATTTTCTGCTTGTGCAATCCAAATCTAGGCTCTGGTTGCGAATGAAAGCTGTCGTGGCACCTCAGTGCTAGATACCTTTCTTCAAAAGGCTGGGGAGGCCTAAGTAAGCAAGTAAGCGTGGTGCTAGCTTGTCGGTACCAACCAAGGCTGGATCCTCGTGAGAGACACGACAGTTTGCAGGCATGCTGGGGTGAACGCTGCCTTGTGGCGTTTGCAGGCTAAATAAGACAAAGCAGCTTAAGATTCAGCATAGCTAGCAGGTGACAGAGAGAGATGGAAATTGAGTCCTGGTTTTATTATTTGACCAGGCCGTGCTATCGGCAGCCTCCCCCAGACAGTTGGAAGTTCCCCTCCTACAAGCAGTGCTTTCAGGGCTTGGCTACTCCTCCTGGCCCTGGGCCTGCTCGAAATCTCTCCAAAAACATTGCAACACCTCATGAACCTGAGAAAAGTTTTACAGATTACAAAAATGCAGCCACTCCAGGACAGACCATGGAGGCATGAACTGTTTTACCCATTCACACAGAAAAAATGCTCTCCCCCCCACTCCAGAGCCTTCATGAGACAGGCCTGGTGCTGGCAGCAGAAAGGGCTGGAGTACCCCAGGGCCTTGGCCCAGCACCCTATATGAAGATACCCGCATCAAAATGAATGTCCTTCCTTGCTAGCAGTGCCTTGTGATAAAAGATCTGGTTTTGTTGCTGGGTTTTCAGAATTTCAAAGTCTATTTGTGTAGGTGAGGGATAAAAGCATTGCTCTGGGGCCAAGAGCTGCTTGTGCACTGCCAGATAGTTGTGTTAGTTGCCACTACAAATGAACATGTGAGCAATAAATACACCAGTGTCATAAATGTAGGGAAACTCAATGTTCCTGTAGATCATTGCAGCAGCTTCAATTTGTGCAAGCTGATTTGCCCCAGCTGGGAATCAGGCCTTGATAACTGCTCCATTTTGTTTGTAAAAAGAAGATACACAGAGATTTGTTTTGAAATACATGAAGTGTAAATGCTCCCTTTGCACAAAAAGATAAAAAATCTTATTATGACGGCAATCCTGCAAACATCTATGAGTTTAATCTGGCATAAACCAAAATAATCCCACTGACCTTAACGGCACACAATGACCTCAGGGGGATTGCTTGCACGCTTACAGATAGGAAGATCCTTAACACTGGGGCTCCGTGTGCCAAAGTGCACAGCAAGATACCTAGGGCACAGAACCAGGTCAACGTAAGCAAGATGTCTCCATTTTCTTTGGGGAGATAAATTCTAAAATGGTACAAATAAAATGTAATTTTAACCACGGAGAGGAGGGGGAAAAAATCACATTTGGAAAGAAAATACCAAGCAAACTAATTCTTCTCATTTCAAATCAAGTTTTCTCTTCAGCTGCCAGAAAACAAACACATCAAAACATATTACTTGCTGGGCCTTAGGGCCTGACAACAATTTGAAGCTGCTATTAATATTTGAAACATTTTAACAAAGCAAATACCAATAGCTTTCTGAAGCTGTATACATTGATTTTAATAAAATAGAAATAAACTTATAAAGTTATTCCTGTTTGTGCAATTGAACAGTTGTCATATTTTATGAAACTTCAGATTCATGAGGCCAATCCTCAAGAAGCACACAGCTGCTTTTATGAAATAATTCCACGAGACCATTAAAACAATACTCAGTTTCAGTCTATGGCCAACACTGCCTCAAATATTTGCACTGAACCCTGCAAGCACTTTTACATCCGCAAGGCTTTGCCAGATGAAGCAGCCCAAGCTGAAATTAATGACTGAGAAGAGCGCTGTGAATTAAAGCATCACCGTGGTCCATTTTTCTTGTTCTCATTTGTTGGAAACAACTTCTTTGTGATTTATCCATGTACAAAATTCTCTTGGATGTGTAAAGGTCTTTGAGAAATATCCAGAACCCTTCTATCAGGTTAGCACTCTAACCTCAGCAATAGGATCACACACACACACCAGAGCAGAAGAACTAAGCTTATAAATGTCAAACAAAACAACACTCAGGTATTTTTTTACAAGATGCTCCAGCTGTATAGATCACTGCTCCATGGGCCGACAGTCATGCACCTGTTTGCTGTGTTCTGTTATCAGATGTAGAACCATGACCGTATCCCCTGATGGTCCTTAAATGATCTTTTATGCTTTTCATAAACTGGAAAACTGATGATAGTTCTGACTCCTCACTGTGGCCAAATCCAGTGATGCTCTGCCTCGATTTAAGTGCTTTCTTCATGAGCAGATCTCATCCTTTGACTAGCTAAATTTCCTTAGATCCTTTCAAAATATTCAACCAGAGACTGCTCTTTCTTCTATGATACAACTTTTCCATCTACCTTGCACTGAACCTTGGCTTGTAATTTATTGGTACTCAGTACTTTTTGGTTTTGTACTACTACCAGTTGCAGTATGTGGTTGCATTAAGCTTAAAATAAACTACATCAGAATTGCACATGGTTGAATCATCTCAGAGTAACACTTCCTGTCCAGATCCTAATCCTAAAATTTGCACCAAAATATGAACTAAAAATGGGAATAACCTCATGTTTTTGAGTTGTTGATTTGAACTGCTCAGCACCTCAGGCTTTATTCAGTCTCGCATTAAATTTAGATGTGTGCTTCTGTAATGAATGTGTGTGGACGTTCAGGAAGCCAGCACCAATACAACAGCCCATGCCCTGCAATACATGCCAAAGACACTGCAGAAGCCACTAGAGACAGGTTTATGCAGATGCAGTGTAGCGGGGAAGGAGAACTGCTGACGGATGCTGTTCAGCAGTCCCAAGGCAAACACAACGAAGAGGGGAACCTCAGAGCTTTCCAACCTTGTTTTCACACAGTGTTGCTGCACATCTTCCTGCTGGCAGGCTCCCCCGCACAAACCTTAGACCTCACTAGATCTATACCACGGGTAAATTTGTCTCCTTGTCTCTGGCTGAACACGGCTAAGGGGGTTGGACGCCTGGCCAACACTGAGCAATGCAACTGTACTGACTTACTTGGAGGCTGGAGGTGTTTGCTTGTCCCTATTAGCTAGCAGTTGGTGCGTTTCTTTCCAGCCCATAAAGTCAATAAAGCCAATAAACTTCCCAACAAAGTGCAGAAACTCATGAAGGGGTGGTTTTCTGCACTTGTCCCCTCAGGGGCCATCACAGTGTCCCCTAACAGAGGCAGCCCTGTTGTAGATGTCTGTATAGAAGGGTCAGCACAGTAGCGCAAACCTGCCTTATCCTGCTCCCCTGTTTTATTCCTATCCACAGGGTCCTTTTCTATACTTATAAATGGCTCTAATTTGGAACACCCTGAAGTAGACGGGTATGTTCCTGTGCTGTGAAATGCTGGAGTGCATCGCACATTTCAGATAGATCTCTGGTGCTTTGTGTGCTTCAAAATAGGTTTCCTGGGGCTCTGGTGGTCCCACAACCCCAAGATTCAGCATCAGAAGCCATTGTTCAAGTTGGTGATGGTGCCACAAAGACTGCATTTTATTTACATGGGAAAAGAACAGTTAAAGATTTTTCTATATAGCTGTATGAGGAATTATCTCTATTTTAAGCAGCAGCTCCCACATGCTTTTAGGTATGGCTGTTTGCTCTGTGCAGTAATGTCTCCCTTGATATATAAAGTGCAGCACTACATAAATCCTTCCAGAAGGAGTTTTCAGCACCAGCAGCCAGCTCCTGCAGCCAGTTCTGCGTCTCTGAGGACTTGAGCTAGCTCAGCTCTTCAAGTCCTGCTTCATCAGCTTGTCCTAACGCCCAGAGGCGATTTAGCCTGCTAAGGGGTCTGACTAAACATGAACCTTGTTAAAAGCAGATTAAAGTCTTCAGCATTCAGCTCAGCCTTCCCAGTGTTACTGCAACGCGTACAGCACGGGCACGGATATAGTCTGCCAGTGAACACACAGCACTGGAGGAGACCGGAAAAAGTGTCAATGAAGAGCTGGCACTAGGAGAAAACAAGTTACCAGGTGCTTAATTCATTTTGCAGAAACGTGGCCCTGTGCTTTAAAGCCTGCTCAGTATCCAGGCCATTGCTCTGAGATGCACGGGGCAGGGAATGGCCTCTGGCATCAGCGCTGAGCACCAGCTGGGGCAATGGCACCTCACACCCCGGCTGCAGGCCCTCATGGGCCCTGGACGCCAACACTGCGCTGCTGAAACTGCGGTCAATAGTGCTTGGCCTGAAAGGTCTCGGCAGTGAGATGTCACCGGTGACAGAGGCCAGAGAGGCTGTGGGGTCTCCTTGGAGGCCTTCAAAAGCCGCCTGAAGATGGGCCTGGGCAGCCTGCTCTGGGTGGCCCTGCTGGAGCAGGGCTTGGGCCTGGTGGCCTCCAGAGGGCCCTGACAGCCTCAGCCCCTCTGAGACTCTGTGAAGGCAAGCAACAGGAGAGCAGTCTCAAGGTCCCTTTGGTTCATGCAAGCAGTGGAGAGGCCTCTCAACCATTTCTTAGTTTGGTCTCCATACCCTTCACGACTGCCCACTGAAGGAGATTCAGCAGCAGCTGAGGCTGCTCTCATGCTCACCTTTCCCTGCAAACTCTTAGAAACTTGGGAGAGAAACTGGGGATATTCGGCGTTTCCCTGTACATACCTTAAAATTGCAAAGCACTTTTCTTTCATCAAATTGCTGGTGAAAATGCGAGGGTTGATTCCAAGTGGAAACAACCTTTTTAAAGCTACATGTCTGCCAGTATTTATATTTATTTAAAGCCCAAATTTCTGACAACCCCCTTCATACAGCCCTGTGTACTGCTGTAGCTGCGTGAACCAAATTTATGCCGAGTGGGCTGGGTGTTTGCAGTTTGTAAGATCCCTGTCATTTTGCAGACACAATTAAATTTGTAGCTAGTTTGTTTTGCTAACCCCCCAGGAACTCAATACCACCGTTACAGCTGGAGGAGGTTCAGCGTTCGGCTCCAAATAAGCTGACAGAAATAGAAACTTGGGTTGGCGTATGCTGGAAACAGGGCAAATGATCACATCGTGGGAGGAATTACAGGCAAGGGGTCCTCTCCCCTGGGTTTGAGTGGAAACGATCGAGATGAAGGAAGGTATCAGGAGCTGCAGTTGGCTCGAAGATCTCTCAGATTTGCACTGGATTTTGAGACTTAAGCGAATTACCTTATTTATATTGGTTTGTACTGGTGGGGTATGTAACCTCATGAATTAGGATGGGGTGCCACAGACCAGCAGCCGTGTAGGCCTCAACGACAGCAGTAATGAGAGGGTGAGCATTGGCAGTGACAGGCGAGACTTGTGGCCACCTCCATCTCTTTCAAAGCCAAACCTCGCAAGGAGGTGAGGCATCAATCAGCAGGAACAGCAGCCTCGTCTTCCCGTTTTGCTTGTCCGCGTAGGACTTCTGCAGTGTCATCTCACGTGCTGCAGCTGAGGTTTGCCCTGTGCCCCAGAGGCCCATTAAAAGAACAAAACCTACAACATCACATTTTTGCAAACGGCAGGCTGGAGAACAAGGACCAGGTCTGGGACACAAGTTCCCCTTGGGGCTGTGAGCACCTGGGGATCTCTACCAGATGAATAACTTCAGAGGCACAGGTGCAGTGCCGGTACTTTCTGTCCACCACACCCTGGGGTGGAGGAGAAAGCTTTCATTTTTCAAACCCAGCAGAAAGAAGCACGCAGACATCTTCAGGTTTAAGTAATAGGCTCTTGAACAGTTCTTAAAGGTTATTTATCAGAGGCATTGTCTGAAGAGAGAAGCAATTTGCATTTTCAGTTGTTCCTGGTTTGTTGGGAGCAGGAAAAAGTCAAGGGGAAATGTAAGTGGCCATACTACCACAGTGTAGGCTTTTCTTTCTTAGTTGGCTGCTTGAAGTTGAAAAGCCCTTCTGTCCCTCCATCACCCCAACAAAAAGAAGCCCGCCTCCCATAAGGAAATCTGGCCCCATCCCTCCCTCCTGTAGTTAACAATTTTCCATGCAGGGCTTTCCCTTCCCAGGGCTCTACAAAGGGGTGCAGGGGTGGGCTGCTGGGCTTTGGGCACCATAAAGAAACAACGTGGAAGCCAGCAGAGAAAGGAGAATAGTGGGGGCATTAAGTTTGTTTCTGGCATCAATGCAGAGGTGCAAGCCACGGCAGGAACAGCAAAACTGCTGAAGAGGTTTTGCAAAAGCAGGATGAGGAGAGGTGGCCGCTACTTCCCTGGGGGTACTGCTGGAGGAGGTGGTGCCCACCAGGCTGAGTCCTGCAGGGCTTCACCCCAAAAACCTCCTGTTACTGCCAACATTACTGCTCCGGTGATGGGAGCAGCAGCTTGCCCTGCCTGCCATGCTGCTGCTTGGTTTTTGGAAGGTATTTTCTTTCTTTTTCTCTCCTTGGTGGCATTTGTGGCTCTGTAAAACCTGGCATTCAGCATCCTCACCCCACTCTGCAGCCAAAGTGGAGACTTGTTTATAGACTGGGGAGCAAGCCATCTTCCCAGCCTAAATTACTTCTGTGATGTAATTCATTCCATGGGCATAAATTGAACAAACCACACCACCTACATTTAGGTGCCATCTTTATATGAGCCAGGGAGGGCAGGTTGGGACAGCAGCATCTTTCCCCTGAATCAGCACCACTGGAAAGAGTACACGAACTCTCCATCAGCGACAGGGCAGTGGGATGCAGCAGGACATGGAGGGATGCATTGAGACACAGGAGGGAGGAAAATGGGGCAGTGCAGAGCTCTCCTGGCTGCTGCTGAGATGATGATGCTGAGATGAGGAAAGCCCAGCCTTTGGCTTGCCTCTCACTCCGCAGGCTACGTTCACTGGGGTCACCCTGCAATTTTCTTCCACAAATCACCAAAATATTGTATGACTTTGTTTATTAAACTGCCAGCACTTTAATTTGCTTGCCCTTGAGGGCATTGATTAACTCAGGAACACAGCCTGTCCATTTAGGAACAAGTTAGCTGCCTTTTTATTTATTTGCATTCTCAGTAGAAAAAAAAAAAAAACAAGTTTTTAAGTGTTAGTTTCCTTTAAAAATATCAAACAAGGCAAAATCAAGTACATTCTCACTCACATAAGGTGATTTCTGACAGCTGTATTGATTTAGAAAGGCATTAGCAGATTTCTGTGTTTTTTTTTGTTGCTCTTGTTATTTTCTAGATGAGGTATTTCTAGAGTTAGTGCACATAACACATATAGATTGTACAGGAAGAACCCAGCAAAGTATTGTGTGTGATTGTGAGGCAGCTGACCCTAAATCTTGCTTTTAAGCTTGGACACTTGCTTCTTCTTCCTTTTTTTAATTTATTTTTTTAGCAGAAGCTGCACCCCCTGAGCCTTGCTCCAGAGGGAAATGCCCATCCCCGTGCAGCACTCTGCATCTCTGAGGAAATATTTAGCAAAATTTGGGATCCTGACATTACCCTGTCAGGCATCTCACACCTGCCTTGGCACCACCACTATTTGGGGGTGCCCTCACCACGTGGCAGAGGCTGATGCTGCCTGATGCCCAGGCAGGAAGGCTTTCCACCTCCCGCACGGGGCACAGGCATTTGTGGCAGGTCGACCCGCTGACTCACGGCTGGTAACAGATTTGGGAGCCGCGAGCCGGAGCGCTGCGGCTCCTGATGCCTGGGTTTGTCCCATTTCCTCTAGCCACGGCTAAAAGAGGATCCCTTGTGCCAAGAAAAATCCTTTAATTAGTTCCCACATTTACAGGAAGCCCTGGAAACCTGGCCTTGGGTATTTTGATCACAAATACGTCATGCAACTGGGGAAATCTGTGGGAAACACTGATCTTTTCTATTCTTTTCCTTTTTTTTCTTTATTTTTTTCAACACTTGATGCAGTGCAGCCCACGTGGTGTGGGAGGCGGGATGCTGGGGCGGGATGCCTGCGGGGAGCAGGATGCAGCCAGGACAAAGCAGCTGTGCAGATGGGTTCGTCCGTCCTGCCTGTAAAAGAAGGAGCGCTTGCTGTGCCCGCCCCACGTACAGCATCCAGATTTAATTCCTCCTCGTCTGGCTGTAAAGATTACCAGTGGGATTAATATACCAGTGGGATCAATATACACACCTTGTCCCCTGCCCTTGCATCTCAGCCATTCTCAGTAAGCTGAGAGGACAGTGGAAAACCTCCGCGTTGCCTTTTTTCCTTTTTTTTTTTTTTTTTTTTTTCCTTTCGTACTAGATTGTACACAAACATGAAAACAGATTAAATAACATGCCTTTCAGGGCATACATTTCATAATACCATAGAGAGCATAAGCTTTTAAAGCAATTCTCTCCACTAAAATTAAAACAAACTGCTCCAAATAGCATTTTTAAGGCTCAGCGGAGGCCGGGGGATGCTGATTTCCATGCTACTCCTGTGCGCCCTGTTAGCAGGCGTTGTGAAACATATGCAGTTTCCTTAAAAAAAAAAAAAAAAAAAAAAACAGTTAAGAAGTCATCTCCCATTCCTCAAACAATTTCACAACGTGTGCACTTACACCACGAGGACAAAATCCTGAGTAAAGCCTCCGAGTGCATGCAGGTGTGTGGAAAAGCCACCGATGGGGGTCCCTGGGGGATTCACCCCACTCCCAGGAGCTGGCCCTTGGCCCGCGGTGCAGGAGGGCAGGGCTGGCACGGGAGCTGCACGTCGCTGTTGGGCAGTGGGGATGGACTTCATCCCAGCAGGGGAAACTGAATAAAAGGGCTGAGATCAGACAAGAGAGCGCGGAAGGCCTGGAGCTGTAGGGAGGGAGTTGGGACATCAGCAGTTGGAAATGGCATGGTTGGGTTTTGTTTTTTTTACGATACCGTGTGTTCCTACTGGATTTTTGCAAACCCCACACATCTATCAGAATAACCCTTTGCAGGAATGTATAGATATATTTATCTTAAGAGTTTCAGAGTTTTAAAGCCATGTTAACATTTCCTTCCATTTCCTTCTTTTTAGAAAATTGGTATAAGGGTACCATAAATTCAAGTGTAACTGTAACAAGGAGAGAAGAAGGTAATAATTAATCAGTGTCGCTTTCAAAAACACCTGCTTTTAGGGCTCAATAATGTCTTGAATTTATAAGCCAGTGCCTTGAGGTTTAGCAGGAGCTGAAGCAAACGCTGTGCCCCGCTCCCATTGCCTCCTATCCCTGGGCCAGCAAACACCGAGGAGAGGCTGCAGGGCTCGCAGAGCAGCCCAGGACCCTGCGCATCCACATTTCCCTGCTCGCTCTCAGTGAGCAAACAAAGCCCAGTGAAATCCCAGGCAGAGCAATTTTCATTACAGCTCTCTTCCAGCAGGGTCCCCGTGTGATTTCGAAGAGCAATATTGATCTAGGGTATATTTTGATAACAAAGGTATGCATTACGTTTGCACAACTAAAGCACTTTTCAAAAACAGGCACTTTTCGAAAACAGAAAAATTGTGTTTTGACTGCACGGATAGACCCACATATTCCACATTTAACTACTGTATTTTTGCCCAGGAGTCATTTTGTTCCATAGCAATCTTTTAACACAGTTAGCAGCATTTAACTCGGCATGGAGCATAATCGCAACAGTCACCTACTTGTCTGATGGAGCTGGTAAACTGGAAGCCACACGTGCACAAAAGAAAGGAGAAGAAAGGGGCTGAGCCCGGAGAAGCATGTGGGCAGCCAGCTGCGGTCTGAAACCACGGGCTTCTGCTGGTAGAAGGCAAAAAACAGGACAGTGGATTTCAGTAACAAGCTCTTGTAGGGACAAAAAGGTGACTGAGAGGTTTTTTGGAGCTTTGAGGCTACAAGTCCTGCAAGGCAGGAGAGATGATTCCCTTCAGCAGTAAGCAGAAGACAGCGCGTATTTGAAAGCCCAGCAGGAATTACTTCTGCTACCCATTCAGTTCGTACAAGTAATTCAGAGGCCTGTTAAATAGTTAAGCTAAAGACACTTGCTCTTGCTGATTGAAAAATAATCAGAACTGGGCCTGAATGCCACCTGATGCTCTGGGGACCATCCAGGCCTCCCCAGCTTGGTTTGCAGATCACGCTCTGTTGGATTTCAGTTCACGGCCGCTTTCGTTGTGCCATCGTCTTCAAGGTGGACAAGAAAAGGCATGAGGACACAGCACAACATTGTGGCAGAGGTGTGGGTAGACAGGACAGTGCTCCTCAGCCCTGGAGCATCCTGAAAGCACCCAGCCACACCAGGTCTCCACGACCCAAGGCTTTCCTGAAGAAGGTTTCCATGCAAGGGAGATGAGGTGGTCGGAGGCTTCACTCTGAGGCTGAAGGACATCCCGTGGGTTGGCGGTGAGGTGCCCCAGCAGGATTCGGAGTCCTCCAAGGGCTCTTGAGGAAAATGCTGCACCCCAAGGAGACCTCTACAGCAGGGGCTGGCTCCTGCCCACGTGGGGGTGAGGGGATCGCTGTACGTGGCTGTTCCCTCCTGAAGTGTCTTTGGTGGGTGTCAGGCGGTGTGGAGACTGGTAGGGGCAGGTGCTTCTTCCTAGTCAGAGAGAACATCTCCACCAGGCTTTTAGAAGGAAAAAAGTTTGGAAAGTTGATAATGTTAAACCTTCAAAGTACCAGGGAGGGTTATTAATGTATAATGCACTCAGCCTGATCACGGGAACATGGCAGAGCTGAAAAGGGGCTGACAGATCTTCCCTGGAGGAAAGTCACCTACTTGGACCTGGCCTTACAGGCAGGCAGTGATATTTATTCACTCTATTACAAGCCAAGAATAAGCTGGCTGGCGCGGCTCCAGGCTGACCTGCTGTGCTACTACAGAAAATGCATCGGATCAAACCGATGCTCATGCCTCTGCTCTCGACCATTAGAGGGAATTAGGATTTCTCATGCCACCTCCTCCTGGCCTTTTATCTCCGGTGCTGGCTGCCGGGCTGATCCCGCTCAATGGGATCCCAAGTGCTTTCCCTAATGCTCACCAAACATGGGAAGGAGTTCATGTTGTTCTGGTGCATAAGGATGACAATTTTTCCAAAAACAAACAAACAAAATTAAATTGTTTTACAGCCATCCTTCCTTTATGAAGATCAAAATGTTTTCTCCAAAAAAAAATTCAAGGCTACTAAACCCTAGTATATTTTAGGCTGGAAATGCTGTTTCCCATAAGGACTGGAGAGCTACTCATAAGGCACACATCCCTCCTTCTTTCTGAGGTGTTTGCAGACATTTTGTGTGCAGGTAGCCAGAAGGCTACGCTGTGTAATACACCCTCGTGGGCATGTCTGTGGCTACAGGGACAGACCGGGCACACAGTCTCCTTCTGAGCAGTTTTGAGTTGCAGAAAACTTCAGTCCACGTACAAGCACCTTGGGTGCATCGCATGGCTGAAGCAGAGCCCTTAGTATATGTTAGTATTTTAGATCCAGGATTGTCCCTTTTTGTCCCTTTCATGCAAGTTAGTTTCTATTTCTGAGTGTGTGGAAAAGTAATTATGTGTATAATATACGTGTCTATCTATATAAACACAAGGCTTCCTTTTTTATAATGACACGCTCGTTTACTTAGCGCATACATAAATGTATCCAGAGACGCCAGCCTCCAGAGAAATACATGTATATATTCTTACATAAACACATACACTCACACATGTCGGCTACATATAATATTGCAGGAAGCTCAGCATCAAGCTTCCTCTGGTTGTTTCCTAAGTGCCTTGCAAAATTGCATAAACAAGCACAATACAAGGATATAGAGGGGTGGGAGAGTCTTTTTTTTTTATATACTGCACAGTAGTACGAGTAGCTGATAACAGCAAAAATAAGTGATTGCCTCAGAAACTGGAAATCTCAATAGCTGAATGGTGCATTTTCTCCCTTTTGACCTCAAGAGCATCCAGGAGTAAAAGGTTGTTGTCCTACTTCGCTGTCTCATTCAAATCTGGTGTTGCAGCTGAGTTTCAGCACCGAACATGTGCTCAAGGATGTGTTTTTCTCCCATTTCTGCTCTTGTTGCAGACATTTACTGAGTACAAAATTTAAAAAAATTAAAAAAAAAAAGGGTGCCAAAATTGAGCTCCCATAGGAAGGCATTTTTCAAAGATTTCTGATCATTGACAATAATTTTGTGTAATAATATTCAGGAGAAAAAAATCAGAACCTTTTCAGCAGGTACCTGATTGCCATGAATGCTCAAATTAAGGAAGCTCAGAACTGAAGGGTGCATTATCAATAGTAATCATGTTAATAGATACGATTGTTGATGGATGTGGCTGATAGATTTGCAAATATTGAGTACAATTTCCTTTTTTTTTTTTTTTTTTTTTTTAATGCACTGCTTGGCACAGCTATCACTCTCATTTCTCCGCAAACTCAGAGCAAAGACATCCAGAGCAAAGCAGTCTCTGTGAAGATCCCAGTCCCTTGCCATGGTGTAATGAGACCGGTGTAGCTTCAGCAGACCAGGCTGTCTCTCCGTGGAGCACCTACCACGGCACATCTTGCTGTCTGGCCTCTAATACCCCTTCATAATCCCTGATCCCCCACAGGATAGCTGCCCTCTACCTGTTGAAACTCCAGGCTATAAATGCTGCTTGGGTCTGTCCTCTCACCTTGTATTTCACAACGACACAGGTAACGAATGTGGAGAGGACTGGAAAGCTCCCCTTGGCCTGCGTGAAGGGGCAATGCAGTCAGCTGCACCCAGATAACCAGGAACGAAGAGCTGGGTCAGCTTCACATTTTGGTGGACGTGCAATGAGCCTGTTTGTTAGCTTCCAAAGGGACTCGAGGTGACTGTGGAAGCTCTGAACTCCGGTGAGATGAATCCCACCCATGAGAAGCCCAAAGCTTTGTCTGGATGGCCATTACTTATCATGCTGGGGGTTTGTGCTGCAAGCCAGGGTCAAACCTGGTTCGCCTCATTCTTCACCTGATGCAGTATCCCCCCCCCCCGGTCTGTCTCATCCAAAGGCTTTGTTTTGTACTGCGCAGAGGTGCCATTTACAAATAACCTGTGAGTTCTGCTTTTGACAGGATCCTATTATAAAAAGCCATTTCAAGATTCAGCTAAACATAGCTTTTCACTTTCCCAAAGAGCACGCACTTATGGAAATAGACATTCCCCCCCCCAGCTCTGCAGTGCGATAGCACAAACTTTAATGATGCAAACTCATTTAATTAGGATTGCAAACCATACCCGCCCTTTTCTCCAGCGCTCTGAATGACTTCAGCGCAGAGCAGAGTTACTTTTCTCCCTCCTCCTCTGCTCCAGTCACCAAGTACGCAACAGCCTTGCAGCCAGATCAGAGGCAGCCAGACGGTTCAAAGATTTATGGTATTACTTAGTAAGGGCAAGTGAGAAAGTCAAATGGTAACTTCCCAAGAGAGACTGATTACTCTGAACTGCAGCTCATACGGTTTGCTGACAGAGAGTTATGAAGACGTCAGTTCACAGCAGGGCAGAGGACAGCTGCCACGCGGGTGCTGGTGCTCCTACCAAACACCTTCGGGAGGTACAGCTCAGAAGTGTCACTGACACCCATAGATCCCAGTAAAGTCCCCCTCAAGCCTTTAGGGAGCTGTGTTTTCCACTGTATTCTTGTTCAATTGCATTGTATTTTCAAAGTGGCAGAGCTCCTGCAGGGAGCACTGTTTGACATCACCTTGACATTTTATTCCCTTGTGCAGTTCAGCTGCTCATGCCTCCATCTGAAAGCCATGGATGTAACTCACTTGTTGCACTTCCTTGAAGCTGACACATCTCCACAGCACTTCTCTTCGTTGCTGGAGCCACCCTGAGCACATCTGCAGCCAGTAAATGGCCAGTTCGAGCCCTTTCTCAAGCTGCTGCTGGACACGCTGCCTGGGGCTGGGCTCCGAAGAGAAGACGTGTGCCTCAGCCCTGCTATCCATCAGCTCTCCTTGGGGCCCAGCATCCCAGCACCTGCTTTCAGGACCACTTCTCTATTCTCAGTCAGTCCCACTGACAGGAGGATGATCCCACTGCTTGCACCAGGGCTCAGCTCAGCCTTTCTCCTTAGTTAGCAAAACAGGACACTCCTACCTTTTTCTGTTTCGTTTTTATGATTTTTTTTATTTTTTTTTAAGAGGGCAACTGGGGAGGGAAATTACAGGGAAGGGTTGAACATTTGATTTCGTTTAATGAGTTTTGCACTTGCCCTAAGAGCCTGCTCTGGAGAAAAATCCTCGCAAGATTTAATTTACAGAGCAGCAATGGAGGAAGTTATGGAGGGCGGGGGGAGGATGAATAATTCTTTTGGAGCCTTTCTTCCACTTACAGAAATGAAATGTATTGAGGCTGTGGGAATGGCCACTGTCTTCTGGGAGCTTTAATTCTCTGCACTACCAATCAGTCCCGGGAAGACGAATAGCTGAAGGAGTCCTCCACAGATCACTTCATTACCCTCCAAAGACCATCAAGGGAATAAGAGGCTCTGGAGGAATGTGAGCCACCATTTCTGGGGAGACTTTCACCTCCACACCATGAAGCTTTTATACTTACTTATGAAAAATAATAATAATAATAATGAAGAGCTGGATTTGCAAATACATTTCTGCAGTTTTCTTCCACAAGAACTGTGCTCCTCTCAGCAAAAAAACACTTCAGTCCATATACACGTGTACATGTCTCCTCATTTATCCTGGACAAAGCCCACAAGCAGACTTTATGATGTGTGGAATGAGGGGTCCAGGAAGGCTGGACACTCCTCAAGAAGGAAGTCTCAAATGCACAGGAGCAGGCTGTCCCTGCGTGCCGTAAGATGAGCTGGTGGGGAAGAAGACCGGTGTGGCTGACCAGGGAACTTTTTCTGAGTGTCCAGGAGAAAAAGAGAGTTTATGTCCAGTAGAAGAAGGGGCAGACAACTCATGAGAGTTCAAGGAAGTTGCTAGCATATGCAGGGGAAAAAAAAAAAAAAAAAAAAAAAAAAACTGGTAAGGCTAATGCCCAGCAAGAGCTCAGCCTGGCCACTATGGTTAAGGATAACAAAATATGTTTTCACAAATATATTAACGGTAAGAGAGGGCCAAGGAGAATCTCTATCCTTTACTGGATGCAGGGGAGAACAAGAATACTGAGGATAAGGAAAAGGCTGAGGTTCTTAATGCCTTCTTTACATCTGTCTTTACTTGTCAGAACACTTATCCTCAGGGTACTCATCTTCATGACCTGGAAGTCTGGGATGGGGAGCAGAAGAAACCCCCCATGATACAGGTGGAAACAGTTCGAGACCTGCTGCTCCACCTGGACTGTCACAAGTCCATGGGGCCAGATGGGATCCACCTGAGGGTGCTGAGAGAGCTGGTGGGGGGCCAGATGGGATCCACCTGAGGGTGCTGAGAGAGCTGGTGGATGTGATTGCCAATCCACTTCCCATCATCTATCAGCAGTCATGGTCATCCAGAGGGGTCTTGGATGACTGGAGACTTGCTAATGGGACACCCATGAATAAGAAGGGTCATAAGGAGGAGCCAGGGAACTACAGGCCTGTCAGCCTGACCTCAGTGCCAGGAAAGGTGATGGAACAGGGCATCTTGAATGCAATCACACAAGTAAGTGCCAGGTCCTGCACCTGGGAAGGGGGAACCCTGGCTATAAGTAGACTGGAGAGCGGCCCCACAGAGAGAGATCTGGGGGTCATGGTTGACAGCAAGTTGAATATAAGCCAGCAGTGTGCCCTGGCAGCCAGGAGGGCTGATCATATCCTGAGACGCATCAAGCGCGGCGTTGCTAGTCGGTTGAGGGAAAAGATTCTCCCACTCTACTCTGTGCTGGTGCGGCCTCACCTCGAGTACTGTGTGCAGTTCTGGGCACGATAGTACAAAAAGGTTGTGAAACTGATGGAGAGTGTCCAGAGGAGAGCAACAAAGATGGTGAAGGGCCTAGAGAGGAAGACATGTGAGGAGTGGTTGAGGTCACTTGGCCTGTTCAGCCTGGAGAAGAGGAGGATGAGGGGAGACCTCATCATAGTCTACAGCTTCCTTGCGAGGGGGAGTGGAGGGGCAGGTGCTGAGCTATGGTACTTAGGGACACGGTTTAGTGGGTGACATTGGTAGTAGAGTGATGGTTGGACCAGATGATCTTGAGGGTCTTTTCCAACCATTATGATTCTGTGATTCTATTCTCCTTAATCACCAGTGATAGGACCTATGGGAACATATGTGGGACAACCAGGGGATCAGGCCCAGTCCGCATGGGTTCATGAAAGGCAAGTCCAAGGGCCCAGAGAGTGGTGGTGAATGGATGGAAATCCAGCTGGTGACCAGTCACCAGTGGTGTTCCCTGGGGCTCAGTGTTGGGTCCCATCTTCTTTAATGTCTTTATTGGTGATTTCGATGAGGGAATTGAGTGCACCCTCAGAAAGTCTGCAGATGACACCAAGTTGGGGGGAAATTCCTACCTTCCTGACGGAGGATAGGAAGGCCCTGCAGAGGGACCTGGACAGGTTGGGTCAATGGGTAGAGGCCAATGGGATGAGGTTCAACATGGCTAAGTGCCGTGTCCTGCACTTTGGTCAAAACAACCCCATGCAGTGCTACAGGCTTGGGGCAGGGTGGCTGGAAAGCTGTGCAGAGGACAAGGACCTGGGGGTGCTGACTGATTCTCCTGACCGTGAGCCAGCAGTGTGCCCAGGTGGACAAGAGGGCCAACGGCATCCTGGCTTGTATCAGGAATAGTGCAGCCAGCAGGACCAGGGAGGTGATCGTCCCCCTGTACTCTGCTCTGGTGAGGCCGCACCTCGAATACAGTGTTCAGCTTTGGGCCCCTCACTACAAGAAGGACATTGAGATGCTGGAGTGTGTCCAGAGAAGGGCTACGAAGCTGGTGACACAAGTCCTGTCATGAGCAGCTGGGGTAACTGGGAGTGTTTGGTCTGGAGAAGAGGAGGCTCAGAGGAGGCCTTATTGCTCTCTATAACTACCTGAAAGGAAGCTGTGGGGAGCTGGGGGTTGGCCTCTTCTCGCAGATAACTAGTGACAGGACTAGAGGGAATGGCCTCAAGTTGGAAATAGCAGACATTTCTTCTCAGGAAGAGCAGTCAGGCATTGGAACAGGTTGCCCAGGGAGGTGGTGGCGTCACTGTCCGTGGGGGTGTTCAAGGAAAGGTTGGACGTGGTGCTTAGGGACATGGTTTAGTGGACATTGGTGGATGATGGGATCAGATGATCTTGAAGGTCTTTTCCAACCTTAATGATTTTATGATTCTGTTAAATCCTACCTGCTTCAACTTGGCTTTCTGAGAGCTCATCGTTCCAGCTGCTTGGATGTGTTGCAGCCACATCCCACTGAGAGAGACCCATCCTTTCCCATTTTCTTGCTTCTTCACCACACAAAGCCCTGTAGCCAGCTGAGTCCAATTAGGTGTCCCAGAAACAGAGGAAACCCGAGGAGGAAACGCAACAGCTGTGGAAAGACCTCCTCAGTGCAAGCCCTCTGGCCAAGAAGGCAGAGGTGGCTGCATCCAACCATCCTGCTCCAAAGGTGCCTGCATTCCCTCCCAGCACCTTTACATACACACACAGAAAAGATTTTTAAATCTAGCAATAAGGCAAAGACCAGAGATTTATCACTGAAAATGTTTGCTCCATCCAGTCTGCCTGGATAACAGTGTAAGCACATGCCTACCGATTCCCTATTGCTGCTATAAAATTTTTACCCTACTTTGCATTCTGCCCGAGAGTAGGTCACAAAGATGGCACCTCCCACCTCATCCCAAATTCCTCTGCAAATCATACCCCACCTCCTGAAGAAGAAGCAGATTTCCACCTCAGCAAATCAGACAGCTGTGTCCTGAGATGATGGCTTACATCCATACAGAGGGCCAGTACAAGAACTCAGGGGCCATTAAAGCCTGCAGAAGGGTTGTGAAGACTTGAACTGTTGGATGAAACTGCCTGCTTGAGCAAAGGTCTCTAGAAAGGTGACATTTATTCCCCAAGAGAAATCATATAGGCAGGCAGTGCGATCTGAAGCCAGGGGGAGTGCAGGATGAGCAGTGATACTGTACAGTAAAACAAGCAGATGGACTCCTCCAGCAGATGGGCTACCCAGGCATACCCAGGACTTTACCAGTTTCTGGGGCTGGAGATGAGCACTGGGACTCTTTCCCCAGATCTGAGGCATGGATTGTGATTCTTCTCTCATGAGTCCTTGTGCCAGAGGACAGGAATTAACTCTCAGGTTACTGGTTAAGAAAACCCTTGCATTTTATCCTGACCATACAGAGCAGGGCTAGGCCACAATGTGAAAACTTCTTAATTAGCCAGTGTATTGGTTTTACATTGCAAGGTCTGTGAGAATAGTACAGAAGATGCCCCATGTTAGATTAGGGCCAGTTTCAGTCAGCTCCAAAGACACCCGCTGCTGGCCAGAGCAAGGCAATAAGGTTGGTTGGGCCTCTGTAAGAGCAGATTTAAGAAAGGGAAAAACCTGCTGCACAACAGCGGATGGGAGAGAGGGGTGAGACAATGTTAGAGAAGCAGCCCTACAGCCCCAAGGTGAGTGCAGCAGGAGGGCAGGAGGTGCTCCAGGCAGGCAGCAGCAGATCTCCTGCAGGCTGTGGAGAGGCCCCTGGTGGAGCAGGCTGTCCCCCTGCAGCCCATGGGTCCCACATGGAGCAGATCTCCACGCTGCAGCCCGTGGAGGAGCCCCCGGTGGAGCAGGTGGATGTGGCCTGGAGGAGGCTGCGGCCCATGGAGAGCCCCCGCAGGAGCAGGCCCCGGGCCGGAGCTGCAGCCCGTGGAGAGGAGCCCACACAGGAGCAGGGGTCTGGGGGGAGCTGCCGCCCACCCGTGGGGGACCCGTGCTGGAGCAGTTTGCTCCTGGGGGATGGGCCCTGTGGTACGGAGCCGTGTGGGAGCAGATCTTGAGGAGCTGCTGCCTGTGGGCAGCCCCCGCAGGCTCAGTTTGGGAAGGACGGCATCCCGTGGGAGGGACCCCACGGGGAGCAGGGGCAGGGAGGGACCGTGAGGGAGCGGCAGAGATGAAGCGTCAGGGACTGACTGCAGCCCCCATTCCCCATTCCCCTGCACTGCTTGCGGGGAGGAGGTAGAAGAGGATGGATGGGGGGAAGGTGTTTGTAGTTTTTGTTTGTTTGTTTCTCACTGTTCTAGCTTGTTAGTAATAGGTAATAAATTATATTAATTTCCTCATGCCCAGTCTGTTTTGACCACGGCAGTAATTGTTGAGTGATCCCCCTGTCCTTATCTCAACCCTTGAGTCTTTTTCATTGCATTTTCTCCCCCTTTCCCTCTGAGGAGGGGGAGTGAGAGAGTAGCTGTGGTGGAGCTCAGCTGCTCGACTGGGTAAAACCACCACAGCCAGTCATTAACAGAGTGGGTGATACTAATAAAGGGAGGACCAAAGGCCTTTTGTGTGCTTTTCTGAGGTTAGATGAGTTGTTTTACAGATGGAGATGGAGACGCAGAGAGCCCCTTATCGTTGACATTAACACTGAAAGATAGCAACATGTCACAGGGACACTAATTCAGCAAGGATAACCTTGCAGAAGGAAAGACAGCAAATAGAATAATTAAATGAATGTTCAAAGCACAAGCAAAAATTAAGGATTAGTTTATAGGCACAAGGTTGTACACTATTTTTTCTGTTAAACACTCAGCAATGACTTCTCAGTGTGACATCAGCTTTATATCAAGGCCAAACAAAGACAAACATTGCAAAACACAGGCAGGATTACTATTTTTTCAGAGCCTACTCTTTGTGACAGTTTAAGCCATAATTTTGCTGTAACTCATTCCATCCCTGAAGTTGCTGACATTTATTACGGTGCTTTGAAGCATTGGTATACCCAAGGATTTTGCAGCATTAGATTTGGCATGCCACATTAGTTCATCAGCTCCTTGCAAAGCAAATCCACATTGTGGTGGCTGAGGGCATGGCAGCTGCATGGTGCCAACACCCGGCCTGCCCTCCAAAGCTCCACATTTTGTTAGCAGCTGCACTGAGCCCCTGTTAGCTATGTCCCATGCATTAAAGGAGCAGAAATGTTGCCTGTAGTTGATTGTCTAACTACAAGGAAACAGAGATGTGGCAAATGTGAGACACCAACATAGTCCTCCTGTGGGTGCACATCACAAGAGGAGGTCTCGAGGGATTCAGGGATTTCCATGTGTGTGGATGGTGCTGTCCGTGAATGGTTCCTGGGAGAGGTGAGCACCCAATGAAAGAAAAATAAAAGCCCAAGGACCGAGCAGACAGCTGTTTCCGTGAGAAAAGAGTGAACAGAAGAGGCATGGCCTACCCATTGCAGGGTCTCACAAGAACGAAGCCAAGACCCTTATTTTGACTCTTGTCTGTCAGGTCGTGGTCAGGGCAACCAACTTCCAGCAGCCTCTCTAGGTTCACAGGTTGAAAAATCTCACTGGGGCCACCCCAGGCGTGCTAGAATGAGACAATAGAGCATTTTGTCTTTAATTCAGGTGTAGCAGCTAAGTGCTATCCTGCTAGCAGATTATGCCATTCAATGGCATGCAAGTGTTGAGCCCAGGTGACAGGGATTTATCCTGACGTGCCCCTGCTGAATGAAGTCCTTTATAAAAATAAACTAGAGGTGAAGCAAACTCTTTGTGTACTTTCACTGTGCCTTTAATAAGATATTTGCAAGCATCATGTCTGATTTTTTTTTTTCCCCAGTCCAGCGTTGCATGTCTCAATCAGCAGCTTGAATCCTGTATCACTCCACTGAGCCCAGCATGCAGGCGAATGGTAACACTACTGAGTGAGGTCTTTTATCGGACTTGAAACTGGCCTTCTGGTGAAGGAGAAGCTTTCCCAGCACTCTTCCAATACAAGAACAAATACAAAGCTGTGCTCTACTGAGGACAGAAGAAAACACAGAGGATTGTCTGGCTTTATCAGCAGTAAGTATGTTGTTCAAGCCACTTAGGTCTAGTTACTGTAAATTCCCGTTTAATTATAATCCAGATGTTCTTGAGGCCCTCTTACCCTCTGGCACGCTTTGATGAGCACTGCATAGAGGAAATGCAGCTCCACAGTTTTCAGGGTTAAGATGCTCTTTGGAGACCATGCCAGGAGAGCTGCTTTGCATGGAGGGGAGAGGGGGGTCTCATCTTACTTAATAGGGTGTCGTTTCAATCAAGATAAACTCTTATCCTGACCCAGGTGGTAATTGCCAGAGGCAGGAGAGCAGTCAGCTCCCCACCCCTTGCTAGGGTTTGCCCACATGAGCTGCTCCTGCCTACTCGAGCTGTGCTCCAGCACAGCAGCTGCTTAGATGTGAGATGTTCAACTCATTGCAATCAAAGTGGCATCCCCCAGCCTTCTGAAAATGTCTGCACGATGTCTGGTTTGTTTTCCCTCATAATGCCCTGTTTGCTTTCTCTTTTACTTCTTCTATCATAGCCTGTATGTTTTGTTGCTGAGATTCAAAGCACATTTCAGTTCCTATCAGTCTAAATGCTATTTTGGTTCTTTCAGGCTAAAATCATCTCAACAAAAAGGTGTAGCCTAGACCATTCAGAAATGACCTGGAAAGAGAGGGTAAAAATAACATTAACAAAGACTTCTAAAGACATACTCTGAACAAAGTATATAATGAATTAATTGAACTCATTGCCACAGGATACTGCAGAAGTCAAAAACATTATATGGGCACTGCATGCACTAAAACAACTTTTTACGTCCCACCATAGTTTTTGTCCTTTCTGATCTAACTGCAGACTTCTTGTTTTCCTTATGAAAGTCAATCATTTGGAGAAGGTTTTCCTTTCAAACATTTAAAAATATGCTGTTAAAACAATGATTGCCAAGTCACACAAGATTTGCTTCATTTTGAACGCTCCTCAAACCTTCGTGAAAACTTTCAGCAAGGTTTCATGTGGATATACAATCCATGGATGTATGTCTCGGAAAAGAATCAGAGTCTGGGGTTCTTAACAATGATCAGAACTAGTTAATGGTCTCTGCTAACGCAAACTAATAGTCCCTGCCTGCTTGACAGAAACTAATAACAAACCCTCTGAGGTTAAGAACAAAGTTTGTCTTCCTGATTGGCAGTGGTGAAGGCTTACCTCATTTCCTTCTTCTCCTTTTGCTTGGATACAGTAATGAAGCTGCTCAGTATATACTGCATATAAAAGGAGAAATAGTGGTTCTGAACCTGAATTCTTCTCTATTTAAAAGGAGTTCCTGAAAAGTTCCAGCAATGATTTCAAAGCACCACATCCTCTTAACAGGAATTCAGTATATGTTCGTCTTTTAAAATACTGTCATTTCTAACCCAAGCACTATATTACCTGAGCGTTAGCATCAGTAACTAGTATTTTGTTTGTATTTTTAAGAGATTATATAGTATTGCCAACTATGGCATCTTTATAAACATGTTTTCCAAGTGTGTGGTGATTTCTATAGTTCTGTGACACAAAATGAAATTCGAGAAAAAATACTCAGTGCAGGTATGAGCACTGACACATTGACAAAGTGGACAATGTTTGGGGACACTGACAAATTTTCAGAAGAACAAAGGCCCTGAAGTTCTTGTGTTCAGGACAGATATTAAAAGGTCAGATGTCATAGACAGAAAGAAGTTTCTAAAAAATATAATTTTGGCCCCTGCAATTACATTTTCAGTAGATCCTTCCAATTTGATCAGACGCTGGATTGAGTATGACAGTTCCAATTTTGCTCTAATTTTAGCAAATAGTCCTGCTATTACATTGTTAGACCAAGAGGAAGATTCTGCCATCCAGTGGTGAAACATTGCTCTTTTATGTTAAGGCCATGGTTTATAATAAAAACACGTTACGCCTCTAATCACATTGGCATGTCTGAGCTGCTATGAGAACTTCTTTTTGTTTTCTTCCTGCACCAGAAAAGAAGACAGTTTTATGGAGGAGTGCTCTAGTAAAACTCACAGGTATGCAATGCATACACGTGCTGTCCCTGTTGTCAACAGTCAGGTTTCTTCTCTCGTTAGTGCACTTGGGCTTGTTACCCAGCACAGTATGGGATTTCCTTCGAGCCCCTGAGCACAGGAGGATTACCTGTGTTTTTTGGGGGGCAAGCCATAGCCTACAATAGCTGCAGAAGCACACGTAGAAGACTGGTGAGACACCCTGACAGCCCCGATAGCAGGTGAGGAACTTGAATTTCTGTCTGGTACCAGTGCTGTCATAGTCCCAAATGGACTTACCAAGCCTGCAAAACTGCTTTGTTTTACCAGACCTGGCCATGAGGTTCATTCTTTTTGGATATCCCCTGTAGTTAGTTAGTTGATATAGGCCTGGGCCCAATGTTCTTCAGCAAAGGGTTGATAAAAAAAAAAAATACCTTTAATACTTTTAAATGTATGAACCCGTAGTATACTGAGTATCGAATTAGCTTATCATTTGCTCCTATCCTTTAAACAACAGGACATCTGCACCATTCAGGGTGCCTGTTTGCCAGGAACAGCTTCGAGCATACACTTGACATCCAAATGTATATGTTGGAAAAGTACCCGGAGGCATTCTGATGTTGCAATTGCCAGCAGCAGGGGAGCTCAGACCCCCTGAAGGTGTCCTTCCCTCTGCGAACTCAGAGGTCCACCAGCTCTGCTAGGAGGGGACAGCCCTGGCATCCCTGGACTGGGAGCAGGAGGAGTGATGTTAGCAGCCTGTTTCTCTACGAGTGCCACCACAGCTGGGACATACCTCACAGATGACACTTAAATTTAGGTGTTTTCATGTAGGTCTGAAGAGCAGATGTAGATATCTCTTTTAGGGTGCACTGGACAGTCCCTGGACTGCCTTGCTAGGTGCTAACAAGGTATTAACAACAAGCAGAGCTGCCACTCTTGCAGGAGACTTACTTGCTCATAGCCTTACATGTCCACATTTGGATCCCAGCAGGTCCATAGGGTCAAGGAGGACTAAAACCAACAGGGCTGGAGCTCATAAATGCAGCAAGCAGACCTCTGCCCATAGGGGATTGGCGGGGGAGCCAGGCAAGTAGATGAGATGAAGCCTTTCTAAAACAGTGTTGAGAGACAGCCCCCAACAGGGCTGCGTTGATGGACTTGTTAACCACCACGTTAACACACCATGCTCCACTTTACAAGTGCTTTCTGAGGCTTTCTTTTCCCATGCAGGCTCTTGAAGTATTGATCGGGAGAGTGCTGAATTTTCTCACTCATCAGTAGGAGAGCCATAGGTGGGTGGGCTTCAGCTGGCATGGTGCTCTCAGGAAACACCCCTTGAAGAAAATACTTTTCAGCACAAAATCATACATTTGTGTTTATTTTTATACGTACATGTATAAAAGAAAATCCTTCTTTGGACTGAATCAGGCTTTAGAGATGGCGAACTGCCCTGGTAGCAAACTGTTAACATTTACCTTAAAGAAAAAAAGAAGATTGTGAAATGTCGTCACGACATGAGTTTTGCACTTCTAGTGTGTTGCATCCAAGTGTTTTCCTTGGTTTTATTTTGTATTCAGAGTTTAGCTGATACCTTTACTGCAGGGAGAAAACTGGATTATGAGCAAAAATGTAACTATTCAAAGAGAAAGCACAGTTGACCTATCATTCTAATCTAGTATCTAGGTAGATAAAAAAAATGTGGTATGAAAAAAATCAATTTTAGATGGGTGAAATCCCTGTTTCTACCATCCTTACTTGGGAGCCAGTTTTATTTACACAAAGACAGATGAAAATCACAAGCACAAGCTCCTCTCTGCACAGAAGCAAATCTTCCCGTGGCAGATGTGCTTTAGAAGAGAACTGCATCTCCCAAACACATTTTTGGCTCCAGGATTCATATTTTCCACGAGGTGCTCTTCTCCCTGAGCCTTATTCCTGCAACTTTATGCTCACAAGACAGGTTCTTTTGACTAAAGTTATACACGTGCTTAATCAAGTACAGAATAAGACAGCGTTTATTCACTATTTTTATAAAGCAATTACGAATGACTCACTTGCATGTGATTTGTTCCGTAAGAATTATGAGCCTTTTACCTCTCTGCTGGTAACATCAGGGAGCTTTGCTTTTTGATTTATAGTCATTTTATTGGAAGGGCTGGTGCCACAGGTGAATGATCAAATCCTCTTTGTCCTCACTGAACTGCCTTCTCCCTCCTGTGTGAGTGATGACCCAGGTAAGAGGATTGCTCAGCCCATCAGATCAGCATCGGACCTGCCTGAACGCTGGGCACAGCCTGAGAAAAGCACAGCAGAAGACACCCGTGGCTGGGTTTGGACCCACGTCACGAGCTTTCCCTGCCAAGCAAAGGGCAGTGCAGCTCTCTGAAGAAACTGCAGAACCAGAGTTTCTGCTGGCAGATGCCATCGGTGTCAGCAGAATTACACCCCCAGGGAACTTAAACCTTTCAAAAGTGGCAGATATTTAAAAGACTATTTTAAGAAGGCTTGAAGGGAAAGATTACTCGGAACACTTTAAACTCCCTGTTTCCAAGAAGTCAGGAAAATCTGAATTCCAGAAAAGGGTTATTTCCTCTTTGAGTAAAAATGAGCTGGCAAAGATGCTGGATACCAGGGAGGGAAAGCAGACAGATATTGGTATTATTTTGTCTGAATAGCGTTCATGCCCCAAGGAATTGTTTTATTTCTGGACTACCAGCAATGGAGTTAGATCAAATGCATTTTTTAAAGGAACCAAGTAGGAAATGTGAAACAATGGCCTGCTTAATGCTCCAACAAAAGCTCAAACCCTCATCCTGCTAGTTTTGGTGACATTGCTGTTTTACCAGGGGTGAGATGCTGGAGATCAAAGGGTCTGCATTCATGACAAAAACTGCCTTAGTGGGAGAAAAGAGGAGAATGAGCTGTCAGCGGGGCTGCTCTACAAGGGGTCCAAATGAAATCACTGAGATTTCTAGCAGAGTAATAGCCTGCTCGTCCCCAATAAAAATATGACAATCTAGTATAAAAACATGACATTCTGTAAAGCTGCTGTACAGCTAAATGACATTTGCTTGTCACTTATTAACAGTAAAAAATGATACATACAGTCACAAGAAAAAATATCACCGACATCTGAAAAGAAAAGCTGGAGGAGACCTGTTCCTTCAGAAGGGTGAAGTATGCTCAGAGACAATACAGAATATTCATCCTGCCAGTGACTGTTTCAAAAACAGGAGCTATCCTTTTCCTACATACCAGCAGCTAGTTTCAAAGGCTGGCAAGGAGATGGAGGAAGTGAAAGAGTAAAAAAGCTAAAGCAATGATGTAAAGAATGCCCCTTGGTTGGGCATAAAGGAAAGCCTTGAAGGAAAAGCTCTGGGCTGCTCCAGGTTTCTGCTGGTTTCCACAAAGTGCTGGCAGGACTCTGCTTTGTGCTCCTCTTCACTCTAAGCTCATTGTCCCTGGGCTGTCTTCCCTAATCTGCTTTTTTAGCCTAGCACCTCGAAACACGGGATGAGGTGTGCCATATAATGGCAGGTGCTTGCACCCTGATGAATTCTTACCCTCAGGATATTTTTAATTAAATGTATACCAAATTATGATGACAGTGTTTTCTGTTGAGAAAGGGTTAGTTAGACTTTACACAGATATCAGCGCCCAGCACTCTTGCAAAAGGCATCCCCTGAAACACAACATTCATTCTTACGGCTGTGACAAATAAGCTTGTGCTGAGGATCAAACACTTCTGCATCTTCCTTTGCTGTCAATGAAGCGTCTCAACCGTAAATGTCAATTCTGATCCAAATATCTGCAAAGTCTGAAGCTGCTTAAATCCGTTGTTTTGTTCACATCAGTTTTATATAACAAATTTTGTATCAGCTAGTTGACACGATTTTGCCCAGTGGGAATATAGTGTTTTAGTTTGGGCCAATCCATTACATGGCACGTAGCTCTACAACTCCATCATGTGCTAAAAGTAATATTCATCTGAAAAGAAACTAGTCCGTGTCTCCTGTTAATTTCAAGTACACTACAGAGGCAGATAAAGTCCCTTCAAGCCCTTCCACCTAAATTTGACGTGCAAGCTCCCAAACACAGTGAAACAAACAATGAATTCTTCCCTCTGAATCCAATGACACCCGCTACCTGCTTGTGAGACCGGGAAGTGAAGATGTCTGTAAAATATATGCACTGTGCAAGCATGGGTTTTGTATGGGATACAGGCAGCTCCTGCGACCAGAAGAGAAAGGCCCTCCCTTGCATGTGGTCCTAAATGTCTTTGCTTTATTATTTACCCAGGACTTGTTCCTGTGCAGGCAAAAAAAGAAAAAGGCTTGGTGAAATGAAGATCTACTAGCCAGCAAGAATTTTCTCAAGGAAGGTGCATGTGCCCACAAAACATACCCTACATATTTTTCAGCCATTTGAACCAAAGGAGAACACTTTGTCTGGAAGAGAGAAAGATGCTGAAACACCAGATAAACATTAAATAAGTAAATTAATTTATAATAAAAATGAAATTCCAGCCACAGTAACAAGAATCATTCAGGTTCTGTAAAATCCTGCTTTTCATCAAACACGAGGAAGCTCATTCTTAGTCTGCAGGATCAAGGAAAAGAGCATTTGTCTATAGGCATGGGATGATCAGGGGAGAGAAGAGCTTGGATGTGAGGAGACTCCTTATGGAGCAGACACAGAGGTGTATTACCGTCATGACAAAATCTCGATAGAAAGAGGGCAAAATCTTGTAATGGTTAAAGTAGTTACGCACTGGGAAAAAAACAGAGGGTACATCTTTAAGTCTTGAGTTGTTGAAGTGAGACCAACTATATTGTCAAAATGACTGGGTTTAGTTAGTGTGGGCTTTGTGTGGATTTCTAAGTAAAAGTCTATGGGTTGTGTTAAGCAAGAGGTCATATTACACATTCACAATGTCCTTTCTGGATTTAAAATCTATAAATTTCTATTAGGAGCATTGGCTTTCACAGGCTGCTAACTTTATGATAAACTCTCTGCTGGGTCTCTAATTCTTCATGTTTGGTCTCGAGGGACAGCATTGTCCGTATATTAATTTTGAAAGAAAATCTTCAGCTGTCTATAAATTGAGTGAATGAAATATCTTTTTCAGCTTAAAAACAAACAAACACACACACACACACAAACAATTACTCCATTTTCTTTGTGGAGACTCTTTGCTCAGCCACTGAACAAAAAATGGTTAATTTATGTAACAGAGACTGCCACCACTGAGAGTCAGACAATTCATTTCCATGAGGAGATGAGAAGATGTGCCAAGCCAGAAAGCTAGGTGGAACTTCTGAGCAGGCACCCAGAGCGTATCTGGAGCTCCGTGGTACAGCTCTACTACACAGACTGTCCTGGGACCCCATCCCCTACTCTCTGTTCCTGAAGTTTGCACACTTGCACCAGCTGCAGTCCCTGACCACAAGCACGAGGTCACTAGTGGCATTATCCACTGCCATTTCTTAGCATATAGATATAGGGGGGAAAGCCAAGCTGAGGCCAGGCTCCTCTGCTGGCTGCCTCCCAGCCTCAGGATGGTTTCTGGGATGGATGGGCTGGTCCCATCAGGCAGGGCCCCAAGGAAGAGGAGTGCTGAAGCCATGGAGAAAGGCTGGCCATAAAGCATCCCTTTGGCCAAGTCAGAGCTGCAGGAGACCTGAAATACTGGATATGGCCAGGTTTGTGACCAGACAGCACCCACATCAGGTAGGTCCTCTGATGAGCAGTGAACAACATCCACTCTTCCCTTCTGAGGCTTTGTGGCATCTGAAACATAAATATATATATATATATGTAATGGTTCATAAAACTATGTACACTGCTAAAATAGCAATGCCAAACAGTGGAGCAGAGCCTGCTTTAACCTTCTCTTTCCAAATGTTCTTCATTTGTTAGGTCTTTGCTTTTTTATCTTCATGAGAAATATCCCCATCTGTTTGGCAGCAATAATTCTAGGTTTCAGTGTTTTGCTCCAAGGTGAAGCAAAAAGCAAACTATTATTCTGTTCACTGAAGACTAGAAAAATGGCTAATCTTGTAACAAACTCTGATTGAGATGGGACAGAATCAGTTTTGCTCTGCGTAAAAGATCGATTGGAAAAATAATCTCCTTAAAAGAGCATGTCTGACACTTGCTTTTTTGATTTTCTGGAGTTCTCTTCAGAGACTTATTGGGACTATGGCTGCTTAAGGTACAAGGACAGTATCATTTCCTGCAGACTAGCAACTCTTTTCATTCCGTGGAGGAAATTCATTCCTTGGAAAGGGATATATCTCCCCTTCTCTTCCCTTCTCTTCCCTTCTCTTCCCTTCTCTTCCCTTCTCTTCTCTTCTCTTCTCTTCTCTTCTCTTCTCTTCTCTTCTCT
>NC_048893.1:136173424-136173491 GCF_011077185.1 Oxyura jamaicensis
CTTCTCTTCTCTTCTCTTCTCTTCTCTTCTCTTCTCTTCTCTTCTCTTCTCTTCTCTTCTCTTCTCT
>NC_048893.1:136909791-136937994 GCF_011077185.1 Oxyura jamaicensis
GGGGGGAGGGTGAGCGAACGGCTGTGTGGTGTTTAGCTGCCAGTCGGGTTAAACCACAACAGATACAGCACTGCCAGCCTTACAGGAATGAGATGTAATGGTGGAGGAGGGATGCCGTATGTGGAGGATACAAGTGTAGCACCATAAAAACATTTCAGGAAAAGCAAGGCACCCTAAAATCCCATGGGTGGAAATCCCAGACAATGCTAAAAAAAAAATGCCATGGTAGGACTGTACTATTGTCTCTCCATGAAGACAATGCTGGTCAGTGAGATTGGAGAGGCAGCAAACACAGGACAGTGGTAAGAGCCGGAGCCTACGCATAGGCTATGCCAGTGCCTCATCAGGGTGAGATACAGAAACAGAATTTTTGGTGGCAATAAATCAGAAAGAGATGAAGTGGAAAATGCAGGCCATGTGCTCTCAGTATGAGAGTTTCAAGGAAGATAATTAAGAAAACTGAAGCAAACGCTAAAAGCAACAGTGCCTTTGGTAGGCACTGCCAAAGGAACAGCCCCAAACCAGAGAAGCCTGTAAGCATCCTGGAGGCTGTTCAAAAAAAAACTTGTTGGAAGCCCACATTGAGGGTCTCTGCCTCTCAGCAAGGATGTAGAATAGGAGAAACCTGACTAAAATCAACAGGGGAATGGTACAGCCCTGTGATGAGGGGGGATGAAAGAGGCTGGAAAGCAAAAATGTTGGTCACCACATCCTGCAGCATAAAACCTAAGGGGTGCTGAGTGAAACCAGGAAGAGAGGCAGAGACCAGCTTAAAACAGGCAAAGACATTTCTTTTTGCAGTAAAAGGTGAACTTCTGGGCTGACAGCACTGACACTTTCCCAAAATGACTGGATGGATTCAGCATCATCGTACAGGGTGGATGTGCATGCTGCCACCCCTGTTAAACCACTGGGGAAGCTGGGGTCATATGAGGAAAATGGACTGCAAAAAGCTGCCAGGCTTCCCCAGGCAGCATCTTCTGCTACAGCTGCTGGAGGCAGACCTGGGGGGTGACCACTGGTCTGACCCACAAAGCGTTTCCAACATTCATCTGACATCTCCAGCTGAAGGAAGGGCCAGTGATGCCCTTTCTGACCTGTATAAACTTGAACTTGTTTCTACCAGGAAGAAAAATCCTAAGATGAGCCTAATATTTTGGGGTGTGGTTCTGCACGTGCAACCACAAAAAGGCTCAGACAGGGGAACAGGTTCTTAGCCGGGAAATCCCAACCCAGTTTTTCAACAGGCAACAAAGCAGAACAAACAGCTTTTGAGATCTACATTGCTGTGATGGCACTTCCCATTGTTTTATATCTCTCAGAGAGAAGACACGTGGACATGTGGCCCAGATCCATCCAAATCCAGCATTCAGAGTCAGCCACCAAAGGAACCTACATGCCCACATGGCTCACGGCTCTGGCCCATGGGGAGTTGCCTTTGGCAGGGTTTTCCTGCTGTTTCAGCTATTGCTGTATTGATTGATCACTCTGCCTGGTGTCCATAGAAGTCCGTCACTGCAGCCCCAGGCTCTAGGCAGACCTGTGCCTGAGCCAGGGAGGGGTCAGCCCACACCACCAGCAGCTTAGCCAGGGGATGAAGGAGAAAACTTGACATGTCAGGTTTGCTATTTATTATAAAAAAGGACATTTAAATACTCTTCTCAAGATTGGTAGCAAAAACAGTGCACAAGATCCTAACAAAGAAGCTCTTGCTTCCTTGTCTGCAATTTATTGTCTTACCTATTTGCTGACTGTGGAGTCTGATGGCCTGAAAAAGGTCCTTCCTTCACCTTGTGAATTCCCCATATCTACAGCAGCATGGCATACACACATTTTAAATACTGGTCTTGTTTGTTCCTTAAAACATTCAGTGAGCGTTGCATTGCTTCACTGCCCTTAGAATATTTTTGAAATAACCGACACAGACTTGTTGCCAAATTCAACACTACTTTCCCTACACTCTAGGGGAAGGGAAGGATGTGGGTCATTGCCCTCCATTCCTTTTGCGTATTAGAAAATTAAGACTGTGTCATTTTTCTCTTTTCTGAAAAAAAAAAAAAAAAAAAAGTAAGTCTAATTAATTTTTTATCATAGGCTGTACCTTCCACTTGAGTTGCAGTTTTCCTGACAACATTTTTGCTGGTGCAACACATCCAAACACCAAGCCTCACTGATGCTGACTTCAGAAGAACAGAGAGGAGAATTACCCCAGGTACTACATTCACTGCGCTATGATAAAAATAAGTCCCCCAAAAGCACTGTCCTTTTTTTTTTGTTCCCTTCTCCCTTTTCCTGGCATCAGCTCATTGGGTTTCCACAGGAATGTCCCGGCCCTTTTCACTGGATGGCCACCTGCCTGCTCCTCTCCTCCTTATGCCCATGCTGAAGCTCCTTGAGTGTTTTGCAATTGTATTTACTCAATTTCAGTACCTTGATTCCTAATGGGTTTCCTTAGTTTTTAACCATTAGTAGAAGTGCTTGTGTTCAGTCAGTGGGGTCTTCACCCACAGTTTGATAGCTCTAGTCCGACATTCACATCACAACCACAAATTGTACAGAAATCTCTGCAGGACAGACTTGTGTAGCTCTGCTTGAATCATCTCACCAGTTTGACCAGAAGCTGCTGATAACTTCTCCAAGCAGTGCTTTTTGTTCTTATCTTAAGGTCCTTGACATATCAGGGTACTTCACGGATCACTGGTGAAAGCATTATTGAGCTTGTGATATGGCACAACCACAGTGTCTCTCTTGGCAACTTACCCAGTGAGATAAGGACTGTGGTTGGCTTGAGGCTCTTTATTCCTGGCAAGCCACACTGCCAGAGCCCTCTTGACTGCTTCTTGACTGCTTTGTTGTCCCGCAGGTACTCAGAAAGTGATTGTTCAATCCTTTATTCCCCTGTCTGTCCAGGTGTTGCAGCTGGGCTCCTTAGTCTACACTTCCCTGGACCTTTCTTTCCCCTTTTGTTTAGTTCTTCTCTTTCCTGACCCGTACTTCAGCATTCCATGACATGTTACATGGCAGAAGATCACTCGCTTTGCAAGCGGCCTGTTTTTCACAATAGGCTCGGTGACCGAGCGAGCGGCCACAGCAGCCCCGTGTGTCCCAGACAGAGAAGCAGCTCCGAGTACAATGGATGTGAGTGACCAGGGAAAGATCAGAGAGCAAAAGCAAGGCAAACTCTGCTTGCTAAGAAAGCTTTTGCTCAAACCTGAAAGCAATATGCTGATGTTAAACTCTCCTTAATTATTTACTCCTTCCTGCCAATTTATCAAGCAATTATATTTCAATTCACTTTCCACAGGGATTTTCCCTCCTCTGTACAATCTGCTGATACCATAAAATAATATTTGCAACAAAATATGGAACTGCTGAAATCAGGGCCTTTAAATAGACTTTAAAACATTTCCTCGTGCAATACTGCAGAAACCAGCAGGCAGGTCTGCAGCCCCTCGGGTGGTGTTACCATAACGTGAAGCAGCAGCCTCAGAGGTAATGCATGCAGAAATTGGACTCCCAGGGTGTTCACAGATCCACAGGGATGGCAACTCATAGTAGTGGCATGGAGCTTGCTGGCAACAAATAAAGGTGACGTGAGGGAAACAAAGAAAGCTCCACTCTTGTGCATCCTCCAAACTCAAAACACAACTCTGCAGACAGAAGCAGCAATGAGATTCCCTGCCCCCAGCCCTTGTGAAGTTTATATTGTTCTACCAAAAGTGTTTATATAGGTTGTACACAGTGTAAGGTGTTTGTATAATATAGATTTACATAACATAATGAAGCAAAGATTTCAATTAATTTTATGTAAGCTATTTCAAATAGAGATAATGAAACTGTGTGCTATGTCTCACAAGTCTGTATTACAAAGTAGTCATTTTACTAAAATTGTCAGAGTATAGCACAGAATTCACTAGAGACTAATTAATATGTAGCTGAATACCTCCGGTAACTCAACACTGAACTCTTTCCTGTAGTCTTAAAAGCAAACAAACAAACAAAGCCCACAGTAATGTTAGAGGTGCCCTATAGCTCCCTCTGGTCTCCCGAGATGACAAAGCATGAAGTTGCCTGCAAATACTTCAGTTACTCACAGTCCTTGGCGTGACGGTAAGCAGATGAGTGACTGACAAGATCGTAGGAAACCGAGCGCAGAGCTGAAATTGCCTGGCTTGCAAAAGCAGTCTCCAAATCAGCGTTCACACTGCCTGTGTCAGCTCTGACCAGCAGTGACCACCAGACACATCTTCTACATCAGCAGTGGTGACAGCTGCCAGGAAGATGTCCTGGTGCCCCTGAAATGGTGATCAGCACTAAAGATGGACATCCCAGATCCCTTGTCCTGGGCTTGGACTGCCTCTGAGCCCATTTCTCCCCACCCCTGCTCTGCAGCTTGGTTTTCCTCTTTCATTTCTCAGAAAGTCCCACACTGGGTTATTTACCAGAGCCACACGTTACTACCCACCCAGCCTTGTGAAACTGCAAAGATGAGTTGTTTGCCAAGCAACAAAAAAACTGGAATACATCGTTTCTCTTTATTTGGATTCTTATTAAACCAAAAGTTGCACCCAGACCCATCCACACTGAAGAATACTTTCAAACAGAATTTATACACCCAGAGCTAATTCACTCCTAATTAAAAGTCGGGATACCTGGCGGAGGGACAGAAGCCAAAATGCACGCTTTTAAATTCAGCGGGCCCCAGCACAAACGCACCAAAGGAAAGGAGGGAAGGTGGTGAGATTTTACCAGCACTATTGCTGTAATGCAGCTCCTGGGGCAGGGATACCTGGGGCCAGCTCCTGCTCAGAGGATGGCTCTGTAACAGAAAGGTGATTTGTGTGCCCACTACAGCACTTGTAGTGTTTCCCACTTAGAGGATTTCCCCTGTGCAAGGCTGTTTTTCTCCCTGTAGGGGTCACCAGCCCTTAAGGGGCTCCTGGTCTCTTGGGAGCACAAGGAGGATGCTTGGTGGGTTCCCCCATAAGGCTGGCCCCAGAAATAAGCAGTTAACAGAAGCCTGCAGAGATGAAAGACTCAGAGAGGAGCCTCTTCATTGCCAAGCAGCCAGCACTATCAGGGGGGAGGAAGACCTTAGCTCGGGGGCTTCTCCCTCCCATTGGCTGGGGAGAAGGAAGGAGGTGGACATAGACAGGAGACAGTAACAGCATAGCCCATGCCGAGGGAGAGCTGCTTGTTGGGGAATGTACAGACAGCCCCAGGTTCAGCTCCTAATGCAAGGAGCTTCCTCACCCAATGGGGATGTCCTCGTCTGCCTTCTAAAGGCCCTGAGCTCGTGGTGTGTTGCCCCTGTCAGTCCCCTGGAAGGCACCACTGAGCTTGCCAATGGGCAACTGGGGAGCTGGGGTGTGCTGGAGCAAGCAACATGCTGGTGCCACCAGCACTGCTCCTGCCAGGAGCCCTGGAGGAACTGCTCTGGGTACTACCTTCACTACTGGGCTAGACTACATGGAGGAGAGGGTCTGTGGTGGGGTTGGTTGCTGAGCTAGAACCCATGCCTCTTGAAGTACTGGGCCCGCCCGATCACGCTGTTGACATAGTAGTTGTCTCTGCCACAGGGGTCTTCGTCGTAGACCTGGATGTTGCCGATTCTTGCACGGTAGACACAGATTCCCCCTGGGAAGAGTTAAAAAAGAGTTATTACGAGCTTATAAATGAGAAATACAGATTTAAAAGTAAAAATTCCTAGTATAAAGGGCAATGCATCTCATCAAACGTATACAACAGCTTGGGAAATCGCTAATTGTGTGTTTTTACCGAAAAGTGATTCATTTCACAAAATGCTTATTTCTATAGTTAAGAAACCCCTGATTCTCTCTAAATGTGGGCAGGAACAGCATTCTGGTCCCACAAAAGGCTGCAGTCTAAAAGGACGGGAGAGCAAGAAATAGCAAAGAGTGAATAAAACAGCATGCAGATAACATGGGTGATGAACAAACCTGGATCCCAAGCTTCCTTCAGCCAACATACTTAAAAAAAAAAAAGTAAGGGATGCTAAGATGCTATAAAATCTGCCAGGTTGATGATCTTTTCCCTCTAAAAGGGACACCAACAGATGCACAGCACTGCCATCCTTCATGAGGCAGAGGCCCCTACAAACAAACAGTGATCACCTGGTGTTGACTAACCATTATTAGAAAGCTTATTGCAATATACATATTAAAAAAAAAAAAAAAAAAAAAAAAAAAAAAGAGCAGTGTGGGAATGAAAAAGGAACCCCATGGAAAGAGGGTGTAAGATATCACACTGAACCTATATCTGTGTGAACGTGCCTTGATGTGCACACAACAGTGCAAATCACAGATCAAAGTGATGATGGTGAAAAGTAGAAGAGGGCTGTTTTATTCTGGTTTGTGAATCTCAGCCCTTAATGCCCTGATGGTGCCGGTAATGCAATGTCCCCTCTTTGTTTCCACACGTAACCTCCAGCACGTCCCCACAGCTGCATGGGGCACACCATACCTCTCAGCTGTTGGTCCCAGCTCCAGGTAGGGTGCCTTGCCCGCATTTCATTGATCCCAAGCACCAGCATGGTCGAACACTGGTTGATGTGCTCCTCGCTGTCCCATGTCCCGTAAGGCTGGTGGTAGCGCCTGTCGATCTGGAAAAGTCAAGCAAGAAGACCGTTTTCCCTCCAAACACAACCACCACTGTAGCTTCACCCCGTTTTTAACACTTTCAGTCCACAATTCACAGTAGCGACCCTACTTGTGATAAAGCTGAGGTGATAAAACACAGTCTGCAAAGGGAATGTGTCTGAGTGTAGAATGTGGGGGGGGTCACAGGCCAAGGCGAAGCCCCGAGACAGGCAGCCCCTGCCGTGCTGCCACTTGTGGGCTCTCCTCTCCTATCCTTTGTCCATACCTGCATCAGGCCGAACCTCTGCCGCCCCTGGTCCCAGCCGTTGTCCAGCAGCAGGCCGGCGCGGCTCTCCTGCGAGATGATGGCAGCAATGAGCGCTGGGTCCAGGCACAGGTTTCTGGCGACTCTCTTAATGGGGATCTCGTATTTCCTCAGGCGAATGATGTCCGCATCTGCCGTCCTCCTCAGAGCAGCGATGCCTGCAGCCAGGGGAAAGGCAGCCTTACCCACCCGCCCTTACAAAAATGGGGTTTGGGGAGGGTGCTGGTGTTAATGCTACAGCCCCAGATGGTGAACAGCTGCATGGGATGAAACGGGGTTTGCTCCGGCTCCCTCCACTCAGAGGCTGAGGATCCTGCCTGTGGAGTTTGCCCTCCTGCTTCCCACCAAGTCTAGAGTTTTCAGAGCACCTGCCATGTTTTTGGGGCTGGAGAGAGGGCTTTCTTTCTCCCTTCTGGCTAATCGAATAGCTGCACCACGTTTAATTTGGTGGTAACAACAGGCAGGCACAGCATCTCTCTGCCAGGTACAGGTAGGCCGAGAGATCAAGCGGTGCGTGATACCTACCGCAGTCTGGGGCTCTCACGGCTGTGCAGGAAATCGTGGGGGCTTGAATAGCATTTATATCGCCATAGCAACTGTAACTCGCAGACGGAGCTGAAAAATGAAATGGAGGTGTTTGAAAACATAAGATCTCACAGCAATGTGGCACAGCTTGCTGCAGGTGAATGCAAGTCAAGCACGAGGCATTCATCCAGGCCCGTAATCCAAGCATATATCGTGGCCACTGCTCCCTGTCAGTGACATTACCAGTGACAGAGAACAGGAATTTGTTCTTTCCTAGCTGAATAGGTTGAAGCAAATGAAAGTAATGATGATTTATATAAATAGGCATCTGCCCTGCTAGGCCTAAAAGCTGGCATGGGGGAAGGAGCCACAGGCTCGACGTTTATCTCAGAGGGCCCTTTCTGTTTGATGCCCCCCGATGCCCACCACCCCTCAGATGATGGCTGGGAACGTCCCCTTGTGTCCCCGCAACTTCATGGGGAATTAGCTGAGGAGAGCGTGTGCCTCAGCCTGGGCAAATTACCCAAATTTCCTCAATAACTGAGGAATGAATAGGCTTCATCAAACAGCCCGTGACATTTGGGAGACCTTTCTGAGTAGGCAGAGAGGTCATACAAGGCTAGCTGGGTATGTCTGTGACTCTGCAAGCAGTTGAGGGCAGGGTGCGTTCCCCAGCAAACCAAACCCACGCCCAGGCTCACCAATCAGGGCCGAAAGGCCCAGCAAGAGCAGCGCGGGGACCATGGTGATGGCTCTCCTCCGCTGCCCCAGGACACCTGAAAACACAGAAGGTTGCAAAACATGAAGAAGTTGATGGTGAAATTCAACAGCTCTGGAACAAAGCATGCATGCCAAGAGCTCCCCCTGCTCCTTCCCCTGGCCCTGGGCTCTCCTGGCAGCTGCTGGCTTCAGAGGGTGGTAGTGGCAGGAGAAGCGGGTGATGGAGCCCCATCTGCTTCTTATTTCCTAATTGTTTAGGAGTTTCTGGAGGGATGGCTCCTCCATACCATGTGCCACCTTGCCATCACCATCACATCAAGAAGGAAGCACCAAACCTGCAGCCAGGGCCAGCAGGGACTTTTTTAGCCCGTTGCTTGCTCTCATGGCACCTCTTGAATACCCCCAGCATCTCTTCACAATGAGGAGGCTCAGTACATTTGCTTTAAATATACAGGTGTTTGACATCCAGTGTACTACAGAGTGCATAGATCTCTCTGTTCAAAAGGCAACATGGCTTTTGCTAAGCTTTAGGAAAAACATGTTGCCAAAAATCAAGCAACACAGCCCTCATGTTGCTGCTGAGAGCATGCAAGGCAGTTCCAAGGTTTTGCTGGTAAAATAATATTTCTGCATTAATTCCTGTGTGTGACAACGGCAGATAATCACTTTAGTAATGAATGCCTCTTTTGTTTATTAATAAAATTCCAAAATATCATCAGATAATAGTTATCAGCTGGAAAAAGTGCATTGATTGCACTTACCTTGCTGGTGAGGGCATTTAACTGAGCAGGTTTTACAGATTAGAAATGCCTTTTTTTTTTTTTTTTCCCCTGCAAGAATATTTCAAGTACAAAACAATGCCATGAGCCTTGCAGGCAATCATCCTGCAATGCTATTAACACCTGAAAATGCCTTATTGATTTTAGTAATGCCTGACCTTTTCTCCAGTCTAACTGTATTTTCGCTGTAAAGTCTAACTCTATTTTAACTATAAACCAGACTTCATGGATGCTCAAGCACAAACAGGCCACCAATGTCATCAGAAAGACTCCCTTGCCCTGAGAGAGATTATTCAGTGCAGCAAATGCCCACTGCCTGAGCTGGGTATGTGCTCAGCAGCTCAGTTTGAGCCCAACACCAAGTATTTGCAAGCCTGGATCCCTGCAGCCTGACATAATACCTCTTAATTCAATGGCAAATCCATACCTAACACTGCAGTTTGTAGCTGTTTCCACAAACAGAAAATTGTCATGTTATAAAGTTTGAAGTTATCAGACTTTTTTTTTTTTTTTAGTCCCATCACAAAAATCACAAGCCTTAAGCAAACACTGTGAGACACTTACAAAATTAACAAAATGATAAATCAAAGCAAAAATCAAGGTTTCTGCCTCTAAATAGATATTCTACAAGTGGATTCAGACTCACCTGTCTTCAATCAGCCTTCCTCTGAGGCAGGTCACTTGATGACTTTTATATATATGGGTATGAAAAGGTACCCACCCTCTGGGTTTTGGAATGTTAATTCCTATTTAGTGTGATGACATTTGTTATAAAGTGTAACAGGTAATATATAATAAGAGCTTTGAACTCTTATGTTTCCTTTCATCCAAAGATTTGCACAAGCAGTGGTTAGTAAGACTCAAGACAATTCTGTGAAAGGAAATAAATATTGTTTTTCCTCCATCAGTGACTACACTGATGCTCCATAAATGACTTACAGAAAGCATTGCAGTGAATCAGTGGCAGAGGCCAGGCAAAATTCAGATCCCTGCCTGGTGCTCTCCTTCCTTTACATCTCAGATCAATCTGGGCACATTTCAGGAAGGGTTTTTGCCTTGTCTCCCCAAGGAGTTTAGATTGGAAAGCTTTTAATTTAGTATCAAACTTTCACATGATTTCCAAAAAGGAATGCTGCCGCTGAGACAAGGAGGAAAGGTACTGATATCTCAGCCGCTGAACACAGTGGGGGCTCACAAAGGGTCTGAGACAGAATTGCACCGTGTGGCTGAGACACTTTTTGTATGTGTAAGTTACTAAAACAAATTAGGAGAAGGAAAGATTGTCTGGGAGGCCAATGGCCTCTAAGCTTGTCTCCCTCCCCACATTTTTCTCTTCACCAGACTCTGCCTAGCATGGGTGGAGGCTAGGAAAGCAAGATTTCCTTCGAATAGCTTTCTTTTCATTATTTAATAAATGACAAATCAATGTATTCCCCCCATTTTTTCTGTCTCCTCTGTGCTTTAGACCTGCTGAGTATGAAACACTTCTGGACAGATACACGTTTCTAAGTTCAAAACAAGCGATGGTTATTAGTCGTTAAAGCACGGGTGATGATCAAGTAGGCCTTGTCACCTTAAAATCCCTGAATACAGCTATCAAGGACTTAGATCTCGCATTAGTAAGAAGGAGGGAAGCTCCACTGGAGAATCTAGCCCTGTTGTTACATAAGGGTTGGGTTGTTAGTTCAGGTGAGTCTGAAGTCACTCATTTATTTGGGTGAAAACATTGAACTAATAGAAATCTTTCCAAAGACCACAAAGTGGCTAGGCATTCATTCTTCATGTGCAAACCTGGTATCTTGTTATGGTGTCTCGGACCAGAAGAAATCTTGATTCTTTTACTACAGTGTAAGATTTTAAATAATTCAAGGTAACATTTGACAGAAGGTACTAATCCATGTGGTGTCTTTGGAAATAACAGGTAGAAAATAGAGCCATCACGTGTACAATGTGGCTTTATACATTTCCAAAGCAAACAGCGACCAAAGAAATGCTGGAGGAGAAGAAAGACAGAAGAAACAAGCTGGGAAGAGGCCAGAGTGCACAGCTTGATGGCAACAAAACCAGTAGATACATTCATTTGCCTGCTATAGAACAAGATGATCTGTATTGGCATGAGATGCATTCTCTCAAACAGATGGAAATATTTGGGCGTTAACATCCAGCTACCTTTTACAAAGATGGTATCGTATTAGTGGTAATAAACCAGTCTTTCTCTGTCACTGAACCTGCATTCAAACCTTTTTTTTTTTTTTTTTTTTTTTGGAAAATAGCCTCTGATCGTAGGTAAGATTTCTTTCTTGATGGGCCTGTCATTCCTTAATGGTCCTTAAGAGAGTTTTCAGTTTAAATACTGATTTTTTTTTTGTTATGTATGTTCTCTGTCATTCATTGCCCACAGAAAGATTTTCTGTACAATTCACAGTACTGTCACATGAATTCTTACTGCCCGCTCTGCGTTGCATTGTTGTTTATTTACTTATTGAATTGTGGATGCTATTTTAAAAATACAATTATTTTTATCTATGCAGCTGTGCGCTGTCAGATCCCTGTGGCAGACTCTTCGTAGTCACACAATTTCCAGTATAAGGCCAAATAAGAGGGCATTTTCTCAGCAGCATTATGAACGAGACTTTTTCATGCTTAACACTTCTCTATCTACACAAAATTTGCTGACCGCCATCTCTTTGCCTGAAAGCAGGCAGCCTTTGTGGAAACAAGGTCGTGCGCACGTAGCCGAATGGGGCAGGGCTCTAAGCCAGCATGCTTGTCCAGGGCACCACCATGTGAAGGGTCCTGCAGGATGTTAGCAAACAAGATTTCTGGTCTGCTCCATGTAAGCCCAGAGCAGCAGATCCAGGTGAACCATTTAATGTGAGCGAGCCGCACCTGCCACCAGCGCAGCAGCATTTTTCATTTTTGCGCTAGATTTAATTTGGAAAATGATGTCAAGGGCCAGATAAAATCTGCCTCTGACTGACAGGAGGGATGACGACACAGCTGTAATTGACGCTACTCTTTGTAAGTTGATGCTCCTTTTGATAGGTTGGAATTAAGAAGCAGAAAAGCTGCCTGGTACTCACAGTCAGACCCTGGCAATCAGCTGTGCTCAGGCACCACAGACACAGCTTCCCCATGGTTTTTCACTGAGAATTGTTAGTTAGGCTGAACTACAGGGAGTGCAGAGTGGTCAAAAAATGAATAGAATAGCAGAATAGCAGTTTATGCCAATTTTACATAAGCTAGAAAGGAGTGCACCAGAGATGTAAAGCATTCAATACACACAAGAGCACAAGACTCAACTTTTCTACTCATAGATTTTCACCTTTTTGTTTTGTATTCTCGTGCCACATGATCTTTTTTTTTCCATTTAGTCAAGGCGTAATCAAAACGCAGTAGCATTTTGAACAGCAATATGTATTGGATATCGTTCCCTGCCAGGCTGAGGGCTATATCGTCGTGTTTCATGGGATGGTGAGAATCCTATCTAAAACCACCTGGAACAATATCCATGCTAATTGCCATCTCTTTTGTGCGTTTCAAATCCGGTTTCCTAACATCTCCAGGCAGATGCATTTCTCAGGCTACCCCTTTTGTCTGGGATGTAATTATAGGTAACACCAGCTATTCACAGACTTTACAACTGCTTATTAGGAAAACTGCCCATGCCAAGTGACGCACGTTGGGTGCCTAGCACTAACTGGCCAGTTAAAGATGCATCTGTAGCTTCCCCTCATGGGCTTGTTTTAGACCCACGCCTTGCATCTCAGGCAAATCCTCTAGAGCTGTCTCTCCCAACGTTTAAAGAGATGTGAACAAGTTAATAATAGAGTTTCTTTTCTGCATCTAATATACCTTTGAGTAACAATAGCAAAAGTGAAGGGAGATGGGCTTCAAATTTGTGAGACACGAGGCTCGTTTTTCACTGTGCTCTGAGCTGAACAGCTGCCGAGGGCCAGTCTCCTCCCTTATCTTGCTGTACTGAAGAACACGGGTTGGCATCGAAACATCCCACCCTGCACAAAGCCTCTTTCCAGCCATTGTGTAAGAAAGCTAAGACCAGAAGTATTTATGAAAAGAAGAAGAAAAAGATATATATTTTTTTCTGGTCTCTATAACAAGACTTTGAATTTTATCATAGGGAAGATGATCTAGCGAAGATCTCACTGGACTGGATCTTAGGAGACTTGGCTTCATATCCAAGCTTAGACACAGAAATATTACCCAAAAGAAGTCATTTAGAGTTCAAGCCGTGAGAGGGTGTGAGCTCATGAAGCATCTGTCATGCTCCAAGGCTGCGTTCCAGTTACGCCACTAAGATGCACTTTTGCTCCTGTGCAAGTCTAAAGTGGCCCAGCCAGAGCAGCGTGGTCCTTACCTCCTAGAGTCTGCGCTCTGGTCTTTGTGTCCTGATATCAACATCTCTGTGTGGATGGGAGTTTGCAGCCCACACTCATCTATTCACTCACCAAAAGAGGCTGTGGTGCCTACTCTGTTTAAACCAGCCACGGCAGTAGCAAGACCAATCTTAGTTGGAAGATACCCTCGTGAAGGCAGAAAGTGCTTTTTGGGTGAAGCACTTAGGCACCTCACCAGGACCAGACGCACGTGTGTTCACTTTTCAGCCTGTGGAGGTTGTGTTACTGCACACCAGCCGCAGAGGAAGCCGTGGGGAAGACAAGGGCAGGGCCCTGCAGCCTGGCAGCAAGGTCTTTCAGTGCCAAGGGGCACGGCTGCATCAGCTCCACGTTCCTGAGACTGCACTGGCATTTTATATTACATGGGGGATTGAAACAAACCAAAACACCAACACCCTAGCTGTGGAAAACACACAAAGCTCTGAGAACAGGGAACAGAACTGCGACTTCTCTCAGATTGATAAGCTACAAAGTCACGTTTTCTCTTACTCCCTCTTTCCAATCCCACAAGCCTTACACTAAGTTGTGCAAAGCTTCAGAAGCGAGGGCAGAGGGAAATGCTGCAGCTGGGCAAAACGTTTCATAGAGCAGCTCGCTCTGGCAGCCTTCTGGATGCCTTGAATCCTATCCTGGGGCACGAGAGGAAACTGACAAACCTACTGCTAAAATATGGATTTCAGGAAGCGGCTGAAATGAGATAGTGGAGCACCTAGTTCTTGGTGTGCCCAGATCCTCCTCCAGGAAAGCTAACCTTGTTTTAATCTCCCACGTATAAAATGAGGATAGTACATTAGTGACTCACAGGGATGGCAAAGTAACATCTATGAATAATTAACTTTACCCATTAATCATGATAACTATTACGAGCTTTTCTGTGTGCCTGGAATTCATGATACAAAGCACCGCTGTCAACACTTTGGAAACCAAACAGGAAACACTTTCTGACATTTTTTTCTAGGGCAGCACACTTACAAGAGAAATAATTAGCAAGGAGGAAGAACAGGACAGGAATTAATTTGTTTTTATATGGTGTACTCACCTGAGTTTCATACAATGTCATCTTGGGAAAAGCCAACGTTTACTGCAGGTTGCGTGGTTTGTGCAGAAGATAAGTTAACTAGGCCCAAACATATTTAAAAGGAGTCTGATGTTGAAATCATACCGCAGGGCAGATGATGTCGGAACAGGCTGTGCTCAAAAACGTAAAGCGTAATAAGACAGATTCAATGCTGAGCTGACACAGTTACGTGGCTCCCGGAGCAGTGGTGGTTTATTTCAGGTAGCTCAACTCCTGGCTGTAACAGGCAGTCGGAAAAACATAGCCTTAGAGTATGCATTGTGTAGGATCTCTAAAAGCAAGCTTTCTTAATACCCCCTTTTCAACAAAAAGCATCAAGTATCTGCCACTGTACATGCACTTAAAATTAATTCACCAAGTTTGAACATTTTTTTTGGTGATGGTTTTGTACTACTTTAGCCAGTTTGATGTGTTAGCTTAGATCGATGGAAAGGGTATGAGCATACATCCCCTTTCGCACATCTGATACAGAAGGGGATGGATAAAAAGGAGCATTTGGGAGACTGAACACCTACGATCACTGCAGTCATATTTGTGAGAATTAACACTGAAGGTTCCCCGAGAACAAAGGATCAGGCTAGACCTTCAGAGCAATGATTTGCTCAGACATGGAGGCAATATTTACCTATTTACCTATTTATCCTTTAAAAGAGGGATCAAGAGCAACACCCAATAACATCAAATATGCTCCAATTCTGATTCCAAGAGGTTTTTAAACTTGGGAGTGTATCCCTGACTTTCTAGCTCTAAAAAGACGGATCAACCAACTGCTGACAGAAGATCCCTTTCTAAAAAAGCGGAATACAGCTATTGAGCATGCAATGAGTCCAGAAGCCAGACTATTTTTGCATCAATTTGATGTGTGCATGCGTACACGTAGGCGTGTGTGTAAGAGAGGAAAAGGGTAGCATCAACATTCTGGTTGTTCAAAACCTGATTTTCCTATAGAAATTTCTATGGAAAAGTGTTCCTTTTAGAACTTCCAGAAGGAAAATAGCACAATGTGGATTACTTGGAACACAGGACTGGAAGGCACCAATTCATCGTCAGTCTGCCTTCCTCAATGGCCTCCATTACAAACACAGGGGGCTCAACCTACCAGGGGTCTGAGAGCAGCTGCTAATTTGTTAACCGCTCCAGAGCTTGTGTCTCATTCAATCCCTTTCAAGGACCAAACTTCCCAAATCCCAAAGCTCCATTTAATTTTTGGGTGGGTTCCTCAATCGGAGCATCCCAAGCACAACGTGGATCAGCACACAGACAAGTTCACATCACCTGGCATTAAGAGCTGAACAGCACCGACCTGGTGTTATTTTCCACATGCATTAACGATTACTTCATGGAAGCACCACCAAGCACAGAGTCAAGCACTAATCACTGCTAATGTTACCTGCTCGGTTCACGCTTAAGCCCCATAACTCCAAGAGCTGCATGTGAACCTTTTCTCATCTCTTCATTGCATAATACCCTTTCATGGCTGGCACGTGCCAGGCCAGGCACCATTTTGTGATTAGCCTGGGTTCAGGAGTCCCAGTTAGTCATGGCCTTACATACACCATCCTGCAGCTGTAAGCAACTAAGGACACGCAACCCGTGCCTTTTCTAGATATCGTGTGTCCTCAACACCTTTTCTTGTCAGCTTTATTGCCCCTACATCCCTGTTGACAAAGCCAAGCTTCATGACTTTCAAGTTTGTACAGCTGACATTTTGTTAATGGTCTTTGTATTGTTTCCTCTTCTGGCTTGCTGAAGCATGTCTTACTATCATGGATATTTTAATCTGTACCTCAAAACTACTGAGCTTCGCCTCAGAAGAAAAAAAATGTTCCTCAATACTCAAACTAAAAGAATTTTCCACATTTTAAAGAAACTCTACATCTCACCCAGAACAAAATCAATGCATTTGGATTGTTTATATCACAGTACACAGACCAAGAATGGAAAATTCACCAAGAGGACCATTCAGTGACAGTTTAAATCTTCATTCAAGACAGAAAAGGGAGAAGGCAGATGTAAAAGTACAGATCTGAAGCAGGCAGATCCATCTACGAGGCTACGACTTCAAAATAGTTTAATTAGTATACACTCAACCCCCCCCCCTTTTATCCAAGCCACACATTCCAGTAGGCTCCTTGTATCAGCACTGGAGCGTGTGGCCCTACTAGAAGCCAGACGAAGGAACAGGTTGAAGACTAACCTAGAAAAAAATTAGCTTAAACTGCCATGAAACCACTGCCTCCAACTAGCATTTGCACCAAGTTTGTAATAGGACTGTTCACACGTGGAACTGAGCAACCTTTAACACCACAGTATGTTAGAAACCTAACGAGCTGCTGCCTAAATGCATTTCCAGAGAGGATGCAACAATTTTAAACATGATTTAATATTCCCACAGCCTAGACAATGTTATTAGTGCTCAGAGATAAGTCCTGCTAAGGCACTCCTAGCAAGACTGTTGGAATATTAGTTTCCTAAATTTAATTCCATGGAACCAGATGCAAAAAAGAACACTTACTTGTTCATTTAGAGAGTTTCTGCATGGAGAATGAGATCAACTTGAAGCAAGCCTGCTTCTAGCTTCTAGTACAGTATGTGGCTGCTACATCTTAAGCTGATTGCTTTCTCAAAGTGATGCCTTAATGTTAGAGAGATCTACACGTAGCTTACTAGAAACTTAGAGCATATGCAACTTTCTGACAGACCCTTATTAAACAAAAACGACCCACAGCACCTAAATGACTTTATTTGAAAGGATGCAAAAGTCAACATTAGAATTAAAATAATTTTATTTCAATGTACATGAACTGAAATAAAATGGAATTATTGTTATTTTTAAACTTAGAGTAATATTGCTGGGCTGGCCCAATCACAAGCACTCTCCACTACAAGGCAGCAAGAGTAACGAGACCCACTTTATCGTTTTTTGAGCCAACTGGATTCCAAGTAGTACTGGTCAAAGGGTCCTCCAGCACACAGCAAACTCTGTTTTTGAAAACTAAGACAAGTCATCAACCCTTTGCCTAGGCAGAAGCTTTAAGTTGTGTTCCAAGGAAGATCTCCCTTGAAAATCCCATCCATTACTGAAGAAACAGTACATAGCATGCCGCGCTATATCTAACAGATCAAGGCTTCTCCCGAACGCTTTTCTCTAGCCTACCCTCCTGTACAAAGCATCTGCTGTAGAATTCACACATTCAAAACCACAGAATCATACAAACCCGCAAACAAGGCTGTTTTCAATATGCTTGTTGCTATGTGCTATTACCCGCTGTATCAGCTTTTACATGCAGCGTACGTAGATGCCAAAAGGGCATTTCTCTTGACCACCGATTTCAGAATTCACAGAAGTTACGTCTGTTTTTACAACTTATAGTGCAATATAATTAAGTTACTCAATGTCATGATATGGCACCATAAGGTAAGCAATCGTTGTTAAAATGCACAATTCCTGGTACTAATAATTTGCAGTGCTTTTATCAGTAACAACTAATAAGATTAAAGAGAACTGGAAAAGGAATTGATCGAGAAAATCACTGATAGAGAAAAATCAGAAAAAAAAGGGAATTGTTAGATTCAAGGGAAACAATAGGAAATAGTTCTTCACACGACACACTTAAATTGTGGACTCCTTGCCAAATGAGGTGGATGCTAAGAAGATGCAATGAGGACTTCAAAAGATATTTCTTTTTATCCAGCAAATGCTTTCAGATATGGAGTTCCCCAAGCCACAGACTGCTCAAAGTATATTCTGGGGAAGCATCGCTATCTGCTCACCCTTTTTTGTTTTCCCCCCTCTCTTCCTTGTGCATCTGCTTTTGGCCAATGCGCCTGGTGTTAGGCCAGATGGACCTTTGGTCTGTCTTGGTACAGTTTTTTCTAACGGTTAATTCACAATGCTTCATAAGTGTACTCTCACACAAAGTTCATCATTTGCAACATATTATTTAGATAGGACTTAGGTTGTTGAATTACAAATGATCTCCAAAAGAGGAAAAAAAAATATTTAAGCTTTCTTCTGATATGACCCAGTTGTATAAAACTGTATAGAAAAGTGACCATTATGTGCAGATGTAGTGAAAAAGCAATAAGCCTTATAAAAAACATTCTTAAAAATGTACCAAGCATAAACAAAAGATGATTTACAAATACATTTAACTATTCTAGTCGTCATCAGAATCTGAATCATATTTCTTCCCTCTGATGGTCTTCTTCTCCAACTTTGTAAAGCTTGTTCCAAAGTTCTTTTGGTTTTGAAAAGGTGGCTCCATCAAGTTTCCACTAGAGGAAAAGAGTAAGAGGTGTTGATTAAAAACATGTTTTTGGAGACAGTAAGCAGCATCTCTAATTACTTTTTCCTCCAAAAACAACAACAACGAAAACAAAAAAAACACCACAAAACACTATGAGAATACAAACCCTACTCCCTAAAGCCACCCTAAGAAGCACTGTGGGATGGCTGGCATAGCACATGCTGGGCAGAAGGGCCTGGACAACAACAGTTAAGACAGGAATGTGAGTGTATACAGCACTTGTGATCAGAGCTCTACAGAAAAAATGTCTGAAAGGGCTTTTTGTGGCAAACCCATCGCTCTAAGAACAGCCATTCATCTTATTAAACAGTAAACAGGGAATTACACAGAAGCTTTTTACAACAAAGGAAGAGAAAAAAGCACAAAAGAAAATAAACTAGGAAGAGACTGCGAAATAGAAACAGAGTCAAAAATGGGTTTTGTACTGCCAGAAAACACTTTGGTCCACCAGATACAGCAACATCCTTATCTGCCACTGTGCACAGCTGGTGGGGCATGGAGGGACCCACACCTCGTTGTTAAGAGCTGTTCCCCATGTTCACATCAAGCTGGAGGTCCCACATCTCCTACAGCAGGGGTGTGCAAAAGCACATACACCCCTGCCTCGCTTAGGGTGTATGTGCTTTTAACTCACATGAGCTGTGAGGGGCTTGCATCTTGGTGTCAGAGAGAGAGCAATTAGAACCTCCTGGAATTAGCTAGGGTGGTGGGAAATTGCTTATTACCACTTTGTAAATAACGTTGCTGATATTGATCCTAAATACACAGTTCAATGACTGCTATTTAATTACATGTCAGTAATCAGCCAATATACCACATGAATCCTGATTTTGCTGAGATGATGTGACCTGAACAGTTCTGAACAGTTTTTTTTCCTCTTAAATACAATATATCCTTTCACCATCTGCTACCCCACAGACTGAAGGAAACAAAAACAAGCAAAAAAACACAAAGAATTGTTTCTAGACTCTAAGAAGGAACTCCAGAGAATACATAAACGTATGTGTCCAAGAATGATTGAAATCTAGCGGATTCAGTGCAGTTTCGTTAAATTTCACTGAATTATTTCTCCCATGAAAGGGTGTTGCTGTCTAGAATAAATATCCAGACTGCCTTTGATTCTTCTGTCTGCTTGATACTGAACTGCTAAGAGGAATTACAACTTGTTTTGAATGATAAATTTCCACTTCGCTCATCTGAAGTTCAACGGCTAATTAGATCTTTTCCTTTAAGATCTAACAATGCCTCTTGTCAAAATTTGGGAAATAATCATTGAAATAAACTATGTAGGTATATAAACTATATAGACAAATATAAAATCAAATAAAAATATAAAGAAAAAAAAACAAAGACACTCAAGAAAAATGAAGACTAAAAAAAGAGATAAAGATGACATTTTAACATGACCGGAAAGCAAAGCAGAAAGTGCTCTGTCATTTTCCAGAAAAAAAAATAGGCTGTTGTGACCTTTTGCTGCCTTGTGTGCCGAAGTCCTAAATGTGGGCAGTTATGATGATTACCTTGTACTGCCAAACAAATAATTTATTTGCACTTTTTTATACTGTCCATTGGAAAAAAAAAAAGTCATGCAATATGGATTAAGATACACATCTTAAGTACAACCTACAGTTTTCACTTAAGGGGATTAAAATGCTCAAGCTTGACTGTATTGCAGGCATGACATCTAAGCTGTTGTAGAAAGGATTAGACTAGACACGTGGCTGGGCCAGGCCTTATCAAGCAGGGTTGCTACCCTATAGCAGGAAACAGCAGGAACTGTGTTTATTACCGTACAAAAAAGACGTTATAATGATCATAACATCTAGGTATGTTGCCAAAGAGATGCTCTTTTCTTTCCCTTGCCAAAGGATGCAGAAGAAATAACTGGATTGAATTCACTTGTATCTTAAAGCATATAACATATCAAAGCTACAAACTTTTAGATTCATCGGTCTTCAAGTACCTTCTCCTCGCATTGTATCTGAAAATAAACTAATCACAAAACAATTACCTGTAATTAATTATATCTGCACAGCCTAGTCTCCACTCTAAGGTCTCTGTGGTGAAGTCATCCGTGTTACCGAGATCAGTGAAGCCAACAACATAGTCTTGCGATTTTCCATCTTTTATTAGTGCTAGAGTGGGGATTACTTTGATGCGCAGTCTCTCACATAAGAAAGGAGATTTTTCTGCGTTTAATTTCAAGAATTTTGTCTCAACATGTTTTTTTGCCAATATGGTCAAATGCTTGTCCATTATTTGACACCTGTTGAAAAAATATATAAAATGTTAGACTCAATAAGCTGAGGAACATGTGCTTTACAGAAAGTTAAAGAACAACTGTAAAGAGCTATTTCTATCATGTTACTCCCTCAGATCTGACCTTTATGATTAAAAGCTTAGTCCCAAGAGAAACTGTATTTTAAAGGTAGCCAGATTTAACAACTAATAGAGTAATGCCCTGGAGCACCTTTATGGCACAATTACACCAGGCATTTCTCTTGTTTCTTCCTAATTACACCACCCATGCACTCAACAGCCTCTCTCATTTCTTGAGGCCTCCATTTATTGATTGAATTTCGATGACTTCTATTCTTCCTGCTTCAGCTCCACTGACTGTGAGCTGAGACTTCTCTGCAACAAACTTCACATCTACATAAAAGTACTCTGCACATGTTACAGAGCTTTGTTTTTTTTAGTCACTGCCTCCACAGCTGAGATGCAGTAACTGAGATGCACAGCATAAATTATTTTCAGAGTGCTTCAGTAGTGCCATATGCAAATATTTCACTTTTCTGTTAAAATGTAATATAAATGAACATACAATTACTGTTTCTCAGTTAAGGGACGGTACCATGAGCTGCTCAAAATACTTGTCAGATGGCAGAGATATGTAGACTTGTCATCTTTGAGTGGTGTGGCTTAGCTGCACAAACTCTGTGATGTGGCTGTCCTTTAAACTAAAAGGGAAGGCTGAGTAGATCAAAAAGCTGGAATAGGTAAGGATGAAAACAACTTGATACTGTAGTTGGTAGACCTGACGCACTGGCTTCAAGCTGGTTGTCAACACTACACATTTCATGAAGAACTTTAGAGAAAGTTCCTTCTCCTGTCTGAGTCTACAGACTTCATTGGTTCAGAAAAACCAAACACCCCAAACCTGTTCTGAGCTAATTATTTGCATAGATATTCTTTCAGCTTCTTTGAGTAAAAGCTAGCTGAATACAACTAGTTCAGATATTTTGAATTGTAGAAAGGTTTTGGTTGGAAGACCATTTAATTCCAACCCCCCTGCCATGGGCAGGGACACCTCCCACCACACCAGGTTGCTCAAAGCCCCATCCCGCCTGGCCTTGAACACCTCCAGGGATGGAGCATCCACAGGGCATCCTGTGCCAGGGCCTCACCAAACTCAGACTGAAGAATTTCCTCCTAACATCTAATTTAAGTTTATTCTCTTTCAATTTAAAACTATTACCCCTTGTGCTATCTCTAAATGCCCTGACACAGAGTGCCTCCCCAGCTTTTCTGTAGGCCCCCTTTAGGTACTAGAAGGCCACTGTAAGGTCTCCCGGGAACCTTTTTTCTCCAGGCTGAACAGCCCCAACTCCCTCAGCCTGTCTTTATTCATAACAGAGCAGCTCCAGCCCTCTGATCATCCTCATGGCCCTTCTCTGGGCCCACTCCAATAGCTCCATATCCTTCTTACGTTGGGGGCCCCAGAGCTGAATGCAGTGTTCCAGGTAGGATCTCACAAGAAAGCTCTCTCAAAAATAAACTCTCTTAATTTTTTGACTCTTTGAATTACTTAGAACACATAAGACACATACGCCTCACTACATCATCTGGATTTGACCTCTTTCAATTTCTCACATTGAAGTTGTTTCAGTTTATGTTCTGTAAATCAGAGAAAACATAACTTGGGGAAAAAAAAATAGGACAACGGGTTCCTCCTTCAACAAACAGCTCTATTTTGCAATTGCATTTTAACAGAAGACATTGAGATAAACCCACCCAGGAATAGCCTACAACCCAGAACTTCTGAAATTCTTCCAAGGAGGTGGGAGATCTTATTTTAGGTTCCTATTTTGAGTCAGGACATAGATCTAGGTCTCTCACACCCTAAAGAAGTGACATAATCACAAAGGTACAGGCCCCAAAAGAGCTGTGATTGGTATCCACAAATCCTTTCAAAGTCAAAACGTTGAATATTGAAGATGCCTAGACAGGTTTTTATTTACGTTTTGATTTTTGGTTGCCAGAATTGTCCAGAATATCTCCATCTGGAATAACCAAAGTGATCTTTTCGAAGTTGCTATGGTCACTAAATTTAGAGCTGGCTCCCTCCAGCTAAATCAATAATGAATTACAGCAATCTCTCAAATGCTGTCAGAGAAGTTACGCATTTGTATTCTAATCAACTATGCAAGAAGGTATTAATTCTTGTCAAATCATATCAACTTTAGTTGGAATCAAAAAGCTTTCAGAAGGAAGCAAGAACTGGAAGAAAAATCAAAGGATTTGCATGCTTCTAAAAATCTGTATTTAATTATGAGATTTGAGAAAAGGTATTTGTTTTTTTTGTAGACATCTATAAACAAAAAGTTTCTTGAGCATAGCTTATTTACCATACCTGAAAGTTGTATCTCTATAGAAATGGCAAACCACATTTTTACTTTCTTTGACTTCTTGGAAAAAGTCTCTCTCACTTGGGATTTCTCTGTACTCCCCATGTCCTTTTGAAAGCCACTCCTTATGGAAAAGGAAAGGAAATAATTAGTATTTAGTTAGTTAGTCCTGCATCTGTCATGCAAGCTCTACAACTTTTAAGAAAAAAAAAAGGGAGGGGGCTTCAGTGACAACCCATTTCATACAGTAATAGTTAGAAACAAATTAGGCAAAGGTCTCTAGGCCAGATAATACTTCTAAATTGCCTCTTTCTCAACAGCAGGAAGGTGGCTGAGCATCTTCTTGTTTGCAAATACAAGTCTTGTACAGAGTTGCTCACAAATCTGCAGTGCAGCTTCCCCATAAGATTAGACTAGTTCAAAGAAAACTGAAAACAAAGTTGTCAGAATTTGAGAACTGTAAATCTACAACTTGTGCCACTCTAAGATGTTTTTGCACCCTAAAAGAACTTGTCTAAAACTGATTCAAGCTATAACAGGTATTATTTCTTTCAATCTTTCTCTCTATTAAAAAAATAGGGAGAAATAAGCCTGCAAAAACATGATGCTTATTTACTGAATAGAGACTAATAACGTATCTTACTAAGAGCTAAGCTTCCAGAAAGCCCCTGACAACACAGGCATGCATACCCATTACTCATAAAGTGAAGGGAGAAGCAGAAATTCACAAGCTAATGTTTACAGGCTATTTCAAACCTGCTCGACTAAATGTGCAAATACCATTTGGGATAAGATGATCTCCTAGATTTTCAAGGCATACAGTTAAGAAAAACAAACAAACAAAAAAAACAAAAACAGCTGCCATGATACAAGATTTTATACTGTATTAAAACACCTATAGACTAAGCTAAATGATTAAGAGTGAAGCATGACAAAAACATGACAAGAACATATCAAGTTTCAGTGCCAAAAAAATCACCATTCTTGATCTTGCAGTTGTGTGTTAGAGTTAAAAATAAAAAAGGGGGGGGGGAGCTCCTAGCAAATCAAAAGTTTCCTGTAGACTAAATTATAACAGAACAAAGGATTTCCTGAACATTTTAACATGAATGTTGGAACAAATTATGTGAAGAAGTTATCATGACACAAATCAAACACTAACTTATACACTGTCAAAGCATAAGTCAATTTTCCTGCACATTTTTATTCCAGAAGAGCGTGGGGCATCTTACTCCTTTTACAGAGTAGTATCCCACTTCAAATTTGGAAATGCATGAGAACATCAAGGTGAGATCAACTAACATGAAGAATTTTTAACATGAGAACTAACATGTTAACATCTAGAGAACGTCCAAGCGCTACCACTTTCGAAAAAGGACAACACTGGAGTCAAATATGAACTGAACCTCTGAAGACACGCAAGCAGTGCGACACCTTCTCTATTTCCATGTTTAGAGGATCAAAGCAACTAACTCTTCCTCTCCTGCAGCATCCCAACCACGCAACAACATTAAACTGCATTCCTATTTGAAAGCATGGCATTAGCCACCACAGCCAAAACATCTCCTTTTAACCAAGTCACCTCCCCCTTGTCCCCGTTTCTTTGTTTAGGTTTGCATGAAGTTAAGAAACCTATGGCTTCCTTATTTAGGATTTAGGTCTCACACCATATGTTACCAAAACTTTCTTTCCAGGAGGAACCATCTATGCTCGAGGAGACTTTTGGGGGAGTGTGAGGACTACAATTTAGCCAGATATGCCAGCGACCAAAGCAGAATTCCTCTCAGCAAGAAAAAATAAGCAGTCATACAGAGCCAACATTTTACTGGAGTAGAGGTGGGACAAAATTCCACCGAAGAACAAAAGACCCTGAATCTTTCTTCTGCAAAACACCTTAGAAAAGAACAGGCACCACGTAAATGCCTTAACTAAAATGCTCCAGAATTCAGAGGTATAAGGTACCAAAAAGGCTTATGATTAGGTTGTCTGTGAGGCTTATGATTTCAGATGACATTCAGTGTATAACACCACACTGAAATCTCTGTATTAGACTCCTTGTCCTGTCCTTATTGTAAGATAATCACAGAGCCCCCTTTCTCCTGTTAAAAACCACAAAGCAAGCACACATGGACAGAGATCTGCTTTCCTGAATAGCTTAAAATTAGCAAGTACAGAAATGTGAAGAAAGAGAAGAAAACACTTAGGTCATGTGTGCAGTTCCCCATGGATTTCCAAAAACTGTTATATTTTGCACATCAGGAGTCTGTATTAGTGTGAGACTTACCTGTTTCTGCTGCTTGGCCTTTTTCAGTGCTTCAAGCCTCCTTTGTTTAAGGCGTTCCAACTCGTCTTCATCCATTTGGTCCAGCTTCTGCATTTCAGCATCTAGATGTTCTTCTACTACCTTGGTGGTCTGAAGTATTTCATTCTCCAGAACTTTCTGGAGAATTTCAACAGATGTATCAGCAGCCATCTTTAAGTGTAAAGCGATCCCTTCAGATCTGTCAAAATAGCAATACACAGAATTTACATGTAAAGAATTCTTACATAACGCAGTTCACATTGTACAGAAATCAAATGCAATGCTGTTTAAAGATTGCAGCAGGTGGATATGTTCAGTATCGAACACCCTTTGGGGAACATCTGCACAATGAACACAGGTAGCAACAAGGACTCCAGTCAGGTCCTGTTCTCTGGCCAGGTACTGACAGTGCACAGGAATCTGAAGTTACTAATCAATATAAAGAAGTAAAATTAACAAGTTCCAAAGGATCAGACATCCTGAGCCACGTCCGTGTACCTTTAATTAATGCTGGGAAACTAGAAGAAGCAGGCAGAAAGCTCCATCCTTCTGGGAGAAAGAGATGTCTTAGAGTAAGTCTAAGCAGTGTTCAGCATATGTTTTCACTAGTTTAAATGCATTAAGTACCTAATGTGCATTAACATATTTCAATCTGAATTAATGCTCTCCTTAGCTAAAAGGAAGGGTGCTCAACAGCAATCGCTTTAGGCCAACACGCTGCTTCAATTAATACAAGAAAACTGCAATTGCAAGCACCACCTTATGGCAGCCAGGGAAAGGATTTAAAAAAACGCAAAAGCCACTACCTAATTGCTTTGTGGAAAAATGCAGCTGAAATCGTTTCTTCTAAAACTCCCCCTCTCCAAATGCTTCAGAAGGCAGAAAACATCGAGACTGGGGGTGCTCAAAGAGCTGGGAGAACAAAAATGATTGTTCTCCTGAATAATTTTTCATGTTACGCTACAAAAAACTATCCTTGTAATGAGTGACAGTTTTAAAATGGAAACACAAGGACAGTGCACAACAACCCTAATCAGATTCTTTAGCTGCTGACCACTGGTTTGACGCACCAGATTTGGGTTCTAGAATACTCTCAGGAATATTTTAAAATAGCCAAACTACCAGAACCATTGACTTTGCAAACACCTTGCATACAGAGGCAAGAACCCATTTTAAGTCATGATGGGCAGGGTACCAGCACCATGGCAGTACTCCAAGTCTAATGCAATGTCAGCAGCATTGCATTAATGCCACACACACCACAGCCAGACCTGCTCTGGTCTGGAGCACCTTATCTCAGGTCTCTGTTAGCATTTCCTCTCTGTTTTTCTTGTATTTTGAAGCGTAGTAAAAACTTACCGGCACGGCTCACAGTCCACTAGGTCTTCAGGAAAGGGACGAACGCTGCCGGGACGGGGTTAGGAAGCCTTATCCTGAAACAAGCAGCAAGGAAAAGGGGAAATCAGCCCCTCCAGTCCCCGCTACGAACCCAGGGCTCCCAGCTCTCCCAGCCGCACCAGTGGGGCGGTGATCCCCACTCCTCAAACAACACCCACACCGCTGCCGGCCCCCGTCCGGACCCTCCAAAGGCGCGGCCGCCCGCCCCAGGACCCCCACAGGAGGGCAGCGGGGCCGGTACCGACGCAGGCGCTACGAGGCCGTGACAAACAACAGCTGCCCACGGGGAGCGCGGCCCAATAACCCCAAATAGCTCCCTACCGGCCACAAGGGCGGCCAGTTGTGCCCTCCCCGTCCCACACAACCCCGCCACCGCTCACCTCGGTACCGGAGCCACCACCGGTGCCACTGCCCCGCCTCACCTCAGCCGCGCCGGTCGCGCCCTGCCGGAGTCTCGCGAGATCCGGGGAGGGGCGGGACAATCCGCCCCTCCCCGCGCTGCCATTGGTCGAGACGGCTGCCGCTCCTCCCGGGGGCGGCCAGCGCGCGTGCGCGGCGCCCGTGAGGGAAGGGCTGGCGGCGGCGGCCGGTGGTCGCGTGCAGAGGGGGTTGGGCGGCCGTTAACGGCCGCGCGCGGCGGGGGCTTGAGGGGAACTCCCCCTCCCCCCACTGCCGCGCGCGGCCCTTCCCCGGGGCAGGGTGTGTGGAGCGGCCCCGAGGTAAGGGCGGCCGCGGGGGCCGTGGCTGCGGAAGAGCGGCGGGTGTGTGAGAAACGGGGATATTAAAAATTATTAAAAATAATAATAAAAAAAAGTTTTGTGCTTTTTTTTTATTGTTTCCTGGAAATCCGCGCGGTGGGTGCGGGGGGGAGATAAGCTCCCCGGCGGCTGGGGCTGATAAGAGAGGGGCTGATAAGGGCGGGGCGGGGGTGCTGGGGCTGGGAGGGCGGCAAAAAAAATAAAAATAAAAATAAATGTTAATAATAAAGTAATAAAAAATAAAAGATTCTTGCGTCTGGCTAGCGGCTCCCGGGACGCACCACAGGGCTCGCTCCGGCTCCTCTCCCCCCGCCCGGCCGCTGAGCGCCGCCACCAGCGGCAGCGGCCCCGGCCCCGGCTGCG
>NC_048893.1:136942994-137035239 GCF_011077185.1 Oxyura jamaicensis
TGAGAAGAAATGTCTCCTCATTTCCTACCTGAACCTCCCCTGGCACACCTTGAGGCCATTCCCTCTAGTCTTATCAATAATTATCTGTGAGAAGAGTCCGACCCTCAGCTCCCCACACCTTCCATTCAGGCAGTTGCAGAGAGCAATAGGGTCTTCCTGGAGCCTCCTCTTCTCCAGACCAAACACCCCCAGTTCCCCCAGCTGCTCCTCATAGGACTTGTGCTCCAGAATCATGCAGAAGCCTTTGGATACTGAAGCGCTGCTCTCCTGGGCCCTTCCAGTGGTAGTGGTGGGTGTGTGGGAGAGACTTGGAGAGCCTTAGTGCCCACCAGGTGCCTTGTTCTCTTCTGTGTGTCTGTAAATTACCAGGCTCAGGCCTCTCTTGGTCGCTCTGTGCAAAATCTCATTTATGGCTAGAAGAAGGAAGCTTAAAAGAGAAGCCAAAAGCTTACTGCTAGAATAACTGAAATCCGATTGTTACAGAGAAAGAAGGAACAACGATGCAGTTAAAAAAGCTTACCATCTCATTGCTGCTCCAAGCCATAAGCTCAGTGGTTTCATCCTGGGGGTGGTGAGCTTTTGTGGCGAGCTGTCAGCATCAGGTGTCCTTCACAAGGAGCGATATGAGCGTTCGTGTTGATAGTTTTGTCTTCCTCACCGTAGGAACAACATGAGATCATTTTCATATGCTTGCTAACATGCTTTTATGTCTTTGCTCTTGGTCTGCAGCTCCATGCTACATCCAAACACCTGAAAGGTGGCCTATATTTAATACAATTTCTTTGTTCTGTTTGTTACCCTAAAAGCAGTTTTGTCCAGGTATGTATTTCTTTTAGCTGACCTTGGAGAGCTGGGGGTGTCCAGTGCTGTGCTCTCTATGAGGCATCTGTTTATGTCCTGTGCCTGCGTCTCCACCTCTCAGTGCCTCTGCTTTCATATCAGGCCTGTATTTCTCTGCTACAACGTTGTGTTAGGGTTGGGAATACCTCATTCTGCAAGGGAAACTGCTTGCCACTGCCCTCTGTGTCAAGCTGTGGTTGCAGCATGCCAGGGTAAACAGCAGTGAAGCCCAATTAGGCATAGACACCTGGTCAATTAGAAAGATTGCTGTCACAGCTGAATCAAGCAAAAGTTACAGGCAGGTTAGGAGAAGTTCAGCCAAAGCAAGCTCGACAAGCTTTAGTCTTGAGGCCTTGCAAACACAGCACAGCTCATGAAATGCTACTGGAGTGGCAGGACCACGTTATGGGGCTGCACAGTTACGTGGCAGTGTGAGGGGTGAGCTGGGGGATTCGTTTGGCTTGGAAAGGCATGGACACCCCCAGTACATCTCCTTTCTGTTCCAGTAAAGTGAGGGAGGAATGGCTGCCTGGAATCCATGGCTTCCAGTCAGTTTTGTTTCCCACAAACTCAATCCTGCGCTATGCCGAGTTGTTCATTTCCTTCTTTTCCCCTTTCATTCCCTGACAACTGCGTTTTAGATACAGTTCCTTGTATACCTTCTGGCTGCCTCTGAGAGCACGCAGCAGCTCAAGGGCACAACCTGCAGTGCAGAGGGAGCACATGGGAAGATGCAGGTGTGTGTTGGTGTTGTGAATATTGGTTTGGGCACTGGTGTGACAGAAAGGAGATTTTCTGCTTTTCTCCTGACGTACTGAGACAAGTTACAGAAGGTACCAGTCATCTTGACTCTGCTCTCTTCCTCTTTTCCCCTTTCACCCCCACAGCTTTGACTTAGGTTCTGTAGTTTCCCCCTCCTGTATTTCTGCTGAGTACAGCAGAGGCCATGCTGATTAGTAATGAATTATGTCCAGGTAAATGAGGCTGAGGAAGAATTCAGGCGTGGGAGCCGGCTGTAAGTACGCAAGGACAAGTCCCTGAGGGAGGCGATAGTTATGGTGAGCAGGGCAAGAATGGGAATGTGGGATCACTGCCTGTTATGAATGCACGCTGCTGTCTGAACAAATACACCTTCAAACCTGTTTCTGCTTTACCAGTACCTCTGTTACGCTCCTGTGGAGTTTATTATTGCCTCCTGCTGCTGGATTGGTGTGCGTGGGTCCGTGAGTGAGGAATGTGTTTGTGTAGGGTGGTCAGGCGGTGTGTTAGAGGTGCTTTGTAAAGGTGAAGAAGGTCGTAAATCGATCCTGGGCCATATGGAAGCTGCTTTAATGGCTTCCTCTTTGGAACCCGTGCGGTTGTGTTGATGGCTCGCTTTCAGATGAAACCTCCTAGCAAAGCTGTCAATAAAAGTACAAGACATCTGATCATCCAGACACCCCTAATGGCAGTGTGGGTGTTTTGATGTGTAATCTGGCACCTCCCGGGAGCGATGTGCTGTGCTTTGGTTTTTGGATAGAGCTGTGATGGCAGAAGGTATGTCAAGGTTCTCCCCTGCTGTTTTTGTGAGTTTAGTATAGGACTTCTTTTTTTTAAACGCGTGGGAAGAAGGGCTGTTTTAAACTGCAGAACTGTGTGCTTTGAATTCAAGCCTCACACTGCTGCTGTAGATTTTTCGAGTAAATGTTCTATAAGCAATAAGCTACAAATAATTTCTTGCCTGGAATCCGAACCTTTCCCTTTGACTTTCTCAGCTTTTCGTATGCATTTTTTCCCTCTTCTTCCAGCTTAGTCCTCTTTTTCTTGTTTTTGTAGTTTTCTTTAGCTTCCAATACGTAATCTTTAGGTGTGTTTGTTCCTGTGCCCTTTGATATTGTGAGCTGGTGCCTGGGCATACTACTCTGATCATTCATGCATATTGCTTTAGAAGTTATAGGTGCCAGCTGTGGTTCTGCAGCCAAGAATGAACACTGCTGCTAAAATAAGACTTACAGTGCTGCTCCTGCTGCTATATATTGCTTCCTATTCTGCAAATTAAATTGCTGGCACCGCCTATTAATCATTCCGTTTGGCCCTTTCTTGTTAGTGTATTAAATGAAATCTTTTAGTTGTTGCCTTGGAAAGTTCTGTGAAGGCTCCAAAGCCTACAAACACCTGTAGTTTAGAAACATTCTGTACCCCAGAAAATTTACAGTAACTGTCTCTATCTGCTTCTTGAGAATAGTTCTACAACAAAGCTTCTCCAGCAGCTGATAAACCCTCAGGATCACTGTTCTGCACATCTCATCTGGGAGCTGCCAGGATTGTGTACTGATAGATGGAGTACAATAATGCAAAATAACTCCTCCATTAGAGAAATTTATTGGCCTGTTCTATGGAAAAGTATATTTATGTACTCCTGAAAGCTATGGTTTTTAACATAAGCATTGCATATTTGTAAGAAAACTTTTTTTATACATTTAGTTGGATTTTTTTTTTTTTTTGAAAGCTAAGCATCGTGTATGGCCCTGTATAAATGCTATAAGGATCTGCAAATATTTGCAGTAATGGCAGCATAAACCAAGAAGGGTTAGAAGCAGTTTTTCTTGTCTAGATCTCGATTCTCTTCATCTGTTACCTTATAGAAGGCATCTAAATCTAATCTATAATTACTGTTTATGGAAAGTGTAGAAATAGTTGCTGCAAGCCAGCAGGAATTGCAGAAAACTGTTCAAGTTCCATGAAGATCTCTGGAAAACCTCGCTCAGAATAAAGGGCTTTATGGTAAGTTAAACTTTGCTGCTGCTGTTGTTGACACTTGTGCTATCCAGCCAGACAAGCTGACAGCTCTGCATACCTCTGCCAGTTTTAATTGCATTAGCACTGTCCTGTTTTTCAGACTGGGCTCGCGTGCTTTGCCATATGTTTGTTCTGCGCAGTTCATCGCTCAGAAGCTGCCTGGGACTCAGTGGTGTAGTTCTGGACAAAACCTCTGGTTCAATAACTTCTACTACTTGCATGATATTCCTTTTTTTCCTTTCTTTGCCAAAAAATAAAGTCCCGTGGGCTATGAGGAAATCATTCTGCACACAGACTGTGTGTGCACATGATCAATTCAGTCACTAAGCTTGACTTGCTTGGAAAAAAAAGTGCAGTGCAGCCTGGTGGGTGTTCTGGTCTGAAAGCAGTTGGTATCTCACAGCTGATGTGTGTTTTGATCCTGGTGCTTGCAGCACTGATGACTTACTCTTCTTACGTGTCGCTTTTAGTTTTTTTTTTTACAGTAGTCTGGAGATTTTAAACATGAGTGTGCTATTTTAATGCTGAAATGTGTTCCTCTAGGTGCATGCTGCTAGATGAAGTATGGGTTTAGTTGTAGCTAATGGAGGTGGATATCCTTTGCTTCTCAGGATTACAGACTGTTTAGACTGTGTTTCATGAAGTGGTTTAAATTGTATAAAAATCAGAACACATTACAAAATACCATGAGAAAATACATGGACGCTATGAAGCAGTGGATTTGGAGGTCATTTTTGTCATCTGTATGCTTTTACTAAACAAATAAAGCCAAGACCTAATCATTCAGGGGCAGCTGAATTATACTTCTGTACTTAGTGTTTCATATTCCATGCTTGTAGCCACCTTGGGTGCTAAACACTTAAACTGAGCCTTGAAAAACTCCCCCCCCCCCCACGCTCTTGTGCTGTCAACAGTGGCTACAACAGAAAGCTTGAAGTTCTTGAACTTTTGCTCTGTCTTTATTTAAGTGGGAATTTTAGGTTGTGGTGAGGGGTATTTTTGTCTAGGATATGTAAAGGAGACTTTCTTGTCTGTTGTGGTTTTTTGTATTTTTTTTTTATTTTTTTTTCCCTCCCTAGAATCTGTTGGGGTTAAGGGTTACCCTTTCTGTGCCTTTTTCAGAAGATTTGGCTTAGCTGATAGTTATTCCTGTCTTCTTCTGTGGCCAAACTTGAAAGAGAAGGCATGACTCTTGAATTTTATGAAATGAAATCATTATCTTGAGAGCCTGAATAAAAACCAATTGCCCTTTTAGTCAGCTTTTACTTCCTTGCTGCCTCATGTAATTAGGTAGCTTCCCCAGCTTCCTTCATCTTCCTGGGGAAAATAGGGAGGTGCAGTTCTGCATCACGCTTGACTGAATTGACCTGACAGCTGTTCCTGGCCTCGTGGTTTTGCTCCTGCTGTCCCCGGCTGCATGCTGTAACCACTTCCACTGTATTGGATCTGCTGCTGTGATGCAGAAAAAATTGACCAGCTTTCTGTGAGAAGCTGTGGCTGCAGGGTTGCCTGAGCTGGTGAGGGGAAAGCCTGGCTGGGAACTGGGAAGGCAGTCACTTCGCCCTGCTCTGCCCCATTGTTTGGGAAAAGGCAAGGAGCGGGTGGCCCCTTCTGGGGCTGCGGTTTGCTTATCTCTGGCAGTGGGTTGCATCGCTGGTGCTCACGTGGATATCCCTCACTTTGTGGCCTGAGGAAGGAGTGCAGCTCGTTCTTTCCCAATATTCAGTCTCTGGCATGCATAATCGAAATGCTTTCAGCAGGAGAAACCAGATGGCTTCTCCCAGTCTATAAGTTCATATTGTTGAAGAGAAAATGCTTACATAAGTTTTTTTGAAGAGAAAATGCATATGTACCTTAACACCTATGAGTTAAAACATCTACAGATATGCCATCCAGCCTTTGTACCTTTGTAACTTGCTAATTTTGTTATGGGCTGATCAGCTTGTATTTAGAAATACATCCTTATTACTGGGCTTAGCGACCCACATGTACAGAGGATGGGTAAGGTGCTTTAGGGGGGTGATGATAAAGACCTGGTTAAAGATACCATTTTCATTTCATTTGGTCTCACACTAATGCAAAACCAAACAGATGGCTCAGCTTCATTCAGCCTTTTTGAAGTTCAGGTTGTTGATTTTTTTTTTTTTTTTTTAACCAAAAGCAAATGACTTAATGACAGTGACGGTCTTTTGAAGTTGGCTAGGAGAGCTGGTGTCATGCAAATGATGAAATATCTCCAAAGTGGCCTCAGCAAAAATGAGCCTTCTGATTATGCAGGAATGTGGGCAGTGAGTTCACAGCAGTGATGCAATTTTCTTGCTGTGTCAACTTTCTGTCTCTTCTGCCCCATGCACATGAATGCTTTTTTTAGTCTGTTTTTAATTGTACAGCTTTTTCTGACGTTTGAACTTCTTTACAGAGCCAGTTTGAAAGCAACCCCGATTAAAATATTTTTAACATAATTTTACTTATTATCTCAGTTTTAAAATGCAGGCAAACTTTGTGTTGCTCTGTGTAGTACGCTTTGTACAGAAGTCAAAAAAGCACTTGCAATCTTTGAGTCTGCACGTACTTTTTTGTTTTGGCAGGAGAGTATTATCTCTCTGACTTTGTTTGCAAAGCTGGCTGTTGAATTTCCAGTAGTTAAAGGCTCGTTCTCATCCCAAGCTAAATTCTCCTGTTTCTTTTTTGAGTTTCATTTAACTAATTTCAATGGAGTGAAATTGATATAAATGAGGGCAGCTCGGCTCCTTTGTATACTGCTAATTAATCCCATTGCTCCACTCTTTCAGTTCATGCATGGATTAATAGTTTTCTTTTCTCTTTCTCTTCCCGCTGCCTAGTCAGGATGCCATCCCTGTCTCATAGGCACACAGTGTCTGTTTCTCATGAAGTTCTGCTCTGTGCTGGGAGACACGCATTGCAGGTGCTATTATAGGTGTGCTCAGTCATAATTGTGGAAGATCTTAGGAAAGAGCATGAAAAAAACGTGTGTTTGCTGGTGGTCTTGCTGATCGGTTATCAGATTACCTGTGAAATGCTGCTGTTGCTGTTGTTTTACCCATGCAGAAAGCTGGAGGAGCTTGTTTGGTGAGGAAAGGGAGTCACACGTTTGGGCTGCAGAAGTTCACTGAGCAAAATAAATGCAAGGTGTACTGATCTTATTTCGATGGCTGTAGTCCTGTCTTCCCCACGTTTCACCTTGTTTGCTGGGGCAGCTCTCAGGAAGGAAGCCTCTGAAGTTTCTAATGCCCAGTTTTCTGTTTGTGAAGCTGCAAAAATTGCTTAAATATATTTATGGCAGTACTTGGAGTCACTTTTTAACCTGTCAAGGAAGAGATGAGCAGTAATTAAAATACTTGAAACTGTTCTGAAGTACATCATTAGAAAACTGCTACAGTTTTTATCATATTTTAGAGATTTAAGTTAAATATTATCCTGCAGCGTGACAACTTCTGGTGAGATTTGAGCTAAATAACCCCTGTAATACCCTTGACTGCAAAAGAAAAGGCAAAACTTCAAACTTTCTAGCTGCTACAAAAATCAGTCTCTCCAATTGTACGCACGAGTTAGAAGCAAAAAGGCAAAGGATGCCCTTAAAAAGACTAAAGCAAACCAGGGTGTATGGAAAGTAAGATTAACATAAGCCTGGACATCCATAAATCAAACTTTGTGTTAGGGTGAACTCTGGCCTCACAATGTCTTCCACGGGGAATTTCTAGGTTCTAGCTGTTGCAAGCAGTTGCATCAGAACAAAAAAAAAAAAAAAAAAAAAAAAAAAAAAAAAAAAAAAAAAAAAAAACAACTTGTTCCAAACCCATGATTGTTCCTCATGTTAAAATGAAAAAACAAAGCATGTGCAACAAACCAACCAACCAACACCTTAAGGTACATGCTATTTTAGTATTTTTCATCAGATGTCATAATAGCTGAGGTTGTGTGTTTTTCTTTTTAACTGGGGTTTTAGTCTTAGATGTTGATTCCTTGGTGTACAAGCAAAAGAGGCAGTGGGATGGCCTTTTACAGCCCATCTGCATATCAGTCACAGGGACTTTCCGCTTTTCTGACTCAATATCTTGCAACTGCTTGGGATGTTACAAGTAGGAGAGCTACTGCCCATCTTTGTACATCTGACCCAGCAGAGGTAGGTGACAGCTCTTCGTTTATTCCCAGCTCTGTTTTAATCTTCACACTGAAAGTGTTTCATACTTTTTTTTTTTTCTTCACAGGCAGGTTTTTTTTACCACTGTTTGTGGTAAACATGTAACGCAAGTAGCTTAGATTGGATTATATATACTTTTTTTGAGTGTTACTTTCTGTTATTGTGCTGACGATGCTGTGATTTTACCAGGGTTGTTGCTGATTTTCCTGCATTGCTCTCACCTTTCTTAAACATTCTTCAAGTACGTATTTGGGGTGGTCTGGGTGTATTTGATCCTGCTCAGGTACAGGATGGTGTGCTAGCACAGCATTTAGCTGGTGGCCCACTCAATATGCAGGAATCTAGTAGTAACTGGCTTGCTTTTTCATTGTGTGATGCAGGTTTTCAGTAGTCTGTGCACACAACTAATGCTGGAACCCTTCGGGCAACAACAGCATCTTTAAAATATTGAAGTAGATGTTATTAATGTTCTGTCTAGGTCAGTAAGGTCGATGTTTTTTCAGTATGAATGTTCCTATATGCTACTTGTGAAATGTTTTTGAATGTTCTGAAGTCCTATAATCCTGTTCCAAGGGCAAGCAGCAGAGAAATTGCATAGGGGAAGTATAGAACCCCCCCCCCTTTTTTTTTTTGATCAGGGATGTAATTCTAAAGAAAAAAGAATTTTGTTTGGCATCTGAAATGTGGTAATTGCTGCATACTTGTTATGGATTACTGCTATCTCCTTTAATCAGCCTGACTGCTGTTTCTTCTCCCAGTGCATAGTTTTGCCCTGTGTTTGGCACAGATGCCCTTGGACACAGCCATTTAATGTTCTGAAAATTGCTTGCTTAGGTTAGTGAGTGGAGTATGCACACCTAACTCTCGCTCCCATTTACTGATGTTTTAGCAGTATCAGAACTAGGAAATGAGTGAAGTCTCTTCATATCTGGCACTGAAAATAGAGGCTGGGATCAAAAGCATGTGAATAAGAAAGGTGGCTCTGGCTTCACTTCTGCAGCGGCGTCAGAAGAAAATTAGGCAAACGATCCCTTCTCAGCAGTGCAGTAGCACTCAGCTCTCAGCTTTGTGCTTTCCAGGCCTCCCTGAGGCTCTTGTGCTGGGGGAACCTGGCGATATTTCAGCACATGAACCTGATCAACAGCAAGCCTCCTTGGAGTCCAAAGCATGATGAGCTTGAATAGCCATAGTCATTCCAGTCATATATAGTTTTATATATATATATATATATATATATATATAAAGATCCTGATACAAAAGCAATTTGATGCCAGAATTGGAAACTGTTTGAGTATACTGGTGCTTTCAGGTTCCTCTGTTGGGTACTCTTAGGGTTGGGGTTGGAGTGAGGACATGTGCAAGGGCTGAATTTAGGGCCTAGGGAGGATGGGTGAGACCTTCTGGAGGATTTGGAGGAGGAGGTTCCTTGCAAGGGTACTTGGGTTTCTGAAATTTGGTGTTGGGAACTATTTAAAGTTCACAGGAAAAAGTTTCCTAGGTGCATCTTCTAATCCCAATAGGAAAGCTCTGCTATTGTGTATTAAAACGCAACATGTTCCTTACCACAAAAGAATCTCCCAGGAGAAGAGAGAGGGCACCTTCCCAATCTTCTGTTCTTCTGTACTTTGTTTTATTATGAAATTCTTGTGGAATAACGTTAGGAAATTCTTGTAGAATAATATTAGGAAATTCTCATGGAATAATATTAAAGTTGAGATTAGAATCATTAGAATTCAGAATCCTAATTCCAATTAATGAAATGATTATGTTGTTGACTGTGTTATACATTTCAAAATGTTTACAACAACACTCAGTTGGCTAAGGGCCCTAGACCACAATTTTAAGATAAGGAAGTTCAAGGTCAGTATGGAAATAAACTCTTGGTCACGGAAGCCAATATTTGAGCTTGGCTTTCCGATGAAATTCTCACTTTACAGTTCTTTAAAAGAATCATAACTTTCTATATTGTGGATGAACGCATGCAGCCTTAATTTTTACTTCATCCAGGCTCAAAGCCTGCTCTGTCTCCTCTTCCAAGTGGAAATGTAGCGCAAAGTATAGATTTCTTGGAAAGCTTTGACTCTTCAGCTGTAGAAGCCAAGGTTAGAAAGAGTCTTGTGCTATATTTATTCCACTGTTGTGACAGCTGAACTATCTTCCTTGTTATTCCTAAATTGTTCTTACCGGTGGGTGTTAAAGCTTAATGTATGTGAATTAGTTTTTTTCAGTGTTTGATTTCAGATATTTTCCCCCAAATAAGTTTTCGTTTTCAAGACTGAAGTAGATTTAAAAACAAAACAAAAACCAATGCGTAATGCACGTGCCCCTTCTCCCCTCCCCTTAAAGCCTGGAAAACATAAAGCACTATAAGCACTCTTTGCTAGTAGTATAAAAACATGTGTTTTATGTTTGTACATACTTTCTGCAAAGTTGAAATGTGAAAAGTCCTTTTTGAGACTGTTCATGTAAAATACAAGGTGTTTAAAGGCTTAGTACCTGCGCAACCATATGGTCAGGCCCCTGTAGTAGTGCAAGTTGGGCAGCCAGTAGCAGTAGTAGTAGTGGAGCTTATAGTTTGGTCTCTTCAAGCTATTTCAAGCTTGGGTTTGACTTGATCTCTCCCATTAAGAGTAGAAGAAGGTAAGCAGTTGTGCTTAATGAACTGACGTGCTGCACTTGATGCAAAAAGAAATGCGAGGCCTGTGCGTGGGCCTACATGTGACATAGTTAGCCTGATACTAGAGCTTAACTCTGAGTGTAACTCTTGAGTGTAGAGGTGATTGGTGGCGTTTTTATTTCAGCTGTCTACGCTGCATCTGGTGCACAGCCAGTTAAACAGCGTATAAAAACAGCTCTTAAGTTGCTGAAACATCAAGTCAGCTGTTTTTAAGGTGCAAACGGCCAAAAAGTAGATTCTTTCCTCTTGGGGTCTGTGGGGATTGGTTTAGAAATCTTGCGTTCTCTATTTGAGGGTTACATTTCTCTAAGAAATATACTACTTATTGTGTCAGCATGTAAGGACTATTAAGTATATTTGAGATGTGCTTTTTTTTCCTCTCAACTAGGAGTGTGTATCCCTGGCAATATCCTGTGCAGTAAGGAGATTAATTGTAATTGATTTATGTTTGGTTTGTTCTGTCAGTATGGAAGAAAACTTAAGATCCTGAAAATACAAATAATCAATCTTTAAACAAAAAGGAAGTACATTGATGATTACTTGTGCTGTTTAAACAGACAGTATTTGGTACCTTGTTTATGCCCAGTTTTGGGGATAACATGGGTTTGTGGATTTCAGCATTCACTTGTAAAACGGCTCTTTGAGCCCTCTAGTTTGCTTACATATTAAGCAGTCCTTTGAAATTCTGATATTCAATAAACACTTGATTTTATCTGTTAATATTGGACTTCTGGATTTATAAATTGGCCATGCTGAAACTCTGGTAGCTGGGAATTTGCTGGTGTGTTGGTGGTCCTGAGTTTGACAGAAATGTGTTTCCTTTGCTTTGTGTAAATAGATTTAAATATTTGGTGGGTCAACTGTGTGTTGTAAGTGGGTGGCAATAAATGATATAGATATACATGGGCAGAAAACTACTCTCTGATTGACAATTTCACTAAGAGTTAACTGAGATATAGCATATGGATTAAATGATTTTTTGAAACTGTGAGCAGTGGTAAGAGTAGCATCCTAATATTTGCTACTTAATAGACTTTTTGGTCCGAATACCTAATTTTTAAGTGTGAAGCAGGGAGTAGTCACAACTTCTTTCTTACAGCTGCATTGTGAGTATGATTACAGGGAAAAATCTCTGGGCATTAGACTTGGTCTTTGCTCAGTTTTGCTGGTGTAAGTAAAGGGAAAAAATGCATCTGAACTACAGCTATTGATAAAGGAAAGGAAAAGAGCCACTTGTGCCTGGCTGCAGGTGAGATTATTTGCAGCAAGAAAGGAAAAAGCTTTAAAAAGAGAAACTTAATATAATGAGACCTAGTGAGGAGGGAAGCATATTTCATATGCCTAGTGGAACTTCTTTTGGCTTTCTTTAGGCCTGGGAGAGGTGTTGCTAATACTGCATTAGTTGCCTTTTTTTTTTTTTTATGATCCACTTTTGTGTCTGGTATGGACTGTACTCTCTGTTCCTTCTGAATCATTTTTACACTTTCAGTTTGGGGGGTTGCATTTCTGTCAGTGACATCTATTATGATATGGAGGGCTAAATGATTTATCTTTTGAAGGAACAAAATGAAACTATCTGGTTGTATTCTTCCAAGAAGATTTATCAAATTTCCTATCTGAACTTTAAAGTCAGTACTTTATGAACTGAACATACTTTACCATTTCATCTCCCTTGAAGCAGAAAACATATGGGAAGGTTTCCTTTTTGTCCTACTGGGTGAAAGAAATATAATTCAAAAAAAATTTTTTTGGTCCCCGACTTGCTCGTGTTCTGTTTGATTTTATATTTTGAAGCTTTTGTTTGTTTTATGCAAATGACCTCTATTTGCACAAACTTTTAAACTCTTGGTAAACTCTGCTTTCCTTTTATATTTTAGTGCAAAAGATGATATCGATATTGATGCCCTTGCTGCTGAGATAGAAGGTGCAGGAGCTGCGAAGGAGCAAGAACCTCAGAAATCCAAAGGCAAAAAGAAAAAAGAGAAGAAGAAACAGGATTTTGAGTAAGATTTTTTTCCTGTATGTCTTTATTTCATTATGCAAAAGCTCATTTACTTAAGTATCGTAACTTCTTTCTTATTTTAGTGAAGATGATATCCTGAAGGAGCTGGAAGAACTGTCAATAGAGGCACAAGGAGGGAAAGCTGACAGGGAACCTTCTGCAGGAAAGGTGAATGATGGGAGGGAAGGGGCCTATTTATTAGGAAATGGCTGGAATACAGGACGCCCCTGTCCCAGAATAGTTCTGATGTTGTAGTGTGGCTGGGGCTCCTAGGGGAAACTGAGCAACCAGTATATATTTTTGATTATACTCGAGCATAATTTAATAGTAAGTGTCAATTGTGAAATATTTTACCACAAGCCATGTCTACAATGTAGATAATTATTCAAAGTCAATCAAAATAAATTTTAATTGTGAGCTGAGTGTAGTATACTCATCAGTAACAGTTACTGCGTTTCAAACTTGGTCTTCAATAAGAGAAGTTTTTCTTGACATCTCTGAATGCTGCTGCTTAGCTCTCAGTAGCATGCCATTTCTCATGTCTGATTTCTTAATCATTTAATTACCAGGTTGAAAATGACAACGAAGAAAGCTTATCAAAACAAGACAAAAAAAGAAAAGGAAAGAATAAAAAAGCTAATCTTGAAAATGACTATGACAGTGAGGAAGAGGAACATAAAGATACGAAATCTAAAAAAACTCAGAAAGCAAAACAAGACATGCTTTCTGGCAGCGATGATGATGATCTTGAGATTCAGCTTAAGAAAAACAAAGGGAAAACTCAGAAGTCAAATAAAAAGCATGATGTATCAGAAGATGAAACTAACATTAAGAAAAGCAAAGAGCGTGTGGGGACATTGTCTACAGGTGAGAGCGGTGATGAATCAGATGACGTCTCCCAACCTAGAAAAGGACAAAAGAAAAACCAAAAACCCAAGTCCGCTCCTGCAGCTGAAAGTGGAGATGAGGAAGAAGAGTCTTCATTCAAAGTAAAAACAGTGGCTCAGAAGAAGGCAGAAAAAAAAGAACGTGAAAGGAAAAAACGTGAGGAAGAAAAAGCCAAGCTGAGGAAACAGAAAGAGAAAGAAGAATTAGAAGGTGGTAAAGAACCAGCAAAGCTGAAGGAAGCTCCAAAAAAATCTGAAGAAAAAGCTTCTCCTGAAGTCATGGCAGCCCCTGGCACTGGCGAAAAAGGAGAGACTCCTGCAGGAGCAGAGGGTTTGTAACTTGGTTTCTAAAACCATAATTTTAACACTGTAGTTTTTATAAGAAGTCCAGAGAGTTGGCAGGCTTCAAGGATGATTTTGTTGCTTTGATTCTAAGTTGGGAATCCTAGGCATTCAGTAGCCTTGTCTGCCTCTTTTTGTTGGCTCACATGTGGCTGTCTTTTTTCTGGCTTCTAGTTTGTTCAGGTACAGGGGGAAACAAAAACCAGATGGTGATTTCTCATTACCATATGTACGTAACAGTTCTGTAATGCAAACATCATTTTTCAGTCCAATTATTCTTAGACATCTGTTACATTAAGACTTCAGGCCCTGTCTTTGTAACTTAGGAGTTTTATTTTTTCATAATGAAGTGCTTATGTAGTAGCCAAGTGAAAATGTTCCTCGTTTGGAGTTATTTATAGTATTTGAAATTGTAATTATATTTGGGGTCTTTAACATTTTTGGGGTCTTTGATCTTGTGCCTCTTCTTTCTGTAGCTGATGACAATGAGGGAGACAAAAAGAAAAAAGACAAGAAAAAAAAGAAAGGTGAGAAAGAAGAAAAAGAAAAAGAGAAGAAAAAGGGGCCCAGTAAAGCCACAGTTAAAGCTATGCAGGAAGCCTTGGCTAAAATGAAAGAGGAGGAGGAACGGGCAAAAAGAGAAGAAGAAGAACGCATAAGACGACTAGAGGAATTAGAAGCCAAGCGCAAAGAGGAGGTACTGCATAAAATAAAGGAGAGGGTAATCTTAATGTATACGCTTGCTGGTGTAGTGCGAATTGTGCTTTAAAATTTGTGTGTTTCTTAACCTTTTTCTAGGAACGATTAGAACAAGAGAGGAAGGAAAGAAAGAAGCAGAAAGAAAAAGAGAGGAAGGAGCGTTTGAAGAAGGAGGGAAAACTTTTAACAAAAGCTCAGCGAGAAGCCAGAGCCAGAGCAGAGGCTACGCTTAAACTGCTCCAAGCTCAAGGTAAGCTGTAGAGGTGTGGTGTGTTTATTTCTTCAAAAACCAACCAACCAAAAAAAAGAAAATTCATTTCATTTTCCTTACTGCTTTTTGCATTTGTTTTTCTCTATCTGGGGCCAGGTGGGCAATTACTTTGCTCAAATCAGCACAGTAATTCCACATAAAGCTACTGTGCTGTAGTTATGTTGTGGCCTTTTTTTTTTTTTTTAAGTAGTTCTGGATGTCTGTGTATTTTCATCTTGCACTTAAAATATCCAGCTTCTTAATACATTCCACGTGTGATTTGAAGATGCTAGCTATGGAACTCTATGAAAAATAACTTAATTCCATTGCCTAATCCAAAGGTCAGGAAAAGCAGATGAGCTGGCTGCAGCTCTTGTAAGACTAGTGATCTGTATCCTCCTGGATTAATTCATGTGCTCTCTTAAGCAAGTAGGTTGCTTTGCCTCCAGTTAGTTAGTCTATAGGAACAGTATATCTTCTTGCATTTCTGTCAGGAAAAGGGTATATAGAAGCTTTCCTGCTTTTCAGTCAAATTTAATCTGCTTCTTCCTTTCCATGAGGTAAACTTATCCAATATGTTGTAATCCCTTCTCCTAATTTCTGCCTGCTAATTTATTTACGTGGCTGAGGAAAGGAGAGAATTCCAGAGGCTGATTATCATTCCTTTTATATATGTAGAGAACCACTGTGTTTGCATCCATTAAAGATACTCTGAGGCCATGATTTCTCTTCAGTCCTTGTTGTAATTACTAGAAACCTTATATTTCTGCACTGTTACAACTTGATTTTGCTCAAATCAACACCGTAAATCACGTGGGTACCTGGAAGAATGTTGAGTGTTTCAGAAGGTACAACAGTAATTAAGTGATTTTTAATAATGTTTCTGCAGGTGTTGAAGTGCCATCCAAGGACTCCGTGCCAAAGAAGAGGCCAATATATGAAGACAAGAAGAAAAAGAAGCAGCAGCAGCCAGAAAATAAGGAAGGTGTGGTTTGCATATAGGAATACTTAATTTATTAGTCACAGTTCAGGAAATGTTTGTGGAATATATATTAGCTAATCCTAAACTAATTGCACTTCAGGGTGCCTGCAAGGTTCTTCTGATACCCCCACTCCCCATGCAAGAGCTGATACATTAAAATCTGCAAGGTTTCTTGAAGACTGCTCACTTAATCCTTTGCTTTATGATCTACTTGACTGTTTTTTCCTCTAACCTTTTTTTTTTCTTTACATATCCAGCACTTAAAAATTATACAGAATGTAACAGCATTTTCAGAATGTGAGGATAGATGCTTTGCATGTGTGTAGGTTAAATCAATGTAGTGTAAGTAACAACAACTTGTAATTATGTCAAAGTTAAAGTTCTAGGATGAAAGAGGACTGATCCCAGTTCAAGTTTGTCTCTTTTTAGGTTGGAGGTATTTTTGTAAACTTATATATAAAAACAGTTCTCAGTTTCCAGGACACAAGTAGTTTAGAGAACTTGTATTTTTGAAGTTAGCATTTATTGCGCTAACTAGGCGTACATGGAACGTGTCACAATTTTTCACTCTGATGCTTCTTGATTTTGTTTTGGGGGTACTACTGTGGCTCTTTTCAAGATTATTCCTTTGTTTAAAACCAAAACACTTGCATCAGTTTTATTGTTGTTGTTCAGCTGTGTTTTTTTACATTCAATGAGTTATGTGGCTACCTACCTCTTAAGAATGTGTAAAGAATTGTGAAAGCTGGTCATATGAATTGAAGTGGTGTTTTTCTTTTATTTATCTTTTTTTTTTTTAATGGAACAGTAGAACAGGAAGAGGATAGTTCATTAGTACTGGTTCATTTTCTCTTGTATTTGTAAGAAAATGGGATTTCTTCTGATGTTCAAAATCAGTGGTAATCCTTTTAGTCAATAAATGACTTATCAACAAATGTATTTAACTGCATGGCAGCCCAGATGTTTCTCAAGTCAGCTGTGCACTTCAACTTTATTTTAGCCCAGTAGATGGGAGTTCACTTAGTTTGGTATTAAACTCAAATTTTGTTTACTTGTAAAAGCACAACTTAAAAATGAACCTTAAATGTGAAGCTGTATGTCTAACTATATTTTGAAGTTTGTACTTTGAAAGAATGTAGCTGCTACTTTGCTTTTTTGTAGTTTCAGAAAACTTGGAGGTAACTTCCCCAGCTGAAGATGCTGTAGAACTAGAAACACCAGTGAAAGAAGAGACTCCTCTTCCGGTAGAACCAGGTTAGTAGTAATGCTAATAAACCCAAAGTGTGTAATAAGACTGTGTGGCAGTACTGCATGGCAAGTATTTTACTGCTTTTAACACCCTTCGTCTGTACCTTGTTGATGACTGAGTGGCCGTCCTTTCTTGACGCAGTTGCTGTTTTTTTTTTTTTTGCCTTTTTTTTTTTTTATTTTCTAAAGGAAGAACTGATGGAATTTTGTGGAATAAAAAGGCGTGAAGCCTCAGCATGAGATTGCAAAGGTCCCTTATTCTGGGTGTACTCCAGTGCACGATTAGCTTAGGCAACTGTCATATAGGCGCATTCAGTGCCTTATGATTAGCTCCTTTGACTTTTCATTTGCTTTTTTAAAAGGCTGTTTTGTCAGCTGTTTGGTGGGGGTGGGGGAGAAATATGCTGCTTCTGGTATTAACACTGTAATCTTCACTATGATTGTATTCTTGATGCCAAGTATTTTGTTTCTCCTAAGTGCTGGATGGAGTGAATGTGGATTAGCTTGTGAAACAGGCAGTATCAGCCTAGTGTGAGTGATTGTTGCCTTTACTTTTGCCTACACACAATATTTGTTTTGGCAAAATAACTTTGTACTGGATATCATCTTTAGGGAGGTGACAGTTTCAATTTTTACCTTTATTCTTAAGTCAGAAAAGTACTGATAAAGTTTCCAGCTTTGTGAAAATCAAGCTGAGTATATACTCTAATTCTAGCTTGATTTATCTCTTGAAGGAGCAATTCCAGTGCAATAAAAGAGTGCAAAAAAATTCTCTCTGGCAGAATGTTAGTTCCTAGTTAATGTTCTGGCAGTCTGGAATTTACTTTTTTTTTCTTTTTTTTTTCATTTGAAATACCTGAAATGTGTCATGACTATATTTTGTTTAATGCTTCTTCTGGAGAGGTTTAAAAGTCTGTATTTTTTTTTCCATTTGTCACTTAAAGGCTTCAGTCTCGTATTTGGTTGAGCTTCTGCTGGAATTAATATTTTGATGTTTCTAGAATTCATGATGTATTATAGCGCATTCAGTCACCTGGAGTCTTAAAATAGTTCTTTTCTATAGACACTTTGTTATTTTATCACTAATTAAAGAGTACAAGATTGGTTACAGTTTTAATTTGTTTCTCTGTCACTTTGTTACACATGGCTAACTGTTAATTGAGCAGCTCCTGACAAGGAACACGGTTGTGTTAGAAGTTTGCGTGGCATGTATTATGCAGGCACTATACATATTTCTTAAGTATGTAAGTTTCTCTTCAGGGAATGCGGAGGTAATTTGGTAGAATTATGGTAGCAAACTTGTGAGCTTTTGTCATTATGCCAAAGGAAAGGCCCTCTAAACTTTTTGTATGTGGATGATCTGTTTCTTTTTCATTTAATGTTGGATTTCTTAGTTTCAGAAGAGAAGGAGGAAGAAGAAGCGGAAGATGCGGGTTTGGATGACTGGGAAGCTATGGTTAGTGATGAAGATGGAGAGAAAGGTGGGCATGTAAATACCAAATAGATGCTTTTTCTGATTAACAGGCTTCTTGGGGTTTATTTTTTTGTTTCTTTAGAAAACAATACTGTGTTTAGATTCCCCTCCTCCCCCTGTTAAATGAATTGCAAGGCAAGTGTAATAGGAAGTAGTTAAAAGATCCTCTACTCCTCAAAAGCAGAGGTTTTCATTACCTCTCTTATGAAGACAGGCTGAGGGAGTTGGTATTGTTCAGCCTGCAGAAAAGGAGGCTCTGGGGAGACCTTACAGTGGCTTTTCAATATCTAAAGGGATATCTACAGGAAAGGTGGGGACGGACTCTTCATCAGAGTGGAGTGATAGGACAAGGGGTAATGGTTTTAAATGGAAAGAGGATAGATTTAGATTAGACAGTAGAAAGAAGTTTATTACTCAGAGGGTGGTGAGGCCCTGGAGCAGGCTGCCCAGAGAAGCTGTGGATGCCCCATCCCTGGAGGTGTTCAAGGCCAGGTTGGATGGGGCTCGGAGCAACCTGGTCTGGTGGGAGGTGTCCCTGCCCACGGCAGGGGGTTTGGAACAGGGTGATCTTTAAGGTCCCTTCCAACCCAAACCTTTGTATGATTCTGTGAACTGTACAAATATTGCTGAAGACTGTCCTTTGGAAATATACGTCCACTTATCACCTGAAAGAAATCAGTTGAATTCCTTTTTATTTATTTTTAATGGGAGTAAAAAAAAGTAAAAATCCCTTCCTCTTAATATCTGCTTAAGCCTCATATGGGAGTTGAGAGAAACCTTTTACCCAGTGCTGTATTTCTCTAATAACCAGTCTAAAACCATAACGGTTTTACTACAGAAATCTAGTAACATCTAGGAGAATACATTTGACGCGAGTTCTCAAAGCAGTGAGAGACTGAGGTGGTGTGAAGGTTAGCATGCATTATAGTAAGTTCTACATACCTTCTCTACTTTTCTTTGAGAGGCAAGTGCAGGAGAAAAGGAATTGCCAAAGCACCTATATTCCTGAGCGTATATGCCGAAGCTTATATTCTCTCTGCAGCCAATAATTATCTTTACTGGAGAGTTAAAGAGCTGGGGAAGACTGTAGGGATAACTTCTCAGGGATTTTCTTCCAGTGGTGGAGAAAGCTGCATTGCTGCAAATCTTCCTGAACAGGAGTTCATTGCTGTAGTTAGTACTTCCATGATCTGTCTTTCTCGTTTGTTAAGAAGAAATCAAAAACTATTCTTCAAGTATTTTTGATTTGCTCAGTCCTGGACTGCTGGAATGTTCTATTTTAAAGTACCTTCTTAAAAGTCTGTTGTCACTGTCCTAGGGAAGAATGTCACATCCCACTTCTTGCTGCTTGGATTTGAAGGATCTGCAAATGTGATCCAGGAAAAGAACCTTCTTGGGAACTGGATTTAGTGTATTATTACTAAGCTGTTGGCTTTCAGTGTAGCAAGGAAACATCACTAATCTTGAAGAGAAGTGAGCCTACTAACAACTCTGCCAGGAAAACAGTGTAGAGCTTTAAAGAGTGTCCATTAGCTTGTCTCTTATGATTTTGCAAATATGATAAATGGAAAGCTTTCAAAGAAAAAAAAAATACTTCCTGATCAGTAATTCATTTAATCCATATTGCATTGAATTTGGGTTTTCTTTTTGTTAGAGGTGCTAGTGCATCCATTCCATTTTGAATCGCATAGAGTTTTAAAGGATGTCACTTCCCAGAATTTTTGCAAATGACGTCAAGTGCAAGAGTGCTGATAATATTATTCCTCCCCCCCACCCCAAATTTACTCAGCCCTCACAGGTTCTAAACACACAAGTCTGTAACTCTGAACATGGAGCACTTCTTATATTTAAAGTTAGAAAATGATTTTGCGTAGCACTTCTTGAATGGAACCTAATCTCAAGTCCTCACTCTGATAATAGACTCTCTTCATTTCTTTGTTTTGTTGTTCTTTCCCTCAGAAATCTGAATTTAAGAGAATTTTTACTTTATATATGTTTTCTCAGAGAGCAAACCTGTCCACATTGAAGTCAAAGAACAAAATGAAGTGGATGAAGAAGAAGAAGAGGAGGAAGAGGATGAGGATGAAGAAGAGGAAGAGAGCGAAGAATCTGAAGATGGAGAAAGTGAAGGGAGTGATGATGAAGACGAAAAGACCTCAAATGAGAGAGAGGCAGACTCCCAAGCTACTGGAAAACAATCTATGGAAAAAAAGCCCAGCAAGGAAATTAGCTCTGATTCTGAGTACGACTCAGATGATGACCGCACTAAGGAAGAACGAGCTTATGACAAAGCTAAACGGAGAATTGAGGTATTAGGATGCAGCTTTATTTGTGAAATTCTCATGTTGCATAAAAAAGCTTAATTTTCTGTTCACAGAAAGGCCTTTTAGCCATATTTGTCAAAATGATGGCTCTGTTGTGACTAATATTTAGACAGGTCCAGAAATTGGCTTAATTGAGGAAAAATACTTGATTTTGCTGATGCAAGACAACCTCATCACAAAGAATGTGTACTTCAGTGTCGTTCTTCCCCACCTTTCTCTCTCTGCTGGTGAAAGAGGCTTTTATCCTTTGCAGATCAATATTTGAGAATTTTTAAAAGCTGTATTTCTAAATTTTTCCATGTTTTTTTGGTCTGCTTATGCCCTCTGTTTTCTTACCCAAGATCCTTCTTCAAACTTCATCAGCAAAGCTGCATGTTAGTTGATATAATAGCTTAGTCTACTAGACTGTAACAGCACCCCCTCCCCCCAAAACAAACAAAAAACCAAAACAACGACAACAACAACAAAAATCAACCAACAACATTTCAACTCTTAGCTGTAAGATTTTTTGACTTTCCAAATGGGGAATGGCAGTCTTTGAATTGCCTGGAACATTTAAGTCCCACAGTTAGCTTTGTTTTGTGTATGCATGTAATCAGTTCAAGAAGTTCTTTATACTTAACAATTTTCATGTGTCTTTTACATAGAAGCGACGAGCTGAAAATAGCAAAAATGTGAACACTGAAAAACTTAGAGCACCAGTTATTTGTGTCCTGGGGCATGTAGACACAGGCAAGACCAAAATTTTAGATAAGGTAAGATACAGAATGTGAAGGCCATGCATCTTATGTGTGTGTTTTCTTGGTTGAAAAAAGAATTGCACTCTAATAGACTATTTTATATAGCCTCTTAAATGTAAATATGTATATATTTTTTGTCTTTAGCTTCGCCATACTCATGTACAGGACAGTGAAGCTGGTGGTATCACTCAGCAGATCGGTGCGACTAATGTACCCCTTGAAGCTATTAATGAACAAACTAAGATGGTGAAAAACGTAAGTAATAGCACTTCAAAGACTGTTTTTAAAAAACCTTAATTGTAAGCTGGTTACTGCTTAGGCCTTGTGAGACTTCCCAACAGGGGTGGATGCCTTTTCCACCATTTCCAATATTGGCATTGATTTGTTTTTAATTTCTATGCTCTTTTTCCCATCTCCAAACTAACATGGGAGGCTGTCTCAATTTTCAGTTTTATTTGATACATTTGGTGTCAGTTAATGCACTGCAACTTCAGAAAAATATGCAAATAACTGCCTGCTCTGTTCATGGCCTGCTTATTTGTCAATACTTTGATTGTAAATATTTTGAAACCTACTGAGTGTATCTTCTGTTTTTAAAAAAGCTTTGTTTTACTGTGTGTGCTGAAATTGGGCCAATTCACAGGTAATTGTATTGTTATAGAAATAGTAACTGTTGAGTATTGCTTGTTCTGGGTACTATTTTGCTTGCAGCAAGTGACTGAAAAACCTTGGCAGTGATGGCTGTTTCTGAAGGATGGCGTTATTACTTGTAATTTAAGAACTTCAGTAATTCTAAAACTAGTCAGCTAAGTGCTGAGATATTTAATGAGGAAAGTTTGCCCAGAACATTTGGCTGCTACTGAAAGTAGTGATGAGTTTGTGGCATTTAGCTCTTGTAAAAGCCAAACACTAAAATCTCTCTTAATTTTATAATGAGTGTTTTTCCTACAAAAACTTAACTCATTTAAAAAAAAAAAATAAAAAAATAAATAAAATCAATGGAGAAGGAGGGAACATTCACTGTAAGGATGACAAATCTCACTAGACTGAATGTGTTTTTTGTGTCGTTCCCCCCCCATCTTAAAATGTTATCTGAGCTTACGGCCACTGGATACATAGGGGCTGTGCTGCATCATATTTTTTTTAATGCTGAAATCAGCTTTATTTTGTTTTTATGGAGGGTGCTGGCCTTCCTTAAAATATGTAACTGCATTTTTTGAAGTGAGAGCTGTCAGTAAGCTGCCAGCTCTTAAGTGTTTTCTTCTTGCATAATCTTGCCAAGATGACTAATATTTTGAAATGTTAGTTTGACAGAGAGAACATAAAAATTCCAGGAATGCTGATAATTGACACTCCAGGACACGAGTCTTTCAGGTAATGTTCATTCTCACAATATCGTACTTCCCAGAAGTGATGGCTGAAGTCTGCATACATTTTTTTTAAACAAAGCACTATGTCTTTGCCTAATTCATTGCATTTCTTCTCCCTTTATAAAAACTGAAGTAGAGGAGTAAGTGGATTTGCTTATTTTGTGGGTGCTTTATATGTCTGGTTAATACCTGGCCTTTTATAGCTGATTAATTTCCCGTCTTCATGACGATTGAGCCATGAATATCTTAAAAAACACACAAATAATTTCTTTCTAAATAGTGTAAGAGGAAAGATAAAGGTGAGAAGCTAGCCAGAGAAGAACAGGTGAGGATGTCAGGTGACCTAAGTACTCTGGTATGAAAAATTAGGACTTCTCTCCTAGTCTCCAGTTCAGTGTCCTAGTTAAGGTAACTGAGTTTGTAAGACTGCAAATTACCAATTGAACAAGTTGGCTGACTCCTACCAGTGTTAATATTCTGTCTAGGAACACCAGTGCCATACAGGAAAGATGCAAAATCAACTTTTAACTTTAAAAGATGGTATGCACAACTATTCTTGATGAGGTGGTGCGTTGATGAAATCCCCAAACAGATGGATTAAGACTTTGATGTGACATTCTTAAACGCAACCCTTTAAAAGCATTGAAATGTCAGAGGTCCTAGGGCACTTGATAATGTTCTCATCAATTCCTTGGCATCCTGTTGCTTACAGTCCTGTCGCAGCTCTTCATTTTCTAGCCAGCTTTTATCCAACACCACGTATGTCTGATAATCCTAGTGTTTATGTAGTAATTTGTTATGATCTGTCTCATTCAGATTTCACTGTAACCTTCTCAATTCTCATTCAAAAAGAAGCAACGTATCTTAGCTTTCAAAAAGTATATAATAGTAGGAAAGCTGTCAGGAGAATTGCAGTTTCTTATTTTTGCTTACATGTACTCAAATATATTCTGTTAAATGGGCTTTACGCTTACAGTGTAATTTCAGTGTTTCGTTGATTGATAGTTCTTTGTATTTCTGAAGCGAAAATAACTGCTTGATCAACTTTAGCTTTTTGTTGGTCAATGCAAATTTGACATGGTATATGGTGTTTTTCTTAAAGTTCTGTTGCTACATGACATTTTTTTTTCTTTTAATGCCACAGCAATCTAAGAAATAGAGGAAGCTCACTTTGTGATATCGCCATTCTCGTAGTTGACATCATGCATGGTTTGGAGCCACAGACAATTGAATCAATAAATCTGTTGAAATCTAAGAAATGCCCATTTATAGTAGCTCTCAATAAGGTAAGATTGCTTTTCACTCTAATAGTATGTTTTTGTACTCTAACGTATTTTGCATCTGACAATTTTCAGTTTTCTTTCTTGACTTTGAATTGTTTGTGCAAAGACTGAAGCAGTGGTTATTAGATCTGTTCTGCTGCATTTTTTGTTGTCCTCGATACCGTGGTTGATTTACAGGAGCTTTGCAGAACAATCTAGCAGTTTGTTTCAGAGTTCTCACTGATAAGTTTATCTTAAAGAACTCCAGTAAATGGTTCACATTTCTGGAAGTTGTACTTCATTTTTTTTTTCTCATAAGTACTTACATAAACTTGCATCCAGTTGCATTTTCTTTTTATAATATTGAAAGACTTAACTTAATCTGTAAAAGTCCTATTTTATCTTAGCTACTCGTTAGTTTGTGACTTGAAGACAAGCTGTCTTTAGGGCTTATTGAACACTAGTATTTGATCACTGTGGGAAAGATTTCAGGTTGTGCAGTATTAGGTAGTAAAGCTAGTTATTTTCAGCTTTGTTGGTAGAAATGCCTTGCATAAGAAATTGTGGTGGTAGAGCTGTTTGTATTTGTGATGACTTATACAAATTATAATGAGGAAATCACCCACTTGTGTGTTCTGAACAACCCCAACCTTCTCTATAGCAGCATAGGAAAGGGTTCAAATTCACCCCTAAGTTTTACTCATTTGTAAAATGAGTGCAGTCTCATTTCGAATAATAATAATAATAAAATCCAACTTCATGTTTTCGTGTACATGAAGCTATATATAGGTCTTTTTCATCTGAATGTTTTATCCTAAACTTGATGTGCTTAATGGGTATAAACATTTTCCATATGAACCTTGATTATTATAACTTGAAATTTCTATCTCTGAAGTAGTATTGCTGTCCTGAAATACTCTGACACTGGGTAAATACACACAAAGAATATTGCAGTTGAGACAAATAGATTTAACTTGTCTAGTGCAGCAAATGGATGGCTAGCTATGCTGGCTAGTGAAGTATTTCTCTCGTTGTGACCTAAACAGAAAGATGCCCTTTAAGTTGCATGAGATGCTATATTAATGTACTGTTTCAGATTGATAGGTTATATGACTGGAAAAAAAGTCCAGATACAGATGTAGCTGTAACTTTAAAGAAGCAGAAAAAGAATACAAAAGATGAATTTGAAGAACGTGCAAAAGCCATTATAGTGGAATTTGCGAAACAGGTAGGTTGGAATATTCAAACTTCTGCTGTTACTAGAAGTGGTAGCAAAAATGACGCGTGTGGGTGTGGTGTTTTTGTTCTCTTCTGACACATTGGTGTTTACCACACATGAACCAAACTTTGTTGTTAAATCCAGCTCTTTTAACCGCTCTATCTTTGGAGTTCTGGTTTGGAGAAAAGTAACAGCTAATTGCTGTGCATGGTCAGTGAAGTCATGAAGAGCATATCAAGTTCTCTGTCCCTATTCTTTCCCTCCATGGGAATCGCCAGAGGGAAACCCATCTGTCCCTTGTTCCCTCGGACACTGGCAGGGCATGAGTCACATTGATTCTGGGAACATCTGTTGGTGACATACAATGGTGTCCAGAAGCTGCATGTGGTAATTTGCTTTGTAGAGGTATCCCATTGCGCACCCAACCATGGGTTTAAGCTACGCGTTCCATGGTATACCGTCAGTAACTTTTTTATTTTTTATTTTGAAAAATGCAGTAGTGGTTGGCTAGGGTTGATTGTTACTGTTAATACTAGTGTGTGTGTGCGTGTGTGTGTATGTACGTATGTATTTTTCCCTAAGTAACTATTAATCCTGATTCCAGGGCTTGAATGCTGCCTTGTTTTATGAGAATAAGGATCCCCGCACTTTTGTTTCTCTTGTACCTACCTCTGCTCACACAGGGGATGGCATGGGAAGTCTGATAGCTCTTCTCGTTGAGCTAACGCAAACTATGCTGACCAAGAGACTGGCTGAGTGTCAAGAACTGAGAGCTCAAGTCATGGAGGTAATTCAGCAGCTATTTGAAATTCACCTGTACATTTCTCCCTCTGCTTCCTTCTACCTTGCTTATGAATTAAATTAAATTGAAAAAAAGAAAGAAAGAAGATGTGTTTAAATGGAGAGTAACTTTTTTTCCCTCCCCTTTCATTCAGGTTAAAGCGCTGCCAGGCATGGGCACTACCATAGATGTTATTTTGATTAACGGGCGCCTGAAAGAAGGAGACACCATTATTGTTCCTGGGGTAGAAGGTCCCATAGTAACTCAGATTAGAGGTCTTCTTCTGCCTCCTCCTATGAAGGAGCTACGAGTTAAGGTATGGAAGCTGCCTACCGAGTGTATTGACATGCAGAGAACATACAGAACCAGAACAAAAATCAAGTTTTGATGAAACTGATAACGTAGTAGGATTCAGTTATTCCCTTTATTTAAAGTGGAAGATAAACTGGTGTGTAAAACTGTTACGAGAGTGAAGTTCTTTGTGGGACAAAATAGCAACGTAACAGATCATCGCAGGTTCCCAGGTCAACAAGATTGTCAGATGGGTTTTGGTACTTTGATGGAAGATGGGGTATAGAGTACCAGCACTGAGATGAAGGACACTTGATTTGGGAACCTTTAGTTGGGGAAGTGGGTCAAGGTAAGCTGGATTTTTTTGAAGCAGGCAATGGGGATACATTTCAGCTCAGCCAGTCCATGAGGAGTTGTCGTCATTGAAGAAGGACCCCAAATATTGGGCGTGCAGGGCTAAAGAGTAAAGGTTTGCAGGAATTAAATGTTTATTTGAGAAAGGAACCTGCCTTGCAGCTTAAAGAAAACATGGGGAATCTCTGCCTTAGACAATACCCCTGCTGCTGTACCTGCTCTTCCCCCCCTCCCCTCCCACAGTGTGATGGGAGAGGAGCATGCAGACAAACACAGACAAACGTGCATGTCAGGAACTTGAAATAGACAAAATCAGTGATGGATGGGGAGAGCTGGACTTCACTGTTGTCCTGTCTTCTGTGCTTGCTGGTGGCAGGATCTTTAGCAACTCCAGACTACGTCGTATTGCTGTGTAGCAGCTATGTGGACTCTTGGCCAGTGTCTATTCTCTTTTTCAGAACCAGTATGAAAAGCACAAAGAGGTCGTTGCTGCTCAAGGTGTGAAGATCCTTGGGAAGGATTTGGAAAAAACATTGGCTGGTTTGCCACTGCTTGTAGCTTATAAAGAGGATGAAGTCCCAGTCCTCAAGGTGAGATGGCTAACGCTGAAATAATCCATTACATTGGGGATGATTAAGTTCTCTGGTGATGAAGCTCATTCAAAAATCAGGATTGAAAACATAATAACATAGTATGACTCTGTATTGACTATGTAGTTGGGTAGGATATGATCAGAGGGCTGCAGCACCTCTCCTACGAAGACAGGCTGAGGGAGTTGGGGTTGTTTGGCCTGGAGAAGGCTCTGGGGTGACCTTCTAGTGGCCTAACAGTACCTAAAGGAGGTCTGCAGGACAGCTGGGGAGGGACTCTGTCACGGCATGGAGTGACAGGACAAGGAGTAATGGCTTTGAACTAAAAGAGTTTTAACTGTTCTGAAAGCTGCAAGGTGGCCCTTCTGCTTCCGTATCCACCTAGGCCTTGCTGCATACAGGGCATTCATGATCCTTTTCAGCTAATGCTTTTAGGGGCCTCTGTTCTTATTGATGTAGAGTTGAGCAACCAAAGGTATTGGCACACATTGTGTTTGGTGTGCGTTCACTCACCGCGATGGCAGAAGCTTACTGTGTTGGGTGCAACAACATGTAGTCTGTGGAGAAACGTTACCAGCTCCCAAGATGGGCATTTGCTTTGTGTTACGTGATCATCTTCTTGCAAAATCCCCCAGTATAGCTCAGTACAGGCTTTTCTAATGCCAGAAACAAGCTGCAGCACGTCACGGGGCTGGCTGTGTATGGCCTGTACTGCAAGTCTCTGAGTTGGCACCTGTCAGCGTGGCTGTCATATTTCAGCAGCTCGTGAACAGAAATACTTTGTAATCTGAGGAACAATGGCAATAGAACTAAAAGTTGCTTTTCTTTCTAAAGGATGAACTAATACATGAACTGAAGCAAACACTGAATGCAATCAAATTAGAAGAGAAAGGTGTTTATGTCCAGGCTTCTACTCTAGGGTCTTTGGAAGCATTACTTGAATTTCTTAAAACATCAGAAGTGCCAGTAAGTACTTTCTGTGCTCTATCTGATGTTGTTTCTATTGTGTTCTGTTGTTTTAGTTGATAACTGTTTCCTTTCAACTCAGCAAGGTCAGTGACTGATTTCTGTGGCTTTCCTCTCCAACAGTACGCAGGAATTAATATAGGTCCTGTCCACAAAAAGGACGTTATGAAGGCATCAGTTATGTTGGAGCATGACCCGCAGTAAGTAAATTCCTTGCTTTACTGCGGTGATAAATGCACAGTGCTGTTTCAGGAAGGCTCCCTTCCTAGCTTTAGTGTTGTGGTCTGTCTGGTAAACTGACTGACTTCTACTTGCAGGTACGCAGTCATCCTAGCGTTTGATGTCAGGATTGAACGCGATGCACAGGAAATGGCTGATAGTTTAGGAGTTCGGATTTTTAGTGCTGAAATTATTTATCACTTATTTGATGCCTTCACAAAATACAGACAAGACTACAAAAAACAGAAACAAGAAGAATTCAAGTAAGTAAAAGCAATCCTATTCTGTGTGCTTCCCAAGTAACACAATCTTTTAATTGTCTTATTACTAAATGAAATTGCATTTAACTTCTTGATTGCATACTATTACTTAGCATGCATTCCTGATAGGAAGGAAGGCAGGAAAGAAGGACAATAAACTGTTAATTTTCAGGAATTCAGCAGTCTAGTCTAAATGTTTACATCTGGGATTAGATTTAGTAGGGTGGGAGTTGTGAAGCAATTGCAAGATTTAGCAAAACCCATCGTGTTATATGGAGTGTTTTTATTAAGGCTTGCTTTATATACTTGGTTTCCTTTCTTAGTTTCTGACAGATGGGTTAGTCTTGCAGGGCTGAGAAAACAACCAGAAGGATTTGGGTTCTATTGTTTCATGCTTGTGCAATTCCAGCGTACACAGCTTAATTGTGATTGTAATAACATGAATATGCCATCATTTAAGGATTTATAAGGATCCAAAACTTAATTTGTGGAGTCAGTGTCATTAGCTGATCCTCACTAATGATGAACTAAATAAGTGGGGAAAAATACGCATTTTAAAATCAAAACGTGAGTTTGTATAGCTCAGCATTTTAAAGTACTTCTTCACAAACAAAAATTGAGAATTTCTTGTCACTGTGTTGGATTGTGGCAACAATATTTCTATTCCCATGCTCTTCTGAGATTCTAATTATACTGTAATTACTATCCCTTTGGTCTCGGTCTTATCTCGATGCCTGAGCCAGTCAAAATAAAATCCATGCCAGCCATGCTTGATTATTGTTGCCTATAGTTCTCTAAGATAGCGTTGACTAGATTAACAAGACGGGAAGAGAGATTTTTCCTGCTTATTTCTTCCCCGAGTGACGCCAGTAGAACAAATGCTCGGGATGTGCAGTAGAAGGCAGAACCGTTAATGCTCCCTGCGCCGTTCCAGTAACTGTTTCAAGATGCCTTCTCTTTGTTGTCTCCCAGGCATATAGCAGTATTCCCTTGCAAGATGAAAATACTCCCTCAGTTTATTTTCAACTCCCGTGACCCAATAGTGATGGGTGTCGTCGTGGAGGCAGGCCAGGTGAAGCAGGGCACTCCCATGTGTGTACCTAGCAAAAACGTAAGTAAGAGCCTCTTTCCTCCCCATGGGCGTTTGTTCGAGCGCGTAGTTGCTGGGATGAGGCACCAGGAAACGTTTGTGTGCCTTCCCCCGTTGCACAGAGTTTTGGTAGGAGGTGAGATCCAGTGCTAGATCAAGTCTCCTTCCCAGTGATCAGCCGTGGTATTGTGCTCTGCTGGGAGAGTTGCATCCTGCAGCAGAGAGACAGCCTCCTGACCTCCGCAGTGCCCTACCAAGAAGCGTGGCTGCGGCTGTCACCTTCCCTCCCAAATTCCCTTCCAGTTTCTGTATTGTGATACAAAGGAACAAGCAAAATTCTTTCCTGGTTGCTAGTAAGGGGGGAATTCAAGTCCTGATATTCTGAAGGTTAACAAATTGGTATGGCAGATGAAACAGATGGGCTGCTACTGCTGCCCTTTTCCGTGTGTGCTTACTGTGCACTATGCGTGGCTTTGCAAGCTCTGGGGTGGCTGCTCTGATGCATTGCTTTGGATGAGCAACTGGCAGGAATTTAGAGAAGGGTTTGCGCACGGGTTTTGCTTATGTGTATTACACTTTCTTCATTGTATTACAGTTTGTTGAAATTGGAATAGTTACAAGTATTGAAATAAACCACAAGCCAGTGGAGGTTGCAAAAAAAGGCCAAGAAGTATGTGTTAAAATAGAACCTATTCCTGGTGAATCACCTAAAATGTATGGGCGACATTTTGAAGCAACAGACATCCTCGTCAGTAAGGTAAAAGCCATCTGTATTTTTGGTTTATGACGCGATGGTAACTTGCTTGAAGTGGGAACGTTGCGCAGAGCCTGAAAACTTAATATTAGCAACCTTCCATCAGAGACTGAGACACTTGAAATTATTCATGTATGGCATTGTTCAGCAGTGTTTCTCTGTAGCCTTGTTTTGAGATCGGTAATGGTGCTGCTTAAGGGAACCGAAGGAATGATGTACTGTGACTAAAAATACCTGGCAGCTTACTGCACCAGAGAGGGCAAATGGCAAACGAGCTGTTTGCATACCTTCCTATGTAGTTGGTGCTCAGAGCAGTGCAGCAGCCCCCCGCGGCATTACAGCATGCTCGTGTTTGCCTAGTTTTGAATGTGTGCAACGAACAGCAGTGCTTCGCTCGCTCCGATTCTGGAACGCTGGGCTCAGGCTAGGAGATGATCCCTTGCTCACATTTTTTTGCTGTCAGAGGCAAAGCCAGAGCTCCCCACGTTCCCAACTGCGTTATTCACCATGTGGTAAAGCACGCGGCGGGCTCGCACCCTCAGGTGGAACGGCTCAGTAGCCATGGCTGCTTTCCAGATGGAGAATTAGGGCTGGTGGCACTGGGGGAAGCAGATTGTCCCTTGTCATGCGTGCCATTCCCGCACAAGGAGCGAGATGGTCTGTGCTTCTGCAGTCCCTGTTAAGGCATGAGGAGCAAAGAAGGGAAATGAATGAGCCGAGCTCTGCCGTTCAGCAGCAAAAGCGTGTTTAGTATTAGCTTTCCTGTTTTGTAGACTGGTGCCTTCTCTGTGGATCAGCTTTCACGTGGTGGAAGCAGTTACCTTTGTTAATACGTGTTTCTGATGGGTTTGTCTTGTGTGTTACAGATCAGTCGTCAGTCCATCGATGCTCTGAAGGACTGGTTCAGAGATGAAATGCAGAAGTCTGACTGGCAGCTTATAGTAGAGCTGAAGAAAGTGTTTGAAATCATCTAGATAACTTTTTACAGCAATGGGGAGGCAGGAATAAACTTGCTGTTCCTGTTCTAAAAGTTACCAACAAAGTCGTGTATTGAAGACAGTGTTGGATATATGTTTGGGAGGAAAATATGTGGATAAAATGTTTTCCATGAGAAACCAAGAAATTTACACTGGTTTGACAGTGGTCAATTTACATGTTCCCACGGTTCCAATGTGCCTGTTCACCTTTCCCACTGCCCTTCCTAATACTGGCTGCTGTTTTAAAGTTTGCCCTTTCTTCTCTTACACTTTCCTTCCACCCTTTCTCCCTCCTCTCTCCAACATAAAGTAAAATAAATTGAATTTTTATTACAGAACTAAAGCTCTTTCACTTTTATACTGATGAGATCAGTACTGCAGTATTTGATTAACCAAGCTTCTGCAGACTTTGTGATTCTTGGGACATTTTTGATGTAAGAAGTACTTCTTTATTTATGCATACCTCTTCCCTTGACTCTCTTTTCCAATATTCTTCTGCTTTGTGCCTATAGAAATTTTTTTAAATAGAAAATTAGGCAATTGGATATTTCTGTATTTGCTTTGTGTGAAACAATGATGTAAAGCATAGTTGGCCGCCTTTTACTGCTTGTACAGTTCATCAAAGTCGACCTGTAATCATTATACTGCAGAGCCGCAAATAAAGGAGATGGACATAGTAGCCCCTTTGTTTTACAGTTTGCTTCAATAAACAAAATGTCACCTCCTGGGCCGTTACAGACCATGGAAGTGCCGGGCTGAGGCTTGCCTCTCCGTGCCTGGCCAAGTCATGGACGTGCATTCCAACAGAGGCTTCTTCTGGCTTCTCTTCCTCGTGCTGAGCGTGCGCTGTGCGTGGCGCTCTCGGTGGCTCACACCTCTTACTGTATTCCAGCAGCAGCGGTGTTGCAGGCCAGGTGTGTAGCAGGCCAGAATTACCAGAGGTCGCTGCAGGGAGGAGTGTAGATGCAGCATCTTTCAGCTGCTGTTCGGAGGGGCGGTAAGCACATGCAGAGCGCTCGTCCCCAAGTAAGTGGTGACTTTGGATGCTGTCTCAGGCCAGTTGAGTCATCCAGCATCATGGGACTGGACCGGTTCAAAAGGCATTTGGTCAGTGCGGTTTGTGACGACCAGGAATCAGTCTGTAACCCCAGTATTGCCTGACCCTTTGTTCCCTTTGGTTGCCCTCCTAAGCTGACAGCTTGATCTACCTGTAATCAGGTGCTCTCCTGGTGATTTCCAACTCACGTTGAGAGATGCGTAACAAATACATCTCAAAAGCACAAGCTGAAGCAAAGTTGGTAATGATCTTTCACAAAGCCGAGATTTTTAGCATTTAAAATATTTATAAAAATTTAATTTGTAACAAGCAGCTTGATCTCATCACGTTTCTTCTGTCACTTAAGTTCTTTATTTTCTTTGGTTGGACAAACATGAATTTCAGAATAGTGATTGTACGAACTCCATTACAAAGGAACACTGAATAACGTGCCACCTTTGATAATGGAATCTGACTTACCAGACTTCTTTTGTTTGTTAGACTTTTTAAACTTGCCATTGACCCAGGACCTTTTCAGTATGGTTGAAGTGTGGTACAAATTCACAGCACTGGGCATGTCAGTGATTTAGAATAGAATGATCTCAAGTGTCACGGTGAGGAGTCTGCATTTAATTGTAATAATTTTCTTTTGCAAACTATGCAATCATGAAAGCTACTCTAATAAAACGTTCTTAAGTTAAGAACACTGATGTGAAACAATGTGGTCTTGATGTATTCTTGTTTCCTCAAATACAAAATGGAAGAGGATGCTGTGATTTTTGCAGGCTGCTCTTATGAACCTTGTAGAAATACCTCCACTAAAAGGTTTTAAGGAGGCAGGGCTTGAAGAATTCAACGAGAAAGAATGAAAATACAAGTAATCCTCTTTTCTTCAGGAGCAGGGCTTGAACAGCACTCATGGGATCAAAGCTGTGTATCTGACCCCTAACTAGTAAAATACTTTCTTGAACTTCAGCAAATATCTTCTACAGGAACAGTTACCTTGGTAACCAGTTGGTTTTCTGAAATGGAGAAGGAGAAAGCTTAAATGGAGAAGGAGAAAGGTTGCCCATGACTTTGTCCAATTGCATATTAAATACTGCCACTGACTGACTCTCCCTCTTTCCTTTGGAGAACCTGCTCCAGGGTTTGTTTACCCTCACAGGAAAAGCAAAATGTGTTGTTTTAATTGGATTTTTTTTTTTTTTTTTGTACTGCACCCCCTTGCCTCTTGCCCTATCATTTGATACCAGAGCAGGGCCTCTTTCTGGTTTCCTTGAATCAGCACCCCCCCCTTGGGATCTGTACACAGGTGTAAGATCTGCCTTAACCCCCCACCTTGTCTTCTCCAGGCTGAACAGCCCCAGCTCTCCTGAGCCTTTTCCTTTATGAGAGATAATCCACTCCATCATCTGGACCTGGTCCAGGATGTCTGCATCTGTTGTGCAGAACCCAGAGCTGGCCCCAGCACTGCAGCTGTCCCACCAGTGCAGTGTACAGGGAAGGATCACCTTCCTCCACCTGTGGGTGCTAGCTCTTCCTCATGCAGCCCAGGAGGCTGCAGCCCACCTTTGCTGTGAGGGACCATCACTGTGCATGTTTAGCTTGGGCACCAGGACCCCCAGGGCTCTGCTCTGCAGAGCTGACTTCCAACTGGGTGGCCCTGAGCCTGTACTGGTGCTGGGGTTGTTCCTCCTGGCTGTCAGACTTTGCACTTCCGATTGCTGACCTTCATGAGGTTCCTGTCAGCTCATTTCTCCAGTCTGTTGAGGTCCCTCTGGATGCAGCCCAACCCTCTGGTGAATCAAATGACAGTTTGTTATATGCACACTTACTGCGCTCCCCTCATCTACCAAGGCAGTTGCCTTGTTCCAGACGGCTGTCACGTTGGTTCCTCTCCCAGGGTGTGTTACAAGGGATGCCGAGGGTGCAAGCTAAAGCTCAAAATGCCAGCTAAAAATGTCAAACCTGTCGCCTGTGCTACAGCTGGTCAACTGACTGCGGAGCACTCCCCATCCAGCTGTGCTGCTAGCTGCAGTCTTCATTCTCTTCAGAATGAAAAGAACAGCTTTACTTCAAGATATAGGGCCAACTGTTACTGGATGAGGCTGGTTTACATTTAGAAAAAGAAAACTTGTCCAGAACCCTAACTGTAGAGATGCAAGCATACACATCCCTGCGTTCTAGGTATAAACCCATTTTTTGAAAGGCTTCTTCTACTCAGTACAACCTGTTTTGTTACCTCGCACAGAGGAAATGCGTGTTCTGTGGTGGTAGTTGAAGAGTGGAATGTGGCTCTGTCCAGAGCAAGAGCAATTCAGAGGCCTGGTACAGACAGACTCAAACCATGCTCTGTGTTAGCTCCTCCCTGGCATACTTCCTTTGGGTAACTGTTCACCCCTTGTTTTCCTTCACGAGCACGCAGCTCCAGGGACACCTGGATATACAGAGCTCTGAGAGCAATTATGCCTCAGCTAGCGCCACGTGTGCTGTGGATGGGCCAGGCCACCCTGGTTCCTGTCTTTGAAGGATGAAACAGAAAACGAGCCAATGTTCTTCCCTTGGATCTGTAATGACATCAGTGGAGGGTCATGGTGTTGAACCATGTAATTGCAGAATGAATCAAAGCTGTAGCTTTAATAGAAGTGATTAGCTATATTCAACTGAAGCATGACAAAATAGAATCAGTACAAAAATATACATACAGTTCTTTATTAAACAACTGTAAACACTTCACTGTAAAAATCCATAAAACTTTATAAACAAACATTTTGTAAATAGATTCTATACTACAATAAAAGAATTTTAACACAATTATTTACATGCAATACTGACAAATTTGGCACTTTCTGAAAAGAAATGTACAAAACACTTTGTTGTTTAAAAAGAAATTTGAAATTATAAAAACTCAGGGCATTACTATCATGCACTTTGCAAATACCTCACAAGCACTTATGGCACAGCTAGCAGAGAGCTCCAGGCTCTCATCAAGCTCTTTACTACAAGTTCAGATAACTTTTAATGTGCTTCCGTAAGTTTGTTGTAAAACTACCTGAACATTGTCAAGAATGAAGTCAAATGCCATATTCCAAACTGATTCCACAGATGATTGCATTAACCTGAAGGGAAGAAGGAAAAAAGAGGGAGAAGATTACAACTACAGAACCACTTTTTTTTTTTTTTAAAAAAAACTACTTTTGGTCTTCACACTGGAAAACAAGATCACAATGGTACCCTGTGTGTATTTAGATTTGATTTTGCTAAAACCTTCTCTCTTCAAATCTACCAAGTCTTAGCTAATGCCACAGGTTCCTATGACATTCATTGGCAGTCCTGATGTAAATGGTGTCACCAATTTGTAAACGTTAACATTTTGCAGTGGTTGTAAGCACATGATTATAGCAGTAACCTTCTAACAGCTTTACTAAAGAACGAAAAATGGCAAGATTCTGGATCCCAATCTTTCCTTCCTCAAACCAAGACAGACACGCTACAACTTTCTTCCAACATACGCCATCATAATTAAGGCATTTAATAATACGTGTTGAGGGCACTATATTGTGTGTATTGCTACAAGTGGAACAGAATCACAGACACGCAGAGATAAGTATGAGCTCTGTCATTCAGCTGCCACTACAAGCAAATTAGAGGAAGAAAATGCCCGATGCAGGCATTTTAGATGCATCCCGTGTCCTCTCTCTTTAAATCCCCTTCCAGATGGCTGTTACAGGAGGGCAGAGGGCCCCACCACGTACAGCTTAGTAGGACCTGGTATCATATGGACACCTGCGTATTGTTTGACTCCTGGTCCCTTGTCCTACACTTAGCAGCCACCAGAGAGCCATCCCGTCATCAGTGCAAATCTCATATACACGGACCACCAGGAGCGGGATGCTTTCCCAAGAGTTTTCTAAAGACTTTACTATACAGCACTCAACAAAGCAGTTAAATGCACTGAGCATTTCTCATTTTCTGAAGCCTGAAGATATCCCCTAACACAGAAGTGTAACAAAGTTTTTGCACTGTTGTAGTCCTTTGGGTGCTGATTAGTTCTGAGAATTAAGTATTTTCCAAACCAAAGACACTGAAAGCTGAGCAGCATAGCTATCAGTCAGTAAGCACGTCAGGAAGGGAACTTGGGCTTCCTGACACAGGGGAGGAGCAAAAGGAGCACAGCAGCTAAGTAATGAAAATAGATTTAATAGGGTTGGAGAGGTGAGACAGATCTGGATACAGAACTGAAATCAGATGAAACAGATGAGAGATCTAAGGAAGCATGACAAATGAAAACAGGATGAAGAAAAGGGACAATGACAACAAAAATTATCCTCTGTCTGGAAACAGAATACTTTGTAGCAAATAATATTAAATGATACTAATAATTTTTCACAGATTATCTATTTTATCAGCCCAACCTTTTTGCCCCTTTTGAAAATAAAATTTAAGCTTAAAATATTTACACTCATCAATGGAATGCCTAAGAGACTTATGGTCTCACGCTGAAGTACCTAGTGCATAAGTGAAAACAAAACCAGCCCAAACATCACAAACATTAGCAATTAAGCTACCTTTTCATGTATTTAACCACCAGATCTAACTTTTCCAAATCTTTTTCTTCTATTAGATCAGTACAATACTTCACAACCTGTAGAATGTCTTCTTCCATAGGATCTGTAAAAGAAAAATATATAAAAAAAATGAAGAGAACCATTCTACAAGTCTACTTAATTATTCTATAATAATTAGAATATACTAGAAAAAATTGTCAGCATTAGCCTATCAGGTGCCAATTTGACAACTGCTGTATTCCTGGATCTCCCCCCAACATCAAAGTTTTGTACATAAATGGACTACAACACCCTGAAATGTGGCTTGTCAACCTCTCCTTCCCCCCCCCCCCCCCCCCCCCCCCATAAGGACAAATTACAGCCAAGCTAATATTAACCAAAAGGAAAAGAAATATGGATTTAGAATTGAATAGCTCTTTTGAAACTCTTAGGAGAATAGCAGTGTTCAGGACATGAAGAATCTTGGAGGTCAGATTTTCCAAGACAGTAAGGGATTGCTAATTGTGTGACGTTTTGTTGAAATTCAAATCACAATTTAACAATGGTGTTAAACTTTTGCACTTTATCCTAGAATTCCTTCTGGCATTTTTTGGGGAAAAATATACAGTCCTTCTCTAAAATGACATCTTCCTCAGAAAGGAATTCCTTTTAAAAATCTCTCACTCTAATGCCTGTTAACTTGGTGGACAAAATAAGGAAAACCTTTCATACAGTTTCACAGAAGTAATGTTAAGGCATAGGACAAGAGCCTGACAAAATGCTGAAGAGAAAGCAGGTGGATTTTCATGGCTGTAAGCAAGAAACAGGAGCTGGCAAAGAACACAAAACAACTGTGCAGGAAGAGTCAAGATACTGCAACACTACAAAGCAGTAAGACTTCTAGAGTACTGTGAAAAGTAACCAGTGAAAGGAAGAGTGAACGAAAAAGGAACAAAGTACAAAAAGCCTGCTAAAAAAAGTTTTCCTTGTGATGCAAGATCATCACTAGCATGCCATCCCTTACCTGAAATAGTTGTTATCCATTCTTTCAACAACGTCTTTACATCATTGAATTCAACAGCTCCAGCTAGGTTGGGTGCCTGTGGCTTGAATGAACCAGGCTGTTCAGTCTGCAGAGCTAATGGGCCTGAACAATCCGAAGTTGATGGAACTGCTTCCAGCTGCTCCAAACATAAATGTTGGAAATGCTCAGTCCAAATATGGTAACACAATATCTATGCGTGCATGTATAAGTATATACTAAAGAATCCAGGAAAGAATACAAGCTGGTTTTGTGAACATGGACAAAGCCAAAAGAAATGGACATAGCAAGCTGTTAAAATTACCTGAGCAGCTGTTCCTTCCTGTTTCAAAAAGCTATCTATTAGCTTCTGTGGGCTTCCAGATGTAGCTGGCATGTTTTTTGCAGGGCTACCCAGGAGTTTGTTTTTCAAAGGACTCTGAATCTTTTTTACAGGACTGACTGGATTTTTTTTCCTGATTTTTTTCTTGTTTTTCGTTGTTGCTTGCTTCAGGTGTAGACAAGGATTTCTGGATACTGAAAAAACAGAGGAATAGTCAGTGATTGATACATTTAAATTTTAATACTTTTCCACTGAAAAGGAAGCCTCTGTCTTCCAGAACAATCTATGTATCAATTGGGAAAATATAACCTAGACAAAATGACTTAGCTTCCACATGCCATTTCAGATATGGGCAATGGTTTAAGTACTGGAACAGCACTGCTAGACATTAGTGTACTTAATTATGAGCCCTTTAAATATCAAGCATTTCAGTGCTTGAATACAAGCAGCTAGTGAAATCTGAAGCCTGCTGGACGAATTGGTTCACCCTAGAGCACTGTCCAACCTAGATACCCGCTAAGACTTTCCACCAGTGATTATCAAAAAAACAGCAGCAAAAAGGCACCCAAACTACTTTTATCTGCAGTAGTCCACTGACTGAAATCAAGGTTTCATTGTAATAATGCAGTATTAAACTGACAATGAACCCACTGGCATTTCCAGCCTTCACAGGGAAGTTACCTCATTTCTTCAACTGATTCTAAAAAGGAGACCTAAGTGATCAGCTCTGAGTAAAATCATCCATCAGACACAGCGAGATGAATCATCTCTCTAGTTCCCCGAAACCTGTACTACTGCTATATAAACCAAGAGGATGCTAATCTGAGCACACATGTTTACCTAAACTGAGTACTGAAGTTGCAGTACTTTAAATCACGAGACATACCAAGTTTACATTCCATTCTGCAAACATTACGGACGTGAGCGGTTTCATGTCACAGTCCCAATGAATTGAATTCATTACCCATTTCAGTAAAGCTAGGCATCTGTTTGCAAAATGAGGCCACAGCTGGTGCTAGCTCACTGTCTACCAAAAATACAGAAATTCGATTTAACACAGTATCGTCCTAGAAGCTTTGTTTTTGTTTTCTGGTTTGTATTTAGGGTTGCATAAATCTCTTCAAATAGTAAACAACTCCTCTACAAAACTATTGTACAACTAATACATACTTACCAAAAGTGTTAGCAGGTTGCTGCTCTGGTTGCTTTTGCCTTTGATCGTATGCATCTCTCAGTTCTGCTTGCAACTCAGCAGGTAGCGCAGCAAAAACCTCAGGGTCCACCTGAACAGTGACAGAAGATTCATTTGATTATTTTACCAGTGAGCAACACTGCTTGCTTTCCTCTAGATTACCCACATAAGAACAGTATTTACATTTTATGCTGAGCAAAAATAAATGAAATACAGCTGAAACACTAAAATAAAATGTTACACGTTTTCTTCACGTACCTAAGCTCGTAACAACTACAAAATCTTCCTTTTAACATTACTCTACATTTTATAGAATTACTATCTACAGGCACATAACACACTAACCATTAAGAATGATCACAGGTGCTAATAACCCAGCCTGCCCACCCCCTGGATGTTCCAATCTTTATTCACCTACTGTTATACAGTACAGCTATATTAATAGCACAATTAAGCCTGAGTTGGAGAACATTTCCTCCCTGTCCCAAATATGAACACTTTGGCAAACTGGACTTTTGTTCCTCCTTTTCTTTTGTTACTGCTACCTTCCTCGGACAAAATATCCTTGGGAACAGTCTTGCTTCTTTAAGTACAGGAAACACAAATCCAACTACCTTATATTTTGAACTACAGCTATGGGGTTTTAGTAGTCCATCCGTTCATTGACTGATAAAAACAGAGTCTCTTCCAACTGGCCTAGGGGCTTGGATTCTAGATAGGAAGCCGTTTGTGAGTATGCCAGCTGCCACACTCATATGGACAACAGAAAATGTCATGTATCATCTTTCCCCACTATGTGACTGAATGAGCAAATTACTGCCCATCTATTCTTGTATTCTGAGTTGCCCATTTTTTTTTTTATCCCTGTTTCCAACTCATCACCTGCAAAATCTAATTCATAAAAGAAAACCTATAATTTAGAGGAATAAATTTGCTCAGTGGGAAAATGCCCTTCATTTCTCTGGTAAAATTCTAAGATGTGCACAAACAACAACAAAAACTACTCAAAACCTGTATTACTATTCTAAGCGCACGATACAGTTTCTACCATTGTTAGAGATACTGTATTTAAAATACTGGTATGCACCTAAGAGCTACACCTTATTTTCAATGGATATTTGATCATATTTTTCAACTGTAAAATGTATATATTTGTCAGGAAAGTAGACTGTGCCATTCCCACATTATGTCTAAATTATATTGATAACAAACACGATGATGCTCCCACAGGTAAAAGTCATCAAGTCAGAACAAATTTTTTTGCATTCTTAGAACTCCATGTGCCAACATATTTTTCACCGCATGAAATATGTGCTAATTAAAGGGAGAAATGGGAACAACTCTGCCCTCAATTGCTCTACACATTGCACAGAATGAAGCATTGTAGTGGAATGTCACCAATCAAGTCTTAAATCACCAATCAACTCTTAGAAGTCACCAATCAAGGCTTAAATCATTTTAAAATATACATTTTATTTAATAAAAATATTTTTAAAAGGTTAATGTCCACTGGCTAAGCATTCACGAATTCAAGAATTTGGGAGTCCTAGTATAAACATTATTTGTGTATGTAAGTTGCAACTGTTCCATGACATGACTTAGTAATTCATTCAGAAATAAGGCAGTACAGGGAACTGACGGTGATTTTGTCATTCCCCCCACCACTGCCCTGTCAAAGTATAACATTTACTCTAGTGACATTGTCCTAATGCAGCTGTATCACATCCTCAGGTTATGGAAAATGTCAATTTTCATAAATTCAGCAGAGATACCAGTATTTTTGATGTGCTGTCCAAATTTCCTTAAAAAGCATCTTTACATGTTAAGGCAATATAAGGACACATTGCAAGTTTGCCACCATGAGTTAACCCCACTACTACAAATGTTTATTTCTTTCTAAGCACCTGTAATCTTTATTTATTGCAACCTTTCCTTTTACAGGATTCAGCTTCTGCAGAGAGTTAAAACTTCTAAATTTTCAAATTACTTCAGCAGCTGACCAAAATGAATGCAACACATTTAGATGCTTTTTATGGGAGAACTTTCAGCAACAAAGGACATTTTCCACTTGTTTTCTAATTAATAAATCACTATCAACTTGGCACCTAGTTATATAAACACAGTTCAGACAAAAGGAATGAAAGTCTGAAAAACAGACCCAATTAAGCTATAAAAAGATGGCAGGGCATCATTTACACTTGCTGAGATGTAGCTCAAGTACTCAATTTGGAAATTACAGATTTCTAACACAGTTTCAAAAAGTAATACTGTTATTAAAAAACAACAACACAAAGACAATTAATTCTCAACTACTTAATATATAGATAAGGCATAAATGGCATAAATATGATAAACTAAATGCAATTTTTATAGAAAGCCATACATACTTATAACTTTCTCTGAAAAAGAGTACTGAGTGGTATACCAAGTGAGGAGGGATGTGATTTCACAGCATAATTTAACCCACAAGCCCAAGATGCATTCATCAAAAGGCAAGAGTTTATAAGCATATAATTTAAAACAGCTGAGATGGAAAATTCATTTACTGTTCTCACAATATCCCCATATGGAAAAGCCAGCTTTGCGGTTCAGGAATGAAAACTGATACAAACACTTTTTGAACCAATCAACTTGGATTAAGGTAAAGAAATTTTAGTAGCAGAATGGACTGCACATCTTCTAAATAATAATTATGCATTAATTACTATATAGTGAAAGCACATCAGGAATTTTTATCTAATTTTCAAAGCATTCTTTGTCACATAAGTAGCATTATGCCTTAGAAACAGCAGCAAACATCTCTCTATAAGTCTGATTTTATAAGTCTGATTTGGTGACATCACTTCGTTTGAGAACAGCAATGTAACAATGACAGAGCAAATAGAAAAATAAAATAGAGCAGCACTAACAATAATTTTAAGTTTTATTTAATTTAAATTTAACTTTAAATTTTAAATCTTTGGGTATTTCAATCTGGGATTTTTTTTATCCTACATCTGTTCAGCACCATCTTGGACTGAAGGGTGGAATATCACTAGGAGCATCATTACCAGCTACCAGCTCCCCTTCCAGGCCACTATTCTCACTATTCTGAGGAACAACTTTGCTCTTTCCTTGTCCTGAACCAGCTTCCCATTCCTTTCTCCCAGGGATGTGAACAATCACAAGTACGGAAGCTAGGAGGTTGGCTTTATACCATCAGAGCATCCACTTAAATAGTGAGTCTCCTGTGACTAGCTAAGCTGATTATAGAATGGCTTGAGATTGATGGTGCAGTGCAATTCAACTGCAATGCAGAAAAAACAGCTATTTACACACTAGATTGCAAAGCGAAGTGTAAATGAGGGGTTTTACATTAAGTAACAGCAAAACCATAGACATACTGATGACTATAAATCTTTAATAAACACCTATCATACTTGGTTTGTGATGGAGCAAGTTACATTTGAAAGCACAGACTTTTACAAGATATTAAAGGATCATAAATAAACTTTGAGTAAGTAACAGATCATAGTAATTCTGACTCAAGAAAAGGCTGTTAACTCTCCATGTAGGTGGAGAGTTGACGTTTATTTATACCGTGCAAACATCCTACCTGTGAGAAAGCTGGCAAGGCAATTACGTTAATTCCCATATTGGCATTTGGTTCTTGGAGCTCTGGTACTTGTAAAAGCACTGTTCCAACTGGTTGTGAGAGAAGTGCAGTGCTACATCCATTTATTGGCTCTTTTTTGCTCTCTCCATAAGTCTCTCCTTGCTGAATGGTGTATATTTGCTCTACTTGTTCTCGAAGATCAGGTGGCAGAGCTTCTAGCACAGACTTATCTAGCTACAAATACAAAAAGGCTTTTAGGTTTTTACATCACAAAGTTAATTTTATTAAAAAAATAGTTCTATAGTCTTTGAATTTTGAAAAAAATTAATGTGCATATGTAAATGCATTTGGTGACCTGACAGTTACACTCTCTACAGCAGCTAGATGTGAAACAAAAAAAAGCCATTTAACACAGATCAGTAAATATGAATGCTCAATTTTATCTTTTCATGATATTTAGGGTTCTCATCACGAGTTACATACAAGTTTTTCTCTACTGATAAGGAAACAAATTTTGAGTTCACATTATACAGGTGACATGTTGATATGAATGATAAATTGTTATCTGGTTCAACACAGTAAGCAATTAATTTTTCTTTATAGCATTCTAGGATACTTGTTATCAACTTACTTTGATGCTATTACGTATGTTTGCAAACTGTCAGATTTTTTCCACAGATTTTGACAATGAAATGAGCTTTAGATTCAACTTTTTTCCTTACTGCAATTGGTATTTACCATCAATTGTCAACTTGAAACAACTAAAAAGACTGCTCAGTACCTAGAAGTTGTTGGCATAGACAATGACAGCTGCAGAAGTGAGGAAATGAATATGACAAGCAGATTTACAGTGTAATTTTTCTCACAAGTAAATTTTGAGTCAAAGTATGTAGTTTTGCCTGTAAGTTCTACTAAAGGACTGCTAGAAAACTTTGCCTTTCACCTTTAAGAAGATTTGGAGATTACTAATTACATTTAAATACAAGTAGCTTGATGTTATTTTAGGAAGAGATTTAGAACACAGCTATTGTAGAATGATATGAGGTAGCAAGGGAAAGGTTGCCATTCCATTCCTTGTCACCAACAAACGCTTGAAATCAGATTTATTATTTATTTTAAAGATTGGTGTAGAATACCGGGCTTTAAGAAATACAGTGAGAAGACTATTTGATTTGTGGCAAAGAATATTGCTGCCACAGAGAGGAATGGAGAATGTTCTAAAAAACTCTGCTTTCACGAAAAGAGCACTAAATGCTGACAAAGTTATTCCTGAGCTGCTCATCAGTAATTACGCTAAACAGACATCATTTTAAGAGCTAACTTAAGAATAAGGAATTTACAAACCTGCATCATATCAAAATCACATAAACATTAAGCATTAATTAGAGAATGTGTCTAGTTTCTCTGATGGAAATTTGTCTAAAGTTTATTCAAGTTCTTTTCAAAGTAAGATATTCTATTCAAAAGAACTCTAGTTCAAACTGGAGTTCAAATTCTTTGTTGTAATGAGAATAAAGGTGAGCAAATTTGCTGCCTCTGATTATGAGAGAGCAAACTTTATATTAATTGGAGAGCTATAGTTAGCAGTGTTCTCAGGGAATCCTGGAGTCTGTGAGACCTGCTGGTCAATTTTAAGAACCACCTTTTAAAAGCCCAGAAGCAGGCAAATCCCAGCGTGCTGTCAAGCAAGCAAGACAGAAGACCGGCCTGGTTAAACATGAGCATGGAACTTGGTGATCTTAAAGGACCCTTCCAACACAAACCACTCTGTTATGATTCTATGATTACCTTGAGTTGACCCTGGCCAATGTGGTTTCTGACAATAAAAAAAGGCTTTTTTAAAGCAAGAGGAGGTCTAAGAAAAACATTGGACTGATACTCGATGCAGATGGTCACCTAACACGTAGAAGAAAAAGGGAAGGCATTTAATGCCCTTTTTTTTGCCTGTTTTTAATATTAATGACAGATTGCTGCCTGGTCCTCATAGTTGAAGGACCATGATTCGGGGAGCAGTGACTTTACATTTCTGGCCACTGAAACCCCAAGGAACCCTTTGTATCCGTAGAACGTTCCTAAGACCATAGGGTCTGATGGGATTCACCCCAGAGTACTGAAGGTGTCGTGTCAGCAGATGTTATAAGGTGGACACCTCTCAACAATTTATCAAAGGTCTTGGGGGTCTGGGGAAGTCCCTGCTGACTGGAAGCTAGCCAATGTTATACTGATCTACAAGAAGGGGACAAGAGAAGATCCAGGAAACTACAGTCCTGTTAGTCCAACCTCAGTACCTGGAAAAATTATGGAGATTATCCTGGGTACTATTGAAAGGTATTTAAAGAACAAAGCTATTATCAGATACTGTCATTGTGTGCCATTGTGTTTATGAGGGGAAAATCCTGTCTTAGTAATTTTATCTCCAAAATGTAATATTTCTGGATTTTATTAAGGCCTGGATTTTATTAAGGATTTTATTAAGGATTGATACTGTCCATCACGGTATCCTTCTGGACAAATTATCCAACTGTGAGATGAAAAGGTATACACTACAGTGGCTGATGGACTGACTTAATGGTAGAACTCTAAGAGTCACAGTGAATTAGGCTACATCTGGCTGGTGACTGGTCACCAGTGGTGTTCCCCAGGGCTCAATGGTAGGGCCAGTCCTGTTCAACACATTTACCAATGATCTGGATATGCAGGGCAGGAATGGAGTGCATCCTCAGCAAATTTGCTGATGATACTGAACTGGGGGGTGCTGCTGTCTCCCTGGCAGGATGAGAAGCCTTACAGAGAGATCTAGGGACACTACAATATTGGGCAATCAACAATGGCATGGAGTTCAGCAAGTAAAATGCTGAGTGCTCCACCTGGGATGGGGTAATGCCAGACAGAGGCACAGACTGGGAGCTAAGTAGCTGGGGAGCAGCTCCTCAGAGAGGGCCGTGGGGGTGCTGGTGGCAGCAGGCTCAGCATGAACCAGCAGCATGCCTGGCAGCCAGAGGGCAAACCCTATTTTGGGGTGCGTTAAACACAGCACAGCCAGCTGGTCACAGGAGGTGGTTCTCCTACTGGATTTAGCATTGTTGCAGCCTCACCTTGAGTATTGTGTGCAGTTCTGGGCTCCCCATTATAAGAAGGACATCAAGGTACTTGAAAGTGTCCAGAGGAGGGCAGCAAAGCTGGTAAAAGGGCTGGAAGGCCTGTGCTGTGAGGAGAGGCTGAGGACACCTGAGCTGCCCAGCCTGGAGACAGGAGGCCGAGAGGTGACCTCAGTGCTCTCTGCAGCATCCTGAGGAGGGGAAGCACAGAGGAAGGTGCCGGGCTCTGCTCTCTGGGCACTGGTAACAGGACACAGCACTGGTAACAGAACAGCAGAGCTGTGCCAGGGGAGGGTCAGGCTGGGAATTAGGGAAAATTTATTTCCTGTGAGGGTAGTCAAACACTGGAACGGGCTTCCTAGAGAGGTGGTTGATGCCCCATGCCTGTCAGAGTTCAAGAAGCATTTGGATGATGCCCTAAAAAATGCTTTAACTACTGGATAGCCTTGAAGTGGTCAGGCAGTTGGGATTCAGTGGCCTTTGCAGGTCCACTCCAACTGAATTACTCCAATCCTGAAGTGAATTTGTCCTACATCCACCACAAACAAAGCATGCTTAAGCTTTAGGCCTAGGGATACATAGTAATAGACAAATTTTTATAATTAGGTTTTGGGATTCTTTAAAGAGCTCTAGTTGTAAAAGGCAATATTATTAGTATTTCATCCTTGGCATCTTTTCCATTCCTGTTCCATTTCAATCCTATGGCAAGTGATGGGAAGAGAAAGAGATACGGGAAAAGCAAGCTTCTTTTCTTTGAATAAATATAACTTTTTTCTTTGAGTTGGCCTATATAAGACTGCTTTTTAAGAAGTCTTTTATTAAGGCAATCTCCTTCTGTGCACTCTACCCTACTGGAGTTGTTTTCATTTAAAAAGAAGTGTGTGATACATTTTTTTCCCCCTCTAAGACCAGCAGTGCCAAATTATTACAATGTATTACAGATATTTTATATTCTTGAATTTTACCTGGGAAGCAGAAGGAACCTCAATACTCAAATTAAGCCTGGATTTTACGCTGATAGGAGTATGCAAGCCATTGCATTTGACAGCAGACTCAGTCTTGTTAACATTAGAATTGAGACCAGATGTGAGATGGGTACCACGAGACGGAAGAAAAGTGCAAGTTCTTGAATCAGAAGATATTTCAAGGTCCATAGCAGCAACAAATACTATACAAATGAAAACAAAACTCAGAATGAACATCTGATAGTTATAAACTCTGAAGTTTCAGGATACAGTGAAGCTAACTTCCAGTTCTCACTGCTCAATAGTTTATACAGCATATGGCATAATCATCAAACTTTCTATTTTCAAGCATCTCTGTTAATATTTCAGAAGCAAAACATGCTCTCAAAGAGTTTATATTAAATAATTTATATTTGTGTAATATAGGAAAAGTATTTCAAAAGATAATCTAAGTTCAAGCCTTTAAAAACTGATCGCTATCACAAGTGCAAAGTACAAAACTTACTGACCTTCCTTATGTTCTTCTTCTGAGCACTTTTTTGCTTTCTGAACGTGAAAGAGATCAATAACTGAATGTGATCCACCAGGTAAGTGTCCAGATTGTACCGCTGAATGAGCTGAAGTGCTTTTACTGATGGGAACTAACTGCTGTACCTGAATTCCAACCTAAATCCAGAACATTAATACATTAATTTTATGTTTTCAAAATAAAATATAATAATAATAGTAAGCTCATAACAGCATTCCCTTTTCCTTCTCAAACTGGATACCTGTTGTAGGAATGGAAGAGAATGAGCAAAAGTATGTCAAAATCACATGAATAGCCACTAAAAACATCCCAAACAAATCCTAGGATAATCTACCACAATCCAACAACTAAGAAATTACAAAGATAATACCATCTTAACTTCTTCTGATAAAGGAAAGTGCCGTCAATAGGCCCATGAAGCAAAGCATTTATTATGAAACTTCTTAGACATAAACAACACAGAAGTACTGAGCAGGAAAAGTATTAAGTATGGCTACACACCCAAAAATTGTGTATAGGACTCAGAAAGCAAATGGAAGAACCAGTGAGGGTATTTTCACCAGGTCTTCTTCAATAAACACATAACAAGGATATTTGTTACCAGTTTTTTTGTTGTGATTAATGGGCTATTAAAACACCACTGTAAAAAGTTTTTCTTTGCACCTTTCTCTTTCTGCTTTCAAATATTTATAGATTGAGTTCTACAAGTTAAGGATTTTTTACTTCTATTTTTTTAAAAAAGAAGAAAGATTGAGGTAGTGTTAAGTTTGCAATACAGATGGATTAATCTGCACAAGTGTGGGCATCAACAATGAAGGATATCACTTTAGGACCCTTTTTCTAGAGACAAGGAGAAAAAGGGCACACATGACTCATCTCATGCATAAGTCTTGAAGCTTAAGGGGACTAGCTCCAATATAGACATAAGCATTGGAGATGCCTGAAGTCAGTTGAAATGAGTAACACTCAGGGACCTCAGATATACCTACAACTGATGATGTAATCTATGGCTGAATGGCCCCTCAAGAACTGAACAGAGATATCTGGTCAGAGGAAGAATTTTAATCAGTTCCATTTTAAGAAATGGCTGATGCCAAAACAGTTTCATCATTGGTTTACACTGCTATGAGAGAACCACTGAGATTAGAAAGTGTTCTAAAATAAGTCATAATTCAAAAGAGACAGCAATTCACTTTCAAACAAAGGCTAAACCATGGGCTGGTAACTATTCTGGCACTAAGACTTGCAGTCTAGATCAAAAGCTCCTCTGGTCTGTATCTCTGATTGGACTTTTAAACAGTATTTATATTAGTTGCTTAACTAACAACTGTGTAAAAGTTTACGGAAAATTCTAAGACATAATAAAATTTACATGCAGTAATAAAACTGCAGAAAATACAGTCTAGCTTTGTAACCACAGGCTGTTTTATTCAAGTTGTGGATTAATCCATATCACAACAGAATTTTCTTTTACAGTTAGGGCTTTGTAACTGTGCTCTTCAAATGTTACAGTGGTAAATATACAAAACACAGTATGGTTGGATAGCCTAATTTACCAAAGCTGCTTATGGCCTACTCTTTTGCTTAATTGTCACCTACCATGGAGAACTAAAAATCTGTGAAAAAAAAAGAAAGTTGTTAAAGAGAATAAATTTAGGGTTTCCCATTAACTCACCCCTCGCATATCAGATATGTTCAGTTTCATTGTGTGAAACATATTTAGAGTTTCTTTTCCAATTATTTTTGCACTGTCTGTTGCATGGTCTAGAGTCACAGTCCTAAAAACAAACAAACAAACAACAACAAAAAAAGTATTAACAACGAAACTGTTTCACAAATCCTAAAGGCAACAAAAAAATCTGTATTTATTCCAGAGAGGACCTCAAAGACAGACACTTTTTAGTTTCTTTACATATAGAAACTGAACACTATTTTTTCCCTGTGGTTTCTTCTCAAAGGTAATTAGAACAAAGCATATCCAACAGAAATAAACCCACAAAACTTAAAAAACTCACAGCTTACTTAGTAATGGAACATTCCCAATGTGCAGTCCACACATGTATAGTATATATTTATATGCATGTTATCTTTTGAACCAGACAAAAATGTTTCACGTGGCAGTACTCACAGAAGTGTACTTAACACGCTAAACTTAATTGAAGCTCAGTTCAGTAACGGGTTTGCCCAGCATTATCTCAGTTGAAAACCAATAAATGGGCAACTTTTGGCAGTTACTCTCAGACAAAATCATCTGCTTGTAAGTTTTAGAAATCACCACCTGAGAGCTTCATAGGGCATTAGCAGCACTTAGTTCTGGATTCTTCGGTGGCTCAGCATTTGAGACAGATAAGGACAGAATTTCAAGTGGCTAATCAAATGTGTGCGAGGGATGTAAATTTTTCTCAAAGGTAACCTACGTAGTTTAACTGGATAGAGTAGGCTCTACAGACAACAGGAAGTTCTACCTCAGTGTTCTGACAGTGTCCTCAAGACAGCTTACTACCTACTTTGATGATGTCTCCTTAAATTTCACTCTGCTTCTGAAATTGTCAGAACATGACACGAACAACCAAGTGATCTCCAGAAAGGTTTGGTTCTGCCAATATGAAAATGAAAGCCTTCCTGCTGCCAAGGATGTGAAAAACTCCCTGAGACCTACAGGTTATCATTTTAAGAAAAGGAAGAAAGGAGATCAGTATCACAGTTAAGATGCAACTATACAAAATATTAGGGAGAAACATGAGTGGTCTAAAGGCACTGGACATTTCACACGTGTATTTTACAAAGGTGTATGCTGTATCATCAAAATTTTATATCAACAAAGCAGTATAATTAACATCTCAGAAGATGCATTTGGTAACAAGCATGTCTGTGGGTCTGAGTTCCTTTGTAGGACTGTGATCTATTATTCTAGGGAGTCTTAACCTGTCAGACAAGAACACACAGCAACTCCTTCACCTGTGAGGTGAGGAGGTAAGAGACAGGTCATAAACTATAATCAGAGATACCTTAAACCGAAGTAAAAGAGAAAAATATCACCTTAAGCTCCAGCAAATAATCCTGAACTGTTGGAACTAGGCTGAACATAGGGAAAACATGTCTGAGAGAACACCACCCTGAGACTCTAATCCATTCATTTGGATGTAATTTACTTAGTTTAAGCCACTGCTGCTAAAAAGCCTTTCACTGGATTGTATGGAAATGCTCTAACAAAGACAGTAATCCAGCACCTATCTCATCAAATACTATGATTTGGATTGACTGGGGTTGCCAAGTTCATCAGTAAAGGCAGAAGCAGAAACACAGAAGCTGCCAGAAGAGATCTGGGCATCGAACTGCTTCAGCTATGTGTGACCAGCCTAGCATCTTTGGATGTCCCCATTACATTACCATAATTCTTACTTAAGAAACAGAAATTTCAGGGCACGTGTACATTAGCTTGCCTGACTATGGAAATGAGGTCCAAAGCATTGACCTGTTCATGAGAAATCTGCGTGGCACTAGCTACTGATGAAGGAGGAATAAATCTCTTTATCTGCATGTCCTCAGTCCTAAAATGGTATTCTTAAGAGTGAATGTTCAACTTGAACTCAGGATACATAGACGACAAAGTATAGACCGATGTATTTTCTTCTTGATATACCAGTTGCAGAAGGTCATGAGCTTCTGGTAGTGAAAGGTTAATTTTTTACTGTTCTGGTTTTTAATACAGTGGAGTTATGTCATAAGCTCACAAGTATGAGACAGACCCTCTGTATGCATGTCCTACTGTTGAACTCTAACACCCTTACTTCCTCAGTTATCAACAATCATGAGCAAAGGACCCTTCAGTTCAGAATGGATTCACCTGTTACAATAACCTCAGATGGAGGGAGAAGTATAAAAGAACTATCTTTGAAGATGTCAAATGCACCCTCACACAAACAGGCATTGTAGGACCATCCCTCTACTAAGGAACAAATGCTTTGATACAGAAGTGTCTACCTGAAATATAAAGGTGTATTTAGAAGGTTCTGAGACTATACAGTATGAAACAAAATGCAACTACAAGATGCCATATGCCTGAATTTCATTCCCATGTTTTGATGAGCATAGCAAGCATATAAATAAATTAGTGGTAAAAAAATTCTTTAGTCGACATTATCCATTCGAACAACAGGAAACAAACAAGAATTAGTAACTGGGTTATCCTGTTTCACCAGGCAGACAGCCACCACAGGCAGCATCTCTGAGTTTAACAGTGCTGCAGGGAGACCAAGCAAAGAGGTGCTTTACTACATTGGTAATGGTCTATAAGAAAATAAGAACTTCTGATGAGGAACTTACGACTATATGAAAATTAACTGTGAGCGAACAAGTTGCCTTCTTGAATAGCTGAAGCACAGGCACAGAGAACTCTGGTAATAATATTCTAATTCTGATGTTAGTGCCGGTTTGCTATGTAGACAAAGAGGCACTTTACAATTTCTGTCCCGCCTTACTGTAAGTTTCAGTGCTCAACATCCTGCAGAAATGTGTTCGTGCCTACTACTGACCTCTTTTTCCCCCCATGCATAGTTACCTGGCAATATTATCACAGATTCCATGACCTCCATATTTTGCAGGCTCCACTGGTGCCCCGGCCTTTCTGACCATAATCTTAAGGGTCAATCGTTTACCCTTCATACCAGCAGCTTCAAGTCTACGTTGGATTTCTTCTGAGAGGCTCAGAAGGAAGGCCTCTGCTTCCTTAGGCTAAACGGGAAAAACAACATTCCACTGTTTAGATGACTACTGTTCTTTCAGATATATAAGGTAAATCATTAAGCTTCAATGTATTTTTCTTCACAGTGTTGAAGCAGGTGTCACAAAGATTTAAAAATAAGCATGATTTTATGAACTTAAAAGAGCAAAGTGACTCACAGGCAATTGTCTTATTTCTGTTTTGTTTACCCTGCAGGTTGCTGGAATTAGGCAAGATAGTAGTTTCCTCCTGTAATGTTGACATATGCAATAAATACTAAGCCCTTTTGGAAGCAAGTCTTTTAAAAAATATTTAAAAATAAATTTTAAGTCTATTTTTAGCAATTTAATTTCTAATTTTAAGCACACATGTAGAAGATGAGTATAGGGCTTGTAAGAAAATAAACATTTTAATCTTGAGGATAGTTGAACAGTGGAAGAGGTTACCCAAAGAAGCTGTGCAGTGTTTGTTCTTGGAGATTTCCAACACCAGACTGGATAAAGACCTGAGCAAATGGCCTAATCTCATGATTTCCCTTGCTTTGAAAAGGAGGCTGGAGTACAAAACCTCGCTCCCAACCTATTTTTTTTCAGTAATTTCTCTAAATGCTTAAGTTTGAAACAAAGTTATTTTTTACTCTTTTTTTTTTTTTTTTTTTTCCTCTTTCAAAAACAACAACAAACCATCCCAAATTATTTGCGAAAAGTCTAACTGGAGTAAACTGGTCATTGTTTCAGGCACTGGCATATTTGAATAATCAGCATTTAAATGAAAGAGAATGCTAGGTGCTAACAAACCTACTGCAGTTCTCTTTTTCTGTACCAGACTCGTATAACGAATGCAGAATAGCCAGCTAATTTTGTGCAGGCTTCTTTTCAGTCCAATACTTTTGCAGTCTCTCCTCCCATTTTATCGTTTGGTCTCCTACTTCTTCATTTTCCTCATTTCTATTTGGTGGCTAAGATGGTGCTCTAACAGATCAAAGTGTAAGTGAAAATAATCAGAATATGAGAAGATTCTTCTACAGTTGAGAGAAGTCACTGCAGAAAAAAAAAAGATTGAATTTACCTGGGTAAACCTAATTCCATAATTGATTTCTGCTGAGACAGATTTTCTTTCTTTTTCTGTCCGAACAGGTCGATCATCTAAACCACGACAAAACCTGTAGAGCATTTGTCCTGTTTTCGGACCAAATTCTTTTTGCAGTTTTGACATTGAAGCACATTGAAGATCTCCACAGGTTCTAATTCCCAAAGAAGCCAGCTTAGATTCCATCGTCCTGCCAACTCCTAACAACAAAGCAATTAGTTCTGTTAACTCTACACAGTTCAGAGCCATTCAAGTTTTGAACAAATAAAATCTGCCCTTTTAAGCTTCGACTACGTTGTATCAAATAAAGGCAATAAATTCCACTCAATGAAACATGTTTCAAATGGAAACTTTCGCTGTCTTCAACTCAATTTAATTTGTATTATGGATTTAAGGTGTTGTACTGCAGAATGTTTTTTGTTTGTGTGAAGTGTGAATGACTTCTGCCTGTAAATCTTGACAAGGTACTGCCTGTTGCAGTGTATATAGCTCTGAATACCACAGCATTCAGTCCTAAAAGACTGTACAACATGTAATATGCTTATATACAAGGAATTTAATCTAAAAGAAAACCAACAAATATTTTGACTACTGTACCATCGCTTCCTAGGCAGAAAAAATACTCTTTCAAGCAGAAGCAATAGCATACGTGTATCACTTGTGCTTTGAATTACCAAGCACTGGAAATTGTAGGTATCCATGGCAACCACACATACTTAAGTGTGATAAACTTAAGTATATTTCTGGGACTGGGAAAGGTGGGCTGTTACTTCCACAAATATTGGTCTTAGGAGTTTACACTACCAAAGTCAGTGAAAGGTAGAAAGTCAGGCTTCTATCTTCCACGGTCTGTTTCTTTATCTAGTGATATTATTGACAAACACGTTACCACCATCTCTGTGAAAATGAGTATTTTAAAGTTCTTGACTTTCAAGTCATTTCACTTTACGAATCATTTTCTAGAGGAAAATATTTCCTTCTAGAGGAAAAACATTTCCCTTAAATTATGCCAGAGAAATGGTGCTGCATTATAAATTATGCTTGTCCAGTAAAGGGAGTGTGTAGAGAATTTCTGGTAAACCTGCACCTGTGTATGCATGCTATTCCTACCACTTTTCAATTTCTTTTTTTTTTTTTTTTTAATTATTCCCCTCTTTCCCCCTTTTTTCTATTTTAACGGAGAAAGATATATTCAAGATGTAACATTAAATGTGTGCACAACTGCAGGCTGAACTCAGCTGATCGCTAGCACACAAAACATACATGAGTGCTTATTCAGCACTTTTTGGACTACATCTGTGTCATATTATACTACTATAGTACTGAATAACAATACACTACAGAGTTACATGGCAGAAAACACTTTACAACTCTTTTAAGTATTTTCCTGGAACTATAAAATACATATATATAATGAAAACCATTTTTATAGGGGTGTATTCCATATATCCTTACTGCCTATCATCACTCTTCCTTCACTGTAACTCCAAATCTCTGCCGTCTGTTGAATTCCATTATGCCTTGAAGAACCTCCCTAAAACCTCTGGGCCAGAAATGCCTCCCCTACAGCATTTTCCTTAGATCTTCTTTCTATCTACAGGCATCCCACTCAAATAATAGTAATAATCCCACTCAATAACTCTTCCCTTACTCAAAAACCCTTCGCTTTCCTACACAACTGAGGATTGCAGGACAAAATACATGTACTCTGGGTATATGTATGATGACTGAGCAACCAAAATGTGCAATAGTTGAATTTTGTCTGACTGTCCCCTAGAAGATATACTGATTTGGACCATTCCTCTCTGTAAGCTGTTGTTTTTCATAAAACTTGTGTGAAACATTGAAACATTTAACAGCTTTAAAACTTCTACCTCTCAGTAAGATTTAGCTGAAATGGCCAAATAGTTCACAAAATTATTAGTGATGTCACACGCACTTATCACCATCACAATAATTTCCTCAGATAACTAGGCAAAAAAACAGTTGGAATTCAAACCTTTTGTTCTTATAGAATCAACACTTTGTTGCAATTTTTAGCACACCATTACCTAAAGATCCTTACACAAAAAGGGTAATTCCATGTGTAACAAATGTTTAATTTGTATTCTAAATCTACCAGAACCAAAAACTGCCTACAGCTGGATGCAAAGCGTAACAGTGGTAACACTCCACAATAGCGTTATTCTTCACATTCTTTTCTGTTTATCTGCCATTCTAATATGGCTCATGTTACAAGCAGAAGCATCTACTTCAGTAAAACTTTCCTCTGACAAATTTTCTTTCCCTCTTTCTTTCCCTTCTATGCTTATACTCTTCAGTGCTTCACACAGTTCATTAGATGCAGCAGATGAACCTCTCTCCTTTTTTTCCCCTTTCATATGCTCTCCATTTGTTACGGTATCTATGCTATTTTTTCCAACTTTCAACTTTATACACTCCTTTTTGGAAAGAATGTTCTTGGGCTATTTCTATTTTCTAAGCACATCCTGCTTTGTGATGATTACCGATAACTAGCGACATTACTCATTTTATTTCATCATTATATTACAGCAAGCTAGCATTTGCTTGAGATGATTAATCTAAATAATTTTATTAAAGAATTTAAGGTTGTATAACACATTGAACTCTGAGTTTCTTCCACAAATGACACTGAGTGGCTCTGTAAAGTTCTTAATGAAAAACAATGCTCCTCAAAGATTAAAAAAAAAAAAGGGTGACAGATTCCTTCCAGAAAAATTCTGAAATCAACGCCATCTTCCTTTTTTGGATAATAACCATGGAAATAACATCTAATCTTGCTTGATTCACAACTGGAACAATACAGATTTGTAGCTAAAACTGTTTCAATATTAGAGGGCAAGATGTCTTGTAAAAGAACAAAGTACCTGGAAGACTGGTAACAAGTTGACCTCTGATAAAATCATCCACTTCTTCTGGTTTTAAGTGATACTGTCCATCTGGTTTTGCTTTACGAGTTGCCATTCTGGCCAGCAGAATATTTGAACCTGTAAAAATGAAAAATTAAAGTATGTCTGTAGTAACCTGTCTTCTCAAGTAGAATTCTGCAGTTCAACAGTCATGGAAAAAAGTGAATAAAATACAGTTAAATTCTTCATTAAAAAAAAAAGATTTTTTTAAATATAAAATATAAATATTCAATATAAAATATAAATATTTTATATAAAATATAAATATTAATTATAAAATATAAATATTAATTCAATATAAAATATAAATATTTTATATTGAAATAAATATAAAAATATATAAAAATATAAAATATAAATATTCATTTATATTTTGCTATCTCAACTCCCAAATTAGCAATTAGCAGTATTTATGATTACAACAGAGTAACTAGTGGTAACTGCATTTGCAATTAAACAAAAACAGAAGCCAAAAGAACAACCCTAAAACAAAGCAACCAACAAGTGTGGGACACTTCATGAAGAACGCTGAATCTTTGTCTTGGTGATGTTCTACACACGTAGAGGTAAAGAAAACAGTTAACTAACTGCAAGTGGCTAAAAACGTAGAATGGTAATACTTTAACACTGTGTAACTTCCAAAAAGTCTACTGTGGTCAATGTAAGTAATAATTAGGTGACAATTCTATCAAGTATATACTACTTGTGAAATACTGGAATTAAGCTAATATTTGGGCTTCAAGTTTCACTAAGAAAACAGTGACTTCATTAAATTATTCTGTGCACTCATTACATGTGGTGGGAACAAGACTTATTTCAGCATTTGTGACTTTTGTGTCCATTATTTCTCCTGAAGTCAAATTGATGAAACAATTCTTGACAGTCCCCATTCAATCTGCTGTCTAACTCTGGAGATCCCTGTTTTGTCTATAGGGTACAGAAGACTGATCCTCTTATCTACCAAACATACCAACATAGCCTCTAATACCACAAAATCTTAGTGATTTATCTTCTTTAATCATTATTCCCAGAACACTGAAATAAACTAGAAAAAAATTAATACCTCACTTAACAAATGAAAAAAGCAGGATACAGGATGTTTACAGATGAGTGTTTAATCTTTCACTAGCATTGTTTAAGTCAGTTTAGTTTAGCTATTAGAATTTCTAGGGTAAAAATAGAATTTATTCAACTGGTATAAACGTATCCTTCATTTATCTCTAACCAGAAATTAATAGCTTTGAGAGATCTCTATTGTATAGCAGCATCTGTTCAAATTTACATTCTATTATATTGGTAGAACTTTCCCATCAGGCAACATACTGATCACTTACACAAGGTATTTCTGATAGACCACATCTTTGAAATCGTGTCTCTACATTCATGTAATAGTGCAACTGTTTCCTCTGATTCCTTTACTTTATGAATTATGAGTGAAAAGACAAAAGTTCTTGTACAGTACCTACCATATTTCTATAAAGGACACAAAAAACATTTTTCAAGTATCTCACAAAAATTGATTATTAGAAAAAATATTTCCTCACATGTATTTGTCTCTTACAACCAGGAAGAGAACTAGTATAACAGATTATAAAAAAATACTTTAAAAAGTAAGTCTGTTCTTTCTATAGAAAAAATAAACACACTAAATAAACATATAAAAGAGTAAAAAACAAATAGGAATCTAGAGAATTATAGTCTCTCTGCTACTATGATATAAAAGGAGAATTCTGCTTACATCACAAGTGGATTTTATATACTTAGGTACACTTAGCATATGTATTTACAGATGCTTACATCTAATATGGTTAGGAACAGCAAGAAAAAAGTCTTTTGTATTCGGTATTGTATATGAAATTACATATCTGAAATCACAGAAATCTTTGCTTTCAACACCTCATAATTATGTTAAATCCTCATAAACTCTTACTGCCTTCTCCTATAAGGAACAGGATCTGTACTCATGTTTCTATTTACTGGGAAAATACAGTAGCATTTCATTAAAATGTAAGAACATCACACAGATGGAATTTTAGCTTATTGTTCAGATAGCAAAGGAGAAGCGATAGCAATTTTTTAAGTTTTAAGCAAAAACTTTCCACTTATGAAGATTTACTTGCATTTTCATTTATGGTAATTTAATGTAAATGGCAATATATTCCACATTGCACAAACACTTATGAGTTATGGCAATCTTACATAGCTGTGATACGCCTAACAAAAGCAGGCAGTCCCTGTAAATGGAAATGAAATAAGGTACTTACCCATCCCAACAGAAGCAGTGCATTTAGTTTGGGCTTTGATTTCGGTGCGGATAGCATTTGCAAACTCATCAGGAGTCAATCTGGTCTCTGTAAGGATTTCAGTGATATCTACTAGTGCTTCATCACAACTGACTGCTTCGATGTTATGAGTATAGCTATCAACACAAAGTAAAGGAGGTGAAACACCAGCAACAGCTCACCATCTGTTAAAACAAATATGTAGCAAATAAAGTCTTCCTTTTGTGGTGGCATTTCCCTGCTTATTTTGTATGACACAACATATTAAAAATCCTAGAACAGCACATTACAGTAACACTACTAATGTAGGACAAATTTCAACATGCATCATGCTTTTAAAAGAATAGCTGGAGCAAGAGTTGAATGCTTGTTTTTCAGTCACACTAACAAATTTCCAGTTTTGTTCGAGTGCATTTTAAATCAGAAAGTAGTTTCTAATAGTTACTCCAATAATCCATTCTTAAATTACTCACAAAAAAAAAACACACAAAAAAACCCCACACCCAAACAGAAGAACCCCCATACCCAAACCCACCAAACAAACGCCAGAAAATAATAAAACACTTTGGATGAATCTCACTAGCAAGAAGTACTAGCAAGTACTTCTCCTCATAGTGTAATCAGTAACAAATTTAACAATGACTCCTTTGGAAGCCTGACACTGACTGTTTGGCTTCAAGATAAAAGAATGCTCAGAAGAAGGACGATGCTCAAACAAAGAAAAGTAACAAAAATACTACAGCAGGAAGATTTAAACAGTAATAGCTTTAATGAAGGTAAAGAGTAACATGGAATGAAAATACTAAATCAAATAACAGCATTAAGCAGTAGCATATTAAAATATGTTTGATAATCTTACCATGGAAGATCATATAATCACACAGTACACCTTACCTTGCGAGTATTTCATACACTGTCTGTGCAACTTCTTTGTACGCATCAAAATCATACGAAACTGCTTGAAGATTTGGACACAACTTTTTTGCTTGGCCAAAAAACATTCCATTCTTTATGCCGACTTGTCTAAAAATTAATAAAAAACACACAAATACCATATCAACTTTTCCACAAATTATGTTAACATGGGCTATTTCCACATAAGTTACTAGTCTTTTCCCATAAAAATAAATAAATTCAATAACATCAATAAAAAGGATTAAGTTCAACTGCTAGCAAATTAATAGGTAAGAAAAACAACCGCAAATGGAGTATTTGAATTAGCTGTATAATATTCAGGCAGGCAGCTTGGACAGCCTGTCCTTGGAAACATGCTTAAGACAAAAAGTCTCTAGAAAGCAATACTTGCCATTTTATTTTTAAATGAAATCCAAACATATGCTACAGTGGCTAAGATAGCTGATTTTCATATATCACTGTGCAAACTTATAACATTTTGCTCCTGTAATAAACAAGGTAACTTTTCAATGTAGAAATGTAAACCTGCCTACCCACCCTAGTACTCTTAAGAAAGGTTCCAACAAATGCATAATTTCTTGAGCATTACTTTTATCAGAGAATAAGGTCTTACTTTTCAACACTGTGGTTGTTTATAATTATTGAGAATATGAAACAACTTATTATAAACTATGCTATCTTGGTTGTCTATGCTATATTGCAGATGCTCAACATCTGCAAGAAAGTTCTAAGTTTAGTAATAACACTTATCATTGTCTCATTTTAACTAAAACCTTCAGTAACAAAGTGTTCTTAACTCCATGAAATAATGCAGCTTGGATGCAAAGAAATGAAGATAACATTATGAAATTAACAGTATCACTGTGAATGACATAAGGTCCTCCTTAATAGGTTTTGTTTTAAGTAACATGTAGGTTAGGCTGAGAGCTATTAAACAGTGTTTAAGAAGTAACAACATGCACAGTGAAAACCTCGTGCTAAATTCTAACAGCCCATTTAACCACAACTTCTGAAAACTTAAAAACCTTTCTTAATCTGGGTAAGTTTAAGGAAATGTGACCTAACAACTGCTTTTTTTGTTTGTTTTATGCCTATCTGTATGAGATTTTTCAAGCAATTGATAGCTAATATTACCTACCTGGCTTCGTAACTACAAGAAGCAATTTCAGCCATGGACAGAACTGTCTGATTGAAGTCACCTCCATTCATGTGTGTGGAATCCGGATGCTCCCAGAATGATGAGTCCAGCTTATCAGGTACTCTAATTTCTGCTTGGAAAATAATATTTATATTCATTTTTATAGTATTTTTCTTAGGAGTTCAACAGAATCAATGTAAATTAAACAAAAATAAGAGATTGTATTTGATACAGTTTCTATACTACCGTTGGCGAGAAGTTAATACTATACTGATTCACATCATAGTCAAGGTAAACAAAAAAGAAAAACACAGAAGCCCCAACATAGTAACCTCTCTCTACAGGTAGGTCTGCACACGTTACTGAAAGGAATACTGTGCTACAGAAAAATAGCATTTCTGTTTTCCCTAAAAATACTAGGCAACAATTTGTTGGTGGCTACATACACCACGCTGTAAAATAAGCCTCATCTCAGTTAACTTTAATGACAATAAAATGATCAAACGCTTGAGACTGCTACAAGCCTATTCTGTAAGCAAATTTGCCAACTGCTTGCCAGAACAAGATGCTCAGTCATATTCCTTCCTAGAATGCATGACTACCACCAGAACAAAGAAATTACATTCAAAATACAACTCCACTGTTCACGATACTTATAACCTATTACTGAAAACTACATTCTAATAATTACTTAATCTAGATACCTCAAAGCGATTTTTAAGGGATGAAGTGAAATAACAAGAAGGCTAATTGTATCAAATTAAAACAAAATAGAACACAGGCTAGTACCCTGTATTTCCTCTAACCCTCTTATGAGGAAGTTAATTGACAAAACTTGTTGTTTCTTCCTACCATATATTTGATTAGAATATGCCAAATATATCAACTCCTTTCAATTATCACCATAAACTTCTCTTGGATCAAAAAGACTAAATTATAAATGTTGTAGCCACAGACTTTTAAAACGAGACAGACCTTTCCTAATTCTATGCATCTCTCAGGTAAGTTTTAAAGAGCCCATCAGGCCCACGACACACTAGAACAGAATGTCATAATACTGGAATCGAGTAAAACATTCTCTATTTCTTTCTATTTTTTTTTTTCACGGTATGCAAACCTTGAAAGATACATGCCTGTACTCTGAACAACTGATCAGTCTGAAAAAAATGTCTAGATGCAATAACCTCTATGCCCTCCCAAACTTCTTATCAGAATCAAAACAAGAAAGCATAACACAGACAAAAAATGTCTGTTTACTTAAAATGAAACCCACTATGTATCTAATAGCTCTTTTTCATACTATAGTATATTTAATACCAATACACCTTTATTATAATAAACAGGGAGTTTTCTTCAGAGTGTTGCAATGCCTAATTATATTTCACGGTACCAACAACTTACACACTAACACTATGATTGGAAGGAAATATGGTGCTACGTGCACATTCAAGTTGTTATGAGACCAGAGAAAGTGTTGTAATGAGTGGAGATAGCAGGGGCAGAACCTAACTCATGTGAAAAGCTGCTTTTATTCAGAATTTCTGCTAAATTCATGTACCTTTTCATATTGTAAATATTTTAATGTATGATGAGCTCAGTAAGTTACCTAAGATGTCTGCAGCTGAAAATTAGAGCAAAATTGTGCCCCAACTAAAGGTAAGAATGACAAGAACAATTTCTTTAGTCCGTGCCTTCCTGTGCCCTGGCCTGAGATGATGCTGTCATCTTGTCTATCTTCACTGGACTCGTCGACTTTTTCCACATCGCAGCAGAGTGGATCCCCCCATGAGCTGATGGAGTCACTTCATGTGAAATTCAGGGCAATGCAGAACACATTGTCCTCAATGGAAGGCAAGGTAGAGAACCTCTCATCAAAAGCTGGGAAACTAGACAGGCACATGGTGAATGTGGAGCAACGGATGGAGAAATCAGAGGCCAGGACCCAAGTCTGTGAAAAAGAAATCGCTGAGAATAAATCTGTGACTAATATGATGGTTAAAAACTGCTGCTCTTTAGAATGAAAAACGGGGGTAGATACTAGGGTTGGGGGAAAGGAAGCCAAAAAAAACATTCACATCTTGGGCATCCTGGCCATGGAAAAAAAGACCCCAAACTATGAAATTTGATTAACATATGTTAATCCTCTAACTTTAGGACATGAATGTTAAAGATGGCATGTATGTAGAGAAGTAATTTCTACTACCCAGAAAGTCCATCTCCAATTTGGAGATTTAGAGAATGATAGCAATTTTTTTTTTTTAATTTAGAAGTTATACATATTTAGATGAATTCAAACAAGAAAAAGAAAGTATTTCATAAAAGATCCAAGATTCTCTTGACACCAGGTATCTGTCTAACAATGCAGATCAAAGGCAGGAAAACCAGTATCACTAAAGAAGTAGTTTGCAAAAAAAAAAAAAAAAAAGAAGTAGCTGAAGCTGCAGAATTCAGTATTTGGTGAAACTAAGTGATTCATAAGATTTTTTCTTTTCTTTGTTTTGCTGGTTGTTAATTTAAAACATTTTTTTCTAATAGGCAAGACCTGGAGAAGGCAAAAATCAGACAACGGTCTGGAAAGCATGAAGCATTACAAAATGAAGTTGGTTCCATGGTGAAGCATGGATGTAAAAATATGTCTGTGTTGAAAGCTGTTCCCAACTACCTTTTTATTTCAACTTACATAACATTCTCCCAGACTCAACCGTATATGTTTAACAGAGTACAATTTAGCATTTGGTATTTTTTGTATTTTAGAAAAAGCACTTTTCTATGTGATATATGTGCCTGCTGGACCGTATTTACCTGTGGCATGCCACAATTAAGCACATGCTGTTAAGTGTTTCACATAGACCTTCTAAGATACTGTTGTGTTAGAAAAATCTAACCTGCACTTCCATCTTTTCATCTAAGACTATAACTAATTGTAATTTCTTCTTCCCAAAAGACAACCCATGTACTTATGAAAATGCAAGCAGAAACAGCAAGCTGCATTTTTTGTTGATAAAAACATTGCATATGGAGATAAAAATTAGAGACCAAAATATATTATGAACCTGCAGCTAATAAGATTGAGACTGTAAAAAGAGTGTTAAGAAAAAATCCTTTCACCAAAACAACAGGTTGTATAATCAGACTAAGTATCAAGAAAGAAAGAGATAGCTGCCCGCCTGTGTGTAAGCCAGTAAGATTGGATGAAGTTAAAAGACATGAATGTGCGTACATTCAGAAAATGCTGCTGCAGTAAGAAACTGAGTTTGTTATACAATGAGGCTGAAATGTGCTGTACCTTTAAGCAATAAATATAGTAGAAAAGATACTACTGAATTCATAAAGAACATGCTGCTTATCAGCTAAATTTCCTTAATTTTAACCACCTCACTCTGCATATATTGCTTGACTACATCAAGTCACATCCTTATCCAATCTAAGGACTTAATAAAAGTTACAACATCACTGCATAAAATTGAGCTACCGATAAATAGTTCATACACAAGCCTTTACTGCAGAAAACCCAACTCCATAAAAACCACAACTATCTTTGTAACACGCTTATACATGGCATTGCCAACACAGCAGAAGCTAAGTCTGTAGCATCCTGAAGAGTCTTTTGAGAGTTCAAGGCCAATGGGTTCCACTAACATATATTCTATTTCAGTTTCGAAGTGTTAAACTACATCAGAAACACAAATAAAATGGCAGCACTTCCTCTAATATCTTGTTTCCAAATGCCTTTGCAAATCTGTAAAATTTTAGAGCTTTCTTTTTGTTAAAAAGAGTACTAACATTTCAGAAACAACCATGGAAGAACAAGCTTTTTCCACCTCTTGCATCAACAATGAAACTAACTGAACGTTAAATTTTAGAACAACAGCATTTCCTACTGCAAGGTAGGTAAGAAGTGCACCTATGAGGGGCAAAGGAGAAACAATTTCCAAATCTAAACTGAAATTAAGTAAGGGCACAAAGATACTTAGTTACTTAAAACTTCAAACTGATTATGCAGACTGTTGTAAAAAGAAAAAAAAAAGAAGAAAAGTTGCTACTTATGTTTAGCAATTTCCTTTCTCATAGTAAACACAGTTCAGGCAGTAAAACAGTAACAATGTTTTGTTTACACACAGTAAAAAAATTCAATATTACCGTAGGAAAGTAATGAATTTTTGAATTACAACAAATGCCCTGGTTTTGAGAAAACAAAACACTCATGGGAGTTGCCACAGAACTTCCAGACAGCCAAAATGCTCTAAGAAGCACTCAAATTAACTCACTGTACACTGATATTGTACCCATACAATTCAAAAGCCAACTTCAATTGATCATTTTCTAATTGGCCATTTACTGTCATTTCTACTTTTATAATTAAAAAAATAGTAGCCTTATAAAATTCATTTTGTACCTTCTTCTCTATAATAGGTTTACTCAGAACTGAATGATCCCAGACAGTCTGTATTTCTTACTTGAAACATTACTTAGTATACCTTATACTCAATAAATTAAAAACTAAAATCACTTGAAAAAAATTCACCCATATTGTGCAAAGAAAACTGATAAAGTCACAGTGGCACATCATGCCTGAGGCCACAGAGCATTACAGTGTCCAAAGACGTTTCTTTTCTGAAGTTCCGCACATTAAAAAACAAAAACAATTGCTCCATTATGCACTTTAAGGAAAATGTCTTCAATAATAAAACAATTTAAACAAACAGACTTATCTGTACCTGCTTTGCCATTCAATAGCTTATTCTGGTAATATTGTCTTTCAAGCTGGGGGTTTGCACCAGGGCGCAGCGGTGCCTTTCCTGCACCTCTGTTGCTAGTAACAGCTACTGGCTTTCCTGTGGAGAAGAAACGCACATACTTAGATTTCTGTCAACACTGCTAGTAGCTTACATTTTAATAACTCTGTAACTAAGGTCAGTTTATAAAGAAGTTTGCTCTATTTTTAGTGATCTCTTTCAAGCTTACACACTCTCACAGCATTAGGGAAGAAACAGCTATAGAAGTGACTTTGCAATATGACTATGAATTTCATGACTGCAATTAGAAAGCAACAAGAGAAGTTTTGAAAGGGTAAAAATACAGCCATATTTGTTTGTCCTTAGTAATTACTACAAATCAAAGTTGTGAAACTTCACCAATGCCCTAACAATTCATTAGTTTAAGACACAGCAAACACTGTATTGATTTTAAATACTAAGCTTAACTAAGAGAGCATATGCATACCATCACGCTCAGTTTCATTTGTTAAATTACCTGTATAACATCAAATCTCTAGTTAAACTTTTGACTTTTTAGTAATATCAACACCTCCATAGTTTTTCTACAGCAAGCTAATTTACACAGTGAAAGTTCTGGCAAGCTTCTGTGGAACAGAAAAAAAAATATTTGCAGAAAGTCCTAGGTTCTTTATATTCTAGTAAAGGAATTTGAAACTTGGCAGGAAATAAGTTTTAAAGACATACACAGACTAGAACCATCTTTGACACTATTGCTCCTGTTCTGGGGTGGAAGAAAGGAATTACACAGCTTACTCTTTTTCTTTCCCAAGGTCTATGATAGCTGGATGTCAGATGGTCAACACTGCACCAAGTCTTCAGACTTGGGCGTCAGCAAAGTTCAGTGTTTGCACAGAACAGCTAGCATTTCAATTTCTGAATGTTACACTTTTAGGACACAAACAAACAACTTGCTAAGGAGCTCTACTAACTCTTCGCCTGTCCTAAGGATGATCACATGCTCCAACTTCTAATGGCAATTCCAACTTTCTCTTCCATTTGCTTTTGGATTGTGAGAAAATAAGGATATGAAAGTCACACGATCTGAATATCAGACAATGATGCCAAAAAAAAAAAAGAACAACAAAGTTCATTTTGTCAGTCTATAGCTTCTCTCTCTCTTTTTTTTTAAGGCTCAACTGAGTAAATTGTAGTATCTTCAATGAAATACTTACCTTTGAGATCAGGTCTATTTCGGGTAGCCACAGACACAAAGAAGCAATCCATATCCACGTGCATTATACAGCTCTGCGGCTTGGCTGAGCTTGCAGACACATTACCTAATATGAAGATATACCAATAGAAAACTTGAACCCTAATTTATATACTTTAGTACTAATTACAGTAGTCATCAAGGACTATCATTTTTTTAACCATCTTAGGTTAAAAAGACTTTTTTCTTCGCACCAAGAGAACACACACATTTCCTAAATTATCAGAGAAATGTAAATATACAGTACCTAAGCAATGCATCAACTTGAGGTTTCCATTTTATTTTCCTGCAACTAACAACTTCTATCTTGCTATATCAAGTTCCATCAACCCAAGGAGATTAATGCGCTTTATGGAAACGGAATCTTAACTCCACTATGTTAACACTCAATACGCAGCAGAGAACGTTTCTGTTCATTGATCAGAAGACTGTTCAAAAAGATTTAAAAAAGTTCAGCTGCACTGAGGACTACCTTCGATTCTTCAAACACACAAAATGAGCGTTAAACATTTTACACAATTGGATTTCATTATTGCTGTACTACATTCATACAAACATGCAAAGATAAGCAAGACAACTACAGACTGAAGAACTTATACTGCTAACATACTAGTAATACTTTTGTCAGGTATTCTGGACGCTCAAGTCTGCATGTCTATGTCGCTGACTTACCAGAGGAGGCTAGAGCTAACAAAAAAATGATCTTAATTTAAACAATGCATAATGCGTAATAGTGAAAAAATACTTCACATAACACCTGAATTGTGTTGCCTGACAACAGTGTCAATTGCTGAATAATCAAAAATGCTTTCCTCTTTTTTCATAATTTACCATTGGGGCTCATTCATAAAAACAGAACAAAACAGCAAACAACAAACAAAACAAACAAACAGAACAAAAAGACTATCTTATGAGGGGCCTATTTACAAATCAGGCAATCAAGTTGGTGCCTCAGAATTTGCTACTTGTCAACTGAAACAGAGCAATTACGTGAATTCTCTAGGCCAAATCAAAGAGAGAGTAAAGATGTATTAGCTTATACCATATTTTGTTAGAAAATTATGCATTAAGGTAGTTTATAAGCTAACATGTTTTATAACTGGGGTGTGATAGCATAAACACAAAATCCATTAAATTATTTATCTAACAATAAATTTTTAGAACGTGGTAATTTATCATCTTGAGCAAATTTTCATGTGATAAGTGAATATTTTTGCAGTATATATAGCAGTCAGAATCTAACAGAACAGAACTAGCCTTTTAATTGAATAAGACTAAATTAGAGATTCTAAAGATGCAAAATACTTCATTTCTACGTGCACCACTTTGCCTATCATAAATTACACGTTTTCATTTTGGCCCTTGATGTGCAATATAATGACAAAACATCTCTCTTCTGTCATACGCCAGGTTCAAAAGTCTCACATGATACTATTACCCATTTAAGCAGACCCAGAGATACACAGAAATCTAAATTAGTTTTTTGTTAGTATCTCGTTTTCAAATGTTATTCATCTTTCAATTTTTCACACTGAACTACAGAAAAGGAGCATTTTGTTTTGTTTTGTTTTTTTTTCCTTTAGGCTTCCACGTGGCAACTACAGATTTGCACACTGATAGGTATAATATTTTCACTCTTTTGATCAGTCTACAAATCTTTGTAAAGTCAGGAATAGTATTTCTACAGGGAAGTACTGAACATAGACCAGAATATTGCATTAAGTCACAATTTAACAAACAAAGACAGAAGTAGTTGATCCTTTAGTTTTCAGCACAAAGTCACATTTCCAGACAGCCTGATTGTAACGTGAATATTGAACATTAACCTAATTCACCTAATTTAGACATTCACTGTGTGAACAAAGATAAGGCACCTTCTCAATATAAACCTTCTTAAACAAGTATCTACCTGTGTCAGTTTTAAGTGCAGACCTGCCTGCTTTCCATTTTTTTAATTTTTCCCTTCCTGGAAAGACACCGCTGTTTTTTCTCTGCAGGCTGTTGACAAACTCAGTCAATTCACACTTCCACGTTGATATATGATGTAGTCTTGAACGTGAATAAAAGTCAGAAATGAAACTACAATCTGAAGGTTTGGATACAGATAAGGAAGCTGCCTTGCTAGGATTAGGTACAGAAGTGCTTTTTGTGCTTGAAGGCCCCTGAACAGTGGAGTGGTGAGCACCATTTATTTTAGTATTACTGTGCAAAGATGAAGATGAGGATGAATTACTCATAGTCCTATGTGGATTCCACGAAAAGTCTGTATTTTTGTTGCTTTGCTGCAACTGCTGCGTTGTGCAGTCTCTAAAGTCAACCATGCCTTTTTCAGTCTTGTCCTCCTCCTGCACAGGGCCTGGAGAGAACCTACTCGCAACACTGTTGCTGGAGGGCACCAAGCAATCCTGCGTCTTTAAGGCACTGGTACAAGTGTTGTGTGTGTGTCCATTAAAAATGGCAGTGCTGTCCTTCTGAGACTGAATTCCATTTTGTTTCCTTCCAGGAAGGATCTGCTCCAGCTCCGTAAATGCCAAACCGCCATCTTCTTCTTCCTCTTCTTCATTCCAGCTACTTGTTCCATTGGATGTGATCTCACTTCCCATCTCACACTTTTTAATATGATTTCTGAAACAGACAGGATAATTTAATACTGTTTCTTTTATTAAAAAAGGCACATTTACAGGTCACTTGAAGTGCTAGGTATTATCTTATCAGTTGTTATCAGTATATACCTGGAAAGTTTTTACAGTCTCGAGGCAATTATCTCAAATTCTGGGCTATGTCCTCTCAATGTCACAAAACTCTGTAGAGCTGTACAAAAAATTTCACAGATTTGCTGTGTTATTAATGCAACACTACCAGGATTTTACACAGCTTTTATAATGTGAGCGTGATTTTGGGCACTTGTATTCCCAAACCCTTTATTTTGACTACCAGTCTCCAACGGAATTACAATAATTATTTGGTGACAGAACTGTATTGCCATGGACAGCATAAATGGTGCAGGAATCATCAGGAGATTTTTTTTTTTTTTTTAAATCAAAAAATGTGATTTTCCTCTTCTATTTAACAAGAAAAGTACAAATAGAAAACTTCAATTTTTTACAAAGTGATTTAGTTCAATGTGTTAGATTCTTTTTTATCTTCTCTCAAGGAGAAGCCTGTTCAAGCTCTGTAAATCAAACATTCTCACCCTTTAAAAAAAAAAACAAATTAATTTTCATCTTTTAAGCATGTAAAACAAAATATTCTTCCACAAGTGCACTAACAATTTATATTTACTTTGATGCTGTAAAGACAAAGCTTTTATTCCAAAAAATTAACTTTATAGCAATCCTAAGCAGAATTAAAAACACAGCCTTCAGAAGTTGCATATACTCTAGGTCTGCTGGAAAAAACAACTACCACTCCCAACTCCCAAAGCCAGCAATTTAAGTACACTCACAAAGAAACATAGGTAATAATTAACTATCCAGTAAACCAGAAAGCCAGTTAATTGTTATAATTTTGTTAAGATTATCACAATTATAAATTATATTCAACGTAACAGCTTTGAGGAGTTGCATGCTCACAGTGGTATATCCAGTAGTACATAGTATCACAAGGTAAAGAAGGCTTTTAAATTTGCAATTTGGGATTAATTTAATGTTTTTAGAAGTCTGAATATTCCTCTCATTTAAAAACAACAACACAATAGTTAGACGTGATGGCGATTGTATCACACACAGCTCAAAATATAGATAAAAAACACTGCTTAGGATATTCATTTTTGTGTTCCAGTTTTATTTATTCCTACAAATATAAAATCTTATTTGTGGTAAAGTCTCCTCAACATTACACACAACTGAATTTTAAATACATCAGTGGACTGTGGAAGAACAGAGATCACCATAACCAGACAATAGTATCTTGTACAGTATCTTTGGTATTGCTTAAGCAAGGGCATTGGACCAGATGATCTCCAAAGGTCCCTTCCAACCTCAACCATTCTGTGATTCTTGTTCTTTGTACAAAGAACAACACGTGCTTCTGAAAAAAAAATGCAATAACTGTCTTAATAAAAAAAATCACCTCTACAGAACACACCGCTGAAGTGGAAGGCTTTTCACTTTCTAGCTTCTCTACCAGAGTTTTGCTACTGCCTTTGATTCTGTTCCCTTCCAGCAGTCTTAAGAGAATTCTTTGTTGTAATAGGATTTTTTAATCCATTTTCTCTCTTGAGCATGACTCAAATCTTGGTGCTATCATATGTAAGGTACACCTTTTTTTTTAAAGGAGGCTAAACTAAGAATTTAACTAGTAGCATGCATTAATATTTGTTCCTAGATACCACTAGCTAAAGTAATAAAAAATATTCTTGAAATAAAGACCTACTTTTCAGTGTTACTAGTTAGAATCCTTTAATGTATGCTTTCATACAGATACACTACATATAGAGGGACTCCCAGGTCACGTTATCAAGCAGTGTCATCTGAAGATTAGAGACAAACCTTGGAGTCGATGTAACTGAAGCTCCATTTTCAACTACTTATAGAACCACAGAATCATCAAATCTCCCAAGCTGGAAGGGACCCACAAGAATCATCAAGTTCAACTCCTGGCTCCACACAGGACCACCAAAAAAAATCAAACCCTGTATCTGACAGCATTGTTCAAAGGCTTCTTGAACTCCAGCAGACTCGGTGCTGTGACCACTTCCCTGGGGAGATGGTAAAGAATCTTTTCCTAACACCTAGCCTGATCCTCCCCTGTTGCAGCTCCATGCCATTCCCTCAGGTCCTGTCACTGTCCTCAGAGAGCAGAGCTCAGCACCTGCCCCTCCGCTCCCCTCGTGAGGAGACATTAGGATGCCATGAGGTCACCCTCAGTCTCATTGTCTCTAAGCTGAAGAATATATTATATTTACTTCTACCTTACTTTTATTTCAGTTCCTCAGAGTTTGCTACCTGTCAAGCTGAAATCAATTTAAAAACGATATAGTTATGGTTGAATGATTAGCATCAGCATATATGATTAGAAACACTTACACCCTGTTAAGATCTTTAGCTATATTGCTTGGACCTGGCATGGCATCTTCAGGTTTGCATATGCTATTAAAACTGAGACCTTTTTGAACACTTGACTGCTTGGTGTAAAGCTGATACGGAATGTGCGAGAGGAGACGTCCAGCTTTTATGCTGAAACAAACAAAAAAAGGAATAGGTTACTACTAAAAGCATTTTAAAAATATACAATAAGCTATTACTTCGGTGATTACCATTTCTGTTCTGAAATACATACTTATTGTCCCTTCTAAAACCCTCTTCCCTCTACTATCTAGAAATTACTTCTCAGTTCAATCCAACGTGGTGACTGGTACTAAAAAAGACATTTACACAGTTGTGTTGGGTCAGTTAGTCATTTAATTTCAGTTAGATAGTTCATTTCAAAAACAAACACCAACTAGTCAGAAGTAATAGAACAAATCTATATCTATCATGAATGGTCCAGGTTATTCTAACTGAGCAATGCTGACTGATCTCTAACTTGACACAATTCAAGTACACATGTTCCAAGCAAATTTGGGCAGAACTTGAAAGAATTCTGCTGGGATGCAGTTCACTATTAAAGAGGAACTCCCACTTTTTCCATTCCAAAAGGATAATTACCCCCTTCTTGTGAGAAAATGCACTGAAGAAATCTAGAGAGAAAAAAAAATCCAAATAGACGTTCCATAATTATCTACTCCACAATCATTCCAGTTCTGTACTACATGGTCCACTTTATTTCCCTCTTCTTTTCCTTCTCCCACTGAAACTGCAACTATATTTCAATAACTGCTAAAGTCCTTAGTGAAATCATTGACACTGATGTGGAATCCTCTCAAAAATACACCACTGTATGATTTCATCTCTCCATCCCAATGCCTGTTGCTGGTAGAAAAGATAACAACATTCTTAGCCTATATTCCACCTCTCATTCATGTACTACTTGTCATACTGAACGCTGCCACAGATACAGAAGCTTCTTGCAACAGAGGAACCTTTTTCACATCAAAGCAGCTTAATATTAGCACTCAGTTTTGAAGTTACAATTGGATTTAAATTTTTGAAGAGAATTTTAGCTTGGTAACAAAAACTCCTTTGCTGTTCTTCAACACCTGAACACTTGCTCTTGGAGATGTGCTTTTTAACAAGCTCGAATCTGTAATACTGTCAAGGGAGTTGATCAGTGGAACAGAAGCCCTTTGGAGGAGCTGTCTTGCTGCAATTAGAGAAGAATGCAATGGGAGATTGCATTACCCAATTAGATAAATTAAAACTGGCTACCATACACATAGATACATGGTAAGGTTTCTACGGGAATGGGATAGTAAAAACCACCCTTAAATATATCACTTAAATATTGCTTGATATGCGAATATATTGCATTTGTAAAGGTATATGATTTACATTATATATTGCCAGAGTTGAAAATAACATGGTAGAGTTCCAAAGCTTTCTTGTATGGAAAATGGTGATGCAGCCAATCAGCTGTTAAAATGCGTGGTTATGTTTCCTGTATCACTTTGTGAACTTGAAAAACCACCCAGATAACTATTTCAAAATCATTTAATTAATTTTGAGGTTATTAAAAAAAAAAGCATTTACAGATTTTGTTCATGCTTTTAGCTACTGGAGTAGCTGCACTACCAGATCAATACACAGCTGTTTTGTTCCCCCGCCCCCCCCAGCTGTATTAAAAGGCAGCAGCACTAGGAATCTCATTGTAGATGCACTGTTCAACACCCTTCCCCTTTTCACACTCCCTAGAGCACAGAATTTAGAATGACTAAACTAGGTTGAAAAGGACCTCTAGAGGTCTCTAGTCCAAAGTCTGCTTAAAGCAAGGCTAACTTTGTTCAGGTTGCTCAAGGCTGACTCCATCCAGATACTGAATAGCTCCAAGGGCAGAGATTCTACATTCTCTTCAGGCAGCTGTTCCACTGCTTACTCCCCTTCACTGTGAAAAATCTTTTCCTTATACTCAGTCCAAGCTGAACAAAACCAGCTTCCTCAGCCTCTCTTCATACATTATGTGCTTCAGGCCCCTATTCATCCCGGTGGTTGTCCACTGCACTTGCTCTTGTAAATCAGGAGCCCAAAATTAGACAAAGAACTCCAGATGTAGTTTCAGAAGTGTCAGACAGATTGGTCATCACCAATGGCCATATTGTTAACAAAGCCACTAAACTGCAACAGCTCTGGTATGGACTCTTGAGAAATGTCACTTGTAAAACAGATGTTAGTTCAACTGAACTGCTGACCACTACCATCTGAGCCAAGCAGTCAAGACAATTTTTCACCCATCTAGCAGCCCACTATCCAATCTTCATCTCCTCAATCTGGCTAAAAGAATGCAACAGAAGAGTGTGCCAAAAGCCCTACTGAAGTTAAAGCAAATGCTACCTACTGCTCTCCTATTGTCCAGTTACCTCACCACAGAGGAGGACCAGACCGGTCAGGCATGGCGTGCCACCCCAGACATAGCTTCGAGCAAAGTACATTCCTTTATCTTCAGTGACTGTAGTAAAGCTGATCAAAGTGCAGTTCCCTGGCTTCTTTTTCTTTCCATTTTAGGAGATAGGCAAATCATTTGCCTTTTTCCAATCTTCTGTGATTTCATCTGATTGTCATGAATGTTCAAAGATGACAGAGTAGTATAGCACTGACATCAGCTGGCTTCTTCAGCTCCCCTGGATGCATCCTGTCTGTTCCTATAGAATTGTTTACATCAGGTTTGCTCAAGGAAACCACAACTTATGCTTTGTATACCTTTAGTAGCACACCTTTTTTCTAAACTCTGCCACTAGGCACACAGGCCTTCAAGGCACGAAAGTAGACTGTGCCAATAAAGGCTGAAGAAAACATGGTATCGAGCACCTTAGCTTTTTCCATATTCTTTGTCATGAGGTTCCCCCACCATTCAAGAGCAGGACAGCAATATCTTTGACCTTCCATTTGCTTCTGATACAGCTATTTGCACTTAACAACAGGTTTACAAATGTCTGACTTGGACCATAGATCAGAATGTTCACAGTTCAGAATATGCAAAGCTTTTAATGCAGAAATAAACTTCAACACATGCCTTACCATTCTTGTATAAGTAACTCTGAAAAATCCTATCTTACACAGTTCACATGGCAAACTCCAAATTACTGACATTTTTGGTGTTTTACCAAAATCTCTTTGGTGGCCCCTAAACAAAAAATTAAAATAACAGCTATTGTGATAAGTGCTATGGTAAGTTCATTAATCTTTGGAAAGCAGTCAGATGCTATAGCGATAAGCACCATCAGAAATGGGAATTAATTATTCATTCCATTTTTCAGCAAAGATTTCAAGTCACATGCAGTAAATAAGGAATAGGGTTACAAAGAAAAGAAGCAGAAAATACAGTGAATTAGCAGTTTACAACCTAAATTCAATCTTTTCTGTGTAGAGAATGTAGCAAGTACTATAGTGAAACAAGACAATGTGATCATATAATTAAGAACAAAATCATTGTGTGTGTACACAAAGAAATAAATTAAAGCTGGACAGACAAACAATCTTTCATTTTGCATCCTTGGTTGGCAGGACTAAAGATCTAACAACACTGTTTTATTGGCAATAGGTGACAGTAACATTTTAGGGTTGATTTTAACCAAACTCAAAAAAAAAGTCCATCAGACTGCACTGTCATGAAGTGCATATGAATACTGAGCAAATTTCAAACCTCTAGATCCACTACACAGATTTTCACCAGCTGAACTACTGAGGATAACATCACTTGGTATTCCATGTGGCAAGGTACTACACAGTGAAGGAGTATTTAACTGATGTGTGCTCTTCAATATTGTTGAGAGAGTATGAAAGAGAGGGTGTTCTTGTTAAGTTAGCTTTTACTCCAGATTCTGATATAAACCCTGTTCTACTGAGACAGTCAGCTCCCTGATTCCTCGTGCCAAATTGCAGGAAACTGCCTCAGTTCTTCTGACTTATCTTATGGTACAACCTTCTAGAAACAGTAGATGCAGAAGCTGAACGGAAGACACCATAAGGAAAATTTTAGGAGATTTCATAAATTAGGTTTTAGCAGGTCTCTACTGAAAGCAAACTGTTTTTTCCAACTTGGTTAAAATCACTAAGAACTTCAATGGGCAATGAAAATATCCACATCTTTCAAACCACAACACATCTCCTGCCAATTTCCCAAGTACTGAAGTTCATGGGTAAGACACTAAAGCTTTAAAAACAACAACAAATAACTAACATCTCTTCCAAAACAAAGAACCTGCCATTTCTGACCAAAATTAAAACAAACAAACAAAAAACAATCACATTTAAGAAATTGTGTGACATGAAAGATTTGAATCCAAAATCAAAAAGTTATATGGAACTGAAAACAGCATTTTACAAGTATGCAAACAGAAACAGTTCTTTGCCTGTTTCTGCTGGGTGTCTAGGAGATGCTAGTTAAGAATAGTATGACACTGATAAAACGATTTCCAGAACCTATTCCTGCCGATTTCCCATGGGCTCCTCAGATGGTGGAAGACAGATGCAAGCCAGATGAACTGCTCTGAGCCTAGCTATCGTCTTTTTCAAGGGCCCGAGGACAACTTTAGTTGATCCTATATATTTCAGCGAGTAGAAGAACCAACAAACTTAAGTTATTTGGAAATCAAACCTTGGGTTTCATTTTGTTTTTACAAACTCATATAACATGATGAAACTTTGGGTGGATTAATTTCAGTTTTATGAAAATGCTTTTAAATTGACATTCTTCTTTATTTACAGGTAATAAAGTCAGGCAAAGCACAAGGCAAGAGGTTAATTAAAAAACATCATCTGGCATTTATTTAAACTTACTGAGATGAGGGCTGGCCAATTGACTGGATATTAAAATGGAATTAACAGGCTAATGTTTGGTTTTGTGCTATGCCTGAGATTTTCTGAATGTTCTTAGTGAAGTTACCTAAGGAACAGTCACCAAGAAGCAATATGACAGTGGTATTTTTACTCAGCTGTTGCAAGGATAGATTTTAAACTAAACCATAATCCCCAAATGAAACCTTTTATAAAGCTATTTTTCTACATTTTGGTTCCTTTTTTTTTTTTTTCTCTCCAAAGGAAGAAGTCTGTAAAAGCAGTAGATCAAAACTCACCTTTCCATGATCCACTCTGGGCGAACTACTTTTTCTCCTTTCAGTTCTTTTATTTTGGCATTTGGAAGATTGGTGGCAATGATGTGCGTTGTTTTTGATCTGGAATAATATACATGGTATTGGCCTCCATGCAACATCATTAGCCGTCTTAATTCATCAGCTGAGGGATCTATAAAATTTTAAAACAGAAATATTCCTGCTTTGTGTCAGCACATACATTAAGAAAAACAGCAGTTGAGAAATATAATGTCATGATCAGAATGAGTGCAAAGCATTGTTCTTCCCCTGAAAACCTACAAGTTTTCAAAGACCAAATCAGAAACATATATAAGAAATGTAGAAAAACATTTCTGAAAAAAGTGATTCAAAATGCAAGCATTCTGATTGTTACAGAGGATCTTTCCACAACATGTATGAAGGAAGGGTGGAAAAATACTCAAGTGGATTTAATGCTAAACTAAAAAAAAAACAAAAAACACTATTGCAACATAACACAAAACCCAGTATTAGATTAACTCGCTTGCATTTTAATCAGTTTGAGAGAGCAGTTTACATGCAGAACAGAAAATCAGTATCAAAAGAGTTCAGCAACAGCAAGAACTCCTATTGTACAATTTCTGACTTAACGAAGCAGGTAACGCTTCCTTACCAGGCTATTCTTGAATTACTACAAGGAAGAGAGACAACCTTACAAACTAATGTCTATTCTTATTCCCTCTAACAGTACTGATCACCCCAGTAATTATTCACATTAGGAATGTTTTTCATCATGTAAAAAAGAATACTTACTTTGCAAGAAGCAGAAAAAAGAAAAGCTTTTGGAAAACCCTTGCAGTGGTGCCACACTGGCAACAAAAGGTTTGGGTCAGCACAAACAAGTACAGCGTTCTGAATAGTGAACTGAGCACAAGAAATTTCTGGTGGAAGGTAGAAAAATTTATTTCTATTTCTAGCAGTGACCATTCATGTAAATGATTTAGTAAAGTGATAGATATATTCAGAAACTAAATGTGATTTTATACTGGAAACCAAATAATGAAATACAAAAGAAACATAATACACAAAATTTAAGATATACGATAATTGTTACATATTTACTTAGATACAAACACACGTGTTTTATAGTCCTTTACTACACTTTGGACATTGAACAGACGCAGGAACAAAACAGAACAGATCCTTAAAAAATAAAAGCTTCACCTGTAAAGCCATTGACATAGATGGCGACTCCACTAAAGATACTTGATGAATTTCCATCCTTCTGGTGCTCTATGGCCGAATCTGACCGGAATTGATCCTCCAATTTCTTAACCTTTGCCGACATGTATCCTCCCTAGTTTTTAAGGTGAGCAGACAAACAAAACAAAACCCATGATGCTAGTCCTGTTTTCTTGTGTTTACAGACTGAAACTAGTCAATTATGAGAAGACTGGAAATATGCAGCATTCCTTCAAATCAATTTTTGTTGACTTACAGAAGACACATGCTTTTTTTCCAAACAAAAAATAGCAAATCCTCTACAATAAAATTTATCTGTAAGGTATTTTATCTTGTTACCAACATGGCAGTATTTATTTCATACTCCTTTTTTCTTATTCTATAAGGAAGATATTCCATCTATATTTTTTTCTTCTACAAGGGTTTTTATAGAAAGTAATGCAAGTTTGGATGCTAAGCCAGAGTTCTCATCGCCCAAAGAAACAATGAAGAGAATACTCATCAAGCTCCACATATTTTCTGTTCTGAAATATAGGTAAGACAGTAGAAGCCTAAGTAAATCAGGTGCCTCAGTTACTGTATGTCCAACTATAAAGATAGTGGTGGTATCTTCTAAAAATAATTTAAAAAATAGTTTTATATGGTGGTTAAAGCTATTCAAAAAGTCTGCACGCATTAATAATGCGATTTAGTGGATGATTACGAATTAAGACTTCAACACGAGATTAAATTTAAAAGATTTTTTTAAAAATTAGGTGTTTTTCAAGTGAAGCAAAAGGTTTCAATTTACAGCATACCTTTAGCATATTTAACAAAATTGCAAACCCTTCTTACCCATTTTGCCATTTACCTCTTCAAAGAAAAAAAGCCAGTTGGTTTTAAACATACCCATATTCCCCAGCCATCGCCATCAGCAGCCCGTTTCCTCCATCCACCCCGCCTCATACTGAAGCTTCTGCACAGAAAGAAAAAACACACAATCAATTAGATGTTTAGTAATATCAGTGACATTCAATCATGTGTTACAGGCCATCTACAGAATATCACAAAGATTACATTTTTTAGTGTGTATGCATTGAAATATACGAGTTGTATTTAACATAGAAACTAAAAATCACATTGAAATGCAGTTTCTCAATTTTGTAGTAGTTCACATAAAAAGTCATCACAAAGATCAGTTGCCATTATGATTTATTGAATTCTTCCTGTTCATCATACCTCTCCCATAAAAGGTTCTTAAATAAAATTGCTACCATTCCTGCAAAATATTGCCTAAATCACAAACAATCTTTTCTCTTTGATACTATTTACATGGGGGGGATGTAAAACACCTCCTGGCATGAGAGACTGGATTAATTGTACCAGTGGGTTCAGAGCTAATCATAAGAGGTCCAAGCATTTGTTGTTCCACAAAACAATAAAGTTATATAAAAGAAAAAGAGAAAAAAAAATAATCAAAGGTCACATTTTCCTTGAGGAAAAGCCAGTCATTTAAGTGATCTAGTATGATCTATAGCTAGGTTTCTTTAAATAAATAAACAAACCTAACCAGGCAAATTATAGTTTTCCTTTATGTAATACACTTATCCCTGGACCATGAGCTGAACACAGCAGCATCCCCAGATGAGCTATTAGTGAGCTGAAACAGAACTGGTGGAGAGAAAAAGAAATGTTTTGGACTGTGGCCAACTGCTCACTGTACCCAAGTGATCCACATTAACTACAGCTGTTGTAACACTGATTTTAAAATATTGATTAATGGTGTAGTCTGATCATGAGGTCACTGCCTGTAACACTACATCTCTCACTTTCTATTCTAACCGGTCCCCTAAATAAAAACACTGCTTTGTTTTTTAGGGCTGTAAGCTCTTAAAAGTGGGATGACAGGAATAGGACCTTGTATACCCTGAAACTAACAGGAAGAAAATTTAAGCCAGTCACCTTTCTTTTATTAGATATATCTTGATACCCATAAAAATACACAAAACCTACAGTTCATACATAAAAGGAAGTCAAGTGATCTTTTCCTTCCTCTTGGGCTGTTGAGAAGATATCTATTATTTGGTCTATCCATAGAACCATCCAGTAGCAGAGCACAGAAGCTTCACCCAGCCTCCAGCCTAACAGAAAGTACACACACCTATAGATGGTGATAATTACCCATTTTGGTCATTTACCTATCCAGGAAGCAACTTCTACTGCAATGTCCTGTAGACCACCTCATTTATCACATTAGAATTTTGTTTCCTCTGAATAACTTGGCTAAAACTTGAATTCCACTTTTCATCTCTTAAATCCCTTTTGTTCAAGAGCTACCAAGTAGGTGGACTCTGAGATCCAGCTAACCCACCCTGGATTGCAGGCAAGCTTCATTGCAGAATAAGAGACAGCTGCAGGAAGCTTTTCATAAATACGAACATTTTCATGGAATTATGTCAATATGCCAAATCAGGCAACCATCAAATTGCAGAGTTAAGGTAGGTGTAAGTACCTTGAAAAGACACACTTCAGTAGTATGTTTCAGGATCTCCACAAACACAGGAAGATCATGATGCACCTGGCTCTATTCTTCTCATATTTGTTGTAATCTGTTACATAACCTACACAAATACAGAATTATCATGATTAATAATTTGTCAAGGAGATTAGCTTGATACCAACAACCAAAACAAAGCTACCCCTCCCCAGTATGTTATATTTTCTCTCATGTTTCCTGTCTTTCTCACCCAGAGACCAATTTCCAAGATGTTGAGCTTTCTAAAATTAATTTTTCTGTGGTGGAGAGGCTGAATTTTATGTAACAGATACCACAGACCCCTTAAGGAGAAGGGATGAAAAATGAGAAGAGATGAGTTGGATGACTACATGAAATAGAAAATTGACTTTTTCTCCTGTAGAAGAAGGTACAAATTAGAAATGGTTAGATGATTTCCTTCATATGGAAAATTTGAATTTTCCCATAAACTCAAGTAAACTGTAATTCAAATATATCACTTCTGGCTGAGAAGTTCTTACAGAAAACAAAGGTGTAGGTGCAAGAAAGGAAAATGTTTATTCATGAAAATGTCACATACTGATTTTAGGTATCATAGTTATTATAAGAATCACTAGGATTTTAAGCATTGATTATTGTTGTTCCTTACTAATAAAGGATGAAAAAGCCTGTCAAAGAGAAAGTCTTTTGCATGTATGTGTGTACATACGTATATACACATACACACATTTATCTTACTCTGGTGAAAAAAAAAGAGAGCCCTCAATACAGTATAAAACCCACATATGTCACCAGCAGTCCAAGATGTTCTTCATTCCAATCACAAGGTTCTTGAGAACATCAGTTACTCTGACCCCTATGCAGACCTCTTGCTTATTCACAGAAGTCTTTCCAGTATCAGCAAGACAGAAACAAAAACATCAAATGCCTGTTACACCAATGAACTGCCTTTCATGAGAGTAAACTTTTCTGAAACCTTTAAACATTTAATTATTATTTAGGCTACTGAGAGGTGAGGAAGACCTCTAGTCTAAAAGCCATTCAGGCCACCCCAACCTGTGGGGCCAATCATAATCATGGGTATATACCTAGTTTAATTAAAACTACAGATCAGAAAACATGACTCCTTCAGGTTAGTGTGTTAAAAGCATGACATATCAATTGCTCAGTTGTTGTCTTCCTAGAGCCTGCAAAACTAGAGAAGCTAGGCTGTAATGCCTTACTTCCAACATCTGATAATGATTTACAATTTCCTTGGCAGATGTGATTTTTGACTCAGCCTGTTCACTTCAATTCTGAACACACAAGTTAGAAACATGGTATTTCAATGATTACTAGATGCCTTTGGCTTACTTCCTGAGAGCTATAGTTTATTGATTTAATGCTGATATGAAAACCTGGGAGATTAATTTCTCCCTTTGTAGTTCCAGGAACTGTTTCTGGACTAAGGAGGATCTTCACTGCTCCCTCTTCACAAGGAGCCACATGGAGACGAGAGGCAACAGGTACAAGTCGTGCCAGAAGTGATTTTATCTTGATATAAGAAAGATTTTTTTTACAGTGAGAAGAATCAATCACTGGAACAACCTCCTCAATGATGTGGTAGGCTCCCCATCACTGGAGGTTTTCAAGATGTGACTGGACAGGTGGCTACATAACCTCACCTAGGCTCCCTTTTTCCATGGACCTGATGATCTTCCAAGGTCCCTTCCAGCCTGGGCTGTTCTATGATCCTGCTAAGTCCTTGTGCTTACATGGCACATTTTTCCTTGAAAATCAGAATAACCTCTAAAGCTGCTTATCTGAAACCTAAGGAACAAGTGAACATGAGAGACATCTTGCACAGGATATATTAAATCAGAGAAAAAAAAATAAGCAAAATTTGAAGCATACTCGCTGGTTCACAAAATACTGTAAAGAAGATACAAAGCCCTCTCTATAGGAATCAAGATGAAGAGGTGAGCAGGAGAAATGCTTTGTAAAGAACCCTTGAAGTGGTGGTGGGGAAAAGCAAAAGAGGGGACAAACATTGAAATTGACCTGCTTGTGATCAAAAAATTCATCTTTTCTCTGTTCACGCTAACTTGTTTCGGAGCAGTCTTCTGTTTTCACAAATTCAAGATCATATGCACATAGTGTTTCAGGTAAAGTGAACCACCACAGTTACTCATTTGCAGGGCACCTCTAGAGCCCAGAGCAAGAACAAACGATAAAATGACCCTTTACCCAGAAAAGGGGACCAAAAAAAAAAAAAAGAAATGCTTACATTCTGGACTTGTGAACACAAATATTCAGTAAACTAAAAAAAATCCCAATAAAATCTGAAACTGCACAAAAAGCCTGTAATGACAGAAATGGTATCCTTAGGAACAGAATCCAAATTTTCATTGCAAGAGAAACAACCTTCCAAGAAAAAAAGTCATATTAAGTCTCCTGTCATCAAGATTAACACAATTTGGCCCTGCATCTTTCAAGGCCACACACAAACTGTAAAATCTTACTGTTCTGCAAAACAGAGCTTTTTAACTAATTTCAAATTTCTATTGGGAGATCTTTTTCAAAACTGAAGCTAGAAGAGGAACTAAGAGTTCTGAGATGCTTTGTACATGACTGGCAGCTCAGAGATAGTCAAGACAGTACACTAGGAAAAGATATGCAACATCGCGCTGCACGCTAATTCATGGCCTCACATCATACTTCCCAATTCACAACCACTTAATCTTATTATTAAAGACTGTTTGTTAATCAAACTGTACAGATCATGGAATGGAATGAACTGCTATACCTACATTTTAAGAATTCTGTGCATGCATACAGGAGAGTTGCATGGCAACTGTGAGATTTTAAACTGCACAACAAGCGATGTAGATGTGAACATGATGTTAAATTAGTATTTGAGTATCTATTCAGGAAAGAAATTTATTTTAAAATACTTTACGATCAGTATGGTGTGGTATAGGGTAGGTGGCTTTCCATTAACTGGGATAGTTGGGGTTACAGAAATAACAGACAAATCCAGACCAAAACCATAGGTATTACGGGCACAATGCCTGGGAGCACAGAGGAGTTCTCCGTGGCTCTCTGAGAAGCAAGTATGGATCCTCACAAGCCTTTTGATTCCAGGTCAGTACCAGTCCTGCCCAAACTTCAGTTGTCTGTGCCATGCTCTGCAGCATTCTCTTTTCCATGTTGCAGAGACATTTCTGCTGCCTCTTCAGTCTGGCAGATTTTATATTTTGTACTACAGGAAAGCAAATGAACTATTGCCAAAGCCAACTAGATGCTGCACCGTGACTCAACAAATAAACCTGCCAGACTTCTGTCTAAATACACAGTACAAGTAACTTCCAATCCAAATAATCCAATCACAGGTAACTGAAAGTTGTGTGGAAGTGCAGAACACAGTAACAGGCATTTTGCTTTTCTGACCAGCACGAACACCTTATCGACATCCTTTACTACAGAAGAACCTGATTTAATTAGTGGGTTCAAATACCACAAACATTCTCGAAGGTGCAGCTCTAACGCTAACAGAAGTACAGCTATCTCAGGCCACCACTAATGAATATCAGAACCTTTTGCTTGAACCATAGATTGAATCCATCCCCGCTCAGCAGGGCTTAGAAGTTGTTTCCATCAAATGGGTACTTTGTGGCCTGTTTGAGTTTCATGCATCTCCATTCCAGCTCCCACATCAAACTCACCACTCTGCTTGGCACTAGGCTGCAAGCTCTTTGAGGAAAGAACTGTCTTACGTGTTTACACATTTCTCAGCACAAGAGTCCTATTCTTGGCTGAGTCTCCTGGAAAAGAGCTGCTGCTACAGGGTCTAAAATTATTTTTTACTATATACTAAAAATGTCAGAATCCAGTAAAGGAACTTAAAAAAGATAGTTTAAGAGTTTTTTTTTAAAGATACCATATTTTTAAATCCCTGCGATTTTAGGCACTTGAGTTAACAATACTGTTCCATATTAAAATAAACAAATCTGGATGTTGCAAAGCAACTGAATTTTATTCTAGGAGGGAAATAAACTCTCAGGGTGAAGTTTCACAAGAGGTTGAGTCAACTTGATGGCCGCCTGCCACCAGAAGGAACGGGGCTGCTCTTCAACCTCTGCTGGCCCAACAGGCCAGCCGGCCTCCCTTATGCCCAGCCTTTCCACCCCAGCTCTGCACTCCCACGACCCCTACGCCTGACACTTTGGGCACTTAAGCTCACTGAATCAGAGGAAAATTCACACAGCCGTAAGGGGTAGTTTCTACCAGGTCAGCAAGATGAGCCGAGTCACAACAAGGTCACACAGAACCAAGGCAGACGGGTGGGACTGTTCCCTGCAGTGCCAGTGACAGCTTATGAATCCCTCAGCCATTTTTGGAAACCAGCTTTTAGGTCATGGTTATAAACAACCGTGGTGTGAATGGGGATGTGGATTTGCAATAAGCTAGGGCCTCGCTATTGGCCCTGCTTATATACTTCCCCCTAGTAAACAACAGGGGTAGACTACCTTACTTTTTTCCACAGAATTAAAAAGTTTTCAAAGAATGTTAGAGTCAAACAACAGAAGTCCTAAGTCTGTTCTCCGTCTTAACTCACACATGCCCATACTACAATCACTTCTAACTATAAGCACCAGTATTACAGGGTCGAACAGCAAGTTCTGGTTTGCAATCCAATCTCTAATGATACTGTAAAGCAACACAAATTAAATTGGCTGAAAGACATTAAAAAAAAATCTGTCCCCAAAACCACCTGACGATACTCCCTTCTCCTGTAAGTAAAGCTAGGACTGTAAGACAACAATCATAAAAATCTTGGGCAATAAAAGCACTGGACACAAAGTTGGTAGTGAGTATGAGAAATCTAGAAATAATACTTTTTAAAAAGGTGAACAGCCATGGCATGTGCTAAAGAGGCAAAATACTGTACAACCCATGTAACACATGGAAAAAACAATCCTTCAGAATCAACTCCTACGTGTAGATGACTATTCTAAGGCTGTGTTCCAAGCATGCTTTTATTTGAATTTGACAGCAAAGAAACAACACTCTCACCTTCAGTGCTAGCACTCTCTCAGAAGATGACACAATAACTCTTTGATAAGTAAATTATTCCAGTTTCCAAACTGACTCTTTCTGCAACTCAAAATGATCTTTATTTCAGATCAGTTTACTTTAACATCAAGGACTAAATACTTTACCTACAAGCAGCTACTAAGAAAGATGCAGTTATTTTGTCCACTAACCATCACATCACCCTGAAGCGGTTGTTCAGCAATCATCCGATTTATACAAGAGCTGTACAGGACGTTTAGATCTTCTCCCAACCAACTTGGAGCCTGGGACAGACAACTTTAACTGTCACATCTTAAGGAACCATGAGCACAGGGTACAGAGAACAGCAGAGGACTTGCTGTCCTAAAACAAGGTGATGCATCGTCTGCAGTCTGTGCTACCTTTGAGCAATCTGTTTTCAACAAGACACTCTTTTTGCTTTTATACATGGCATTTGAGATGGTTAGTTCTTTGAAAAATAGTAAGCCAGATTCAATTTGAGACCAACTGTCAATGTTTCATTCCCCTCTAGGAATAACATTCAGTAGCAGCTACAGTCCATTTAGAGCTTGTCACAAGCAGTGGTTTAACTTGGTTGAATTTTTTCTTCAGCTCACAAAAGACTCTGGCTTGACTTTCCACATTTCTGCATTGTTTGGTAATATTTTCCCCACACTTCAGAGTTCCTCAGTGATGAGTGGCTCCTCCCCATAAATTTTCATTGACAGATTTAACCATGTAGCTCTATTCACTTTTTAGTTCAAACATGACCTCTTTGATACAACTGTTCATACAGCCACAATAGGCTGGCAAATTTCAGCAGACCTCAGCAACTGGCTTCATTATTTTTGTTACTCATCTTCCTTGGGATTTCAATCCCTAGAGGACGTAGCACAGTCCTAATCTTTATGCCAGCTTCTAAGTGCCTAGATTCCAGAAAAAAGTCTGTAAGTCAAACTGGGATAAGAAACAGCTTACAGAATTAGGATTCTCTGTAGCAACATACTGGACAGACTGTAAATCAAACTAAAAGGAAATTCTTTCTCTCTTGGACTTAAGTGAGTATCTGAAAGAACAAGTGAGATGCATATGTGAGTTGAGTATTCTTCAAGTCCATATATATTTAGCTGGCTATAGAATTTGAAAACAGGAACTCAGGAACTGTGTTACTTTTTCTCTGAAAAGGAAGGGTGGGCTGTTCACTTTTTTTTTTAACCTCATAAATTGATAGAACTTGCTTAGGAAGTGAAAACCTGGGTTTGTGCACACCTCAGTCTGACAACAAGCCAGTCCTACAACTCGTGTCTTAAACACAGAGCCTACACTAAAGCGTAGGTAAAGCCCTGGGTAGGTACTATAAGTAAACAAAGATCCCTCTTCCCAGATAGCAAGTAGACTTGCTGCTACTGAGTAACTTAAGACTTCCAAAGCACAATTAAACAAAGTGACTGGAGCACTAAAGAAAACAAGGCAGAAAAGGTGGATAAGAGGAGGTACAGCCATTCTTGAATAAAAACAATGAAGAATTTTCAAGAGGTGACCAAAACAAGGAACCTGTGAACACCCTGAATTTGTTAACATTGAATTCAGAGAAGCTGATGGTAAAAACCTCTGACATATACCATCTTCGGGCCTCCCAGATTCACTAGGCATCACGTCAGCAGACTGGTGAAACTTGTCAAAAGAGATGACATTTTTGATTAATGTCATGTATTTGTTTTGATACACATGTATGTGTTTATGTGCATGCGCAGGTGTGCGTGTACATACACACATTCAACTTGCCTTTGCTGCTCACCATCTCATTACCCAGTACCCGGAGTAACTACTTCAGAATGGCATCAAAACACATCTACTCTCGGACCAACGTTTTAAAGAACGTGAAGAGAAGGCTCCATTTCTTCTCCACAAGTTATTTTCCAGTGGAAGAGCCCAGGGCAGTTGTGCTTTATGCTGAACTCAGTGTTATCAGCATACACTGAGCAGATGCCGAGCAGGCCAAGCTCTTCAGGGAAAAAGAGAGATAAGACATCCACTTTGCGAATCTCAAGTGGGACCTGATGTCAGATACTAAGAAGGACCATCTCTCTACACATATATATGGGTGGCACTAAGCTTGTACAGTAGCAAAGCTGGAGGAAATGAAGCAACTTTGTTAGCAAAAACAGCACTAGAGAGTCAATGTTTAAATAGGCAGCTTTTTGTTAGCAGCACTTTTTGAATGGTGTTTCTTAATTCCAACTGTTATTGCATAGTCCTATTCCCTTTTTTTTCTGGATTTGCCTTTGAAACTCTCAAATCTTTTTTGAAGTAATATCTTCACAAGATATGGCTTCCATGGCCTTGAAGTTTTACATACCTATATTTTTCCTTAATCTATTGATACTACTCTTATCATCCACTCAGACCAAGCCAACTAGCAGGAAATCAGATGAAACTTGTAACTGGAGAGATTGGAACAAAATGGAAACACTTTTAAATCTATTGCCTAGTTTACTAGTGGGAAAGTATCTCAGTATGTTTGTTTCTTTAGTATTACCTTGGCATCCATTATTTGCAACTTCTAGAAACAGTACAGTGCTGTGCAAACTTCTGATCTGATCCTATATATTCTCAAGTTTCCTCTTAGATTCAGCTGAAAGTGATATTGAAGGTTCAAGCACAGTGTTCCTGCATTTTACTGGAAAAACAGTTGTAAGTTCTTACAAGAAAACAAAAATGCTCTATTTCTTTAGTATCCCTAAACAAAACTTGCATCAGAATTGTGTTCTTGGCCCTATGTGGTTTCAAGTTGGTATTGTAAGTACCTCTGACATTGAAACAACAGTGTTACACTGCTACTTAGTAGAGACAGATCGATACGAAAAGGCCACAAAGCAAAAACCGCCTTCCTCAGGCAAACAGGACACTTGTAGATCTTACTAGGTTAAAAAACAACATAGAAATTATGGGAATCATTATGGAGGGGCAACACTTATCACTTCAAATTCCTGATCAATCAGAGATTAGAATGAAAACTCATTACCCCCTTTCCCCAGTACCATTTTATCAAAGGATTAACAGTTTACCAAATAATGTAATTTCAGCATGGAAATCTAGGAAATAGTGACTATCAAGTCCCTTTTTCCAGTTTCCCAATGCTCCAGTATTTCCTAAAAACAACTGGTAGACTCAAACCAGAGCAGTATCCTTCCACTATACACCATTATTTTGTTTCTTGAGCTCAAATGGGAGTTACATTAAAAAAAAGAAAGGCACAAAATGGTAAAATGCATTTACTCAGTAAATTGCACTAGTCATCCACCTTACATGCCACATCGTGGGCTTTCCTACCTGTAAGAATTATCAACCATGTCATGACTTCCTTAAACACCAGCAGCTCCTAGGTCTCCAGAAGAGCCACTTGCCTGAAATGCTTACTCATGGTGTCCTGGCTGATGGGAATCACCTCAGGAGAAGGAACTCGCGAACAAGGCAGACAGAACTGCAGTTCACTGGAGGTGCACTGACAGCTAGAAGCTCACCCCAATGGTGAAGTAATGGTCCCAAGGCCCCTGCTAAAACACACTGCATAACCCACCCTGCCAGAAGACTGACAGTCTTTAAGCCAGCACAGAAAAGCCTTGCAGAAGATCTCAACCCTACTCTGTGCAGTGTCAGCACTGCTTTCAAGTTTTGGCATTCAGATCAAGCCACCTGTACTTACCTGCAAGGAACCTGAGCAGTGTCTTATCCTGAACTGAATTAGCTATTTTTTCAGATTTTTTTTTCCCATAAATCAAGAAGCTGAAAAGGTCTTTGTGACTGAAGCAAACCAAATAAGCAAATTACCAGTTGTTACCTCCTTACGTTGGGGTTTGGTTAAAGTATTTACAGATAGCTGTGAACAGGATGCAAAACTAACACAAAGGAGTTAACCACAACATGGCTAAACTTTAATGCCAGCAAATTTAGAACCACCAGCTTCAGCACTATTAAACAGGAAGAATATCAATTGGGAGACTTTAAGCTTTGAGATAGGAAATGAACTAGAAAAAAAAAAGCACACCATCTACTCCTCCCAAAAGTTAACACTGAAATTCACGAGGCATGGTCTGCTTAGACAGTTGCAGTCAAGAACACAGAAAATACGGCAATCATTTCTATGGGTAAACCAAATTAAAAGCATCTCTCAGATGAATTTAACCATCACAGATTCCTCAACTACAGTAGCAGCAGCCCTTCAGTGAGCTTTGAAAAGACAAGCAACAGGAATGGAAGTTATCATCACTGCCCAGAATTTAAAGCTATTCCACGTACTCACCTCTCTTCCGCTAAGGAGTGGGAAAGAAGAATTTCCTAATTCTCATTCCTATCTTATGAGCACCAGCTACTCCACATGAAATACAGAAGCAGAGGGACCACAGACATGAGAAGCCCTCCTCCCTAAAACCAGCTGTGTCTCCAATTAAAATGCTGTCTGGTTTCCACAACAGGGCAGAAAGCTGCTCTCAGGGAGAAGAAGCTCTACGCAAATTTGACTCTTAAAAAAAAAGAGACATTTCCACAATTATACTGTATGAACCATGTTTGAGAATTCCTCGCCTGTTCCTCATGTTCTTTTGCATCCACTTAGATTTGCTCTCTTTACTTACAACATTCTCTATAACTACCTGGATGCTCTCATTTCTATTTGCTTCCATTTTTTCTTCCTTTTGCTATGCTTTGTAAACACATGGCACTGTCACCAAACTTATCTACATTGTATTCTTGGGGGAAGGTTTCAGCATTTGGGTATTTAGCTCCCTTGCTGCATCTATACCATGCAAACACACTCTTAAGAGCCGACAGAGATCTCAGAGATAATAATATACTCCTTTAATTAAAGCAGAAAGATGTTCAATAAAAGAAATCATTCTTCATAACGTAAACAATAGCTTACAGATTAAATGGGGGAAAACACATGGCAGGTCAGGTAAGTTATTCTTCTCCTACTTGTCCTGAACAACTAATTCATTAAAAAGCCTGTAATAATATTTTTCCTACATACCTGAAACGAGTTTTTGTATTAGTCTTCTTTTTTTTTTTCTTTTTAAAATCTCCCTAGCAGCTGAAATGGATGGTAGCAAGATTGAATGTTTGCCATGAAGCTTCCTCAAGAGAGACATCCAGATCAAGGGATAAGAAGAGACCGATCAAACTCAGCACCCACTTACGAGACGCTGGCTGCACCAGAGCAGGGTATGGCTAAGAAGATGCACACACCATCCAGAAGGACAGACCGGCCACACACTTGGAAGGCCAATTACTGACTAACGCACTGAAGACATACTGTGCACAAAAATACACATGTGGAGTTTACTACACTGGCCTGAAATACGGTGGCTTTTTTTTTTCCCTCCAGTATACTACTACAGTTTTACTTTAAAAACAATCTATCTCCAAGTAGTTAAACAGCAATAAGTTACAAGGCAGGTGTCTGCACTGAGCCTCTACCAACTGTCCTAGCAATGACCTCCAGTCTGACAGCTTGGGATTATTTACCAACAGGGATTTGGTGCACCGTCCAGTGGAAGAATTGGGCTGAATGGAAGACAATTATGGTGGGGATGGGCAGCGACTACACGCTTGAGACAAGATGGCAAAGGGAGAATTTGTCAGAGATCTGGATTTCTGCGCTAAATATCTTCATAAAATGGGGCTGTTTCACAAATGTATTTTAGCTGTAACCTTTTCATTAGGTGCTGTTGTTCCTCCGATAGGGCTGTTTTAAACTGTTGCCTAATTGCTATTAGATGTAAGAGGTTATAGTTAAAATTCAGCTCATGTAATTGCAATCTGCTGGGTTTGCTTCTTTGCATTGTACTATCAAATTTGAGATTGGACCTAGACTTTAAATCAAGATCTGTAATAAACATCAACTCTTCTTTTCAGGGAGAAAAATCTCTAATTAACACAAATAGAGCGTTTGCAGGCCTTGCCTTTCCAAAGGCTGACATTAACCGTAAAGCATGGGGGAAAATGGAACGTTGCAGCACGCACCATGGCTTTCCTAACCCCCCCCCCCCCCCCAAAAAAAAAAAAAAAATAATAATCGCATGCTTGTGCCATCACCCTCCCCTCCGTTCTCAAGGTTTACATGCCATCCCCTCGCACCTCCCATCAGGGGCCTTTTGCTGGGTCAGGCCGGCGCTGGCTACGTAGCAAAACACAGCAGCAGACGGGGAAGGAGGAGGGGGGGGGAGGCGAGCCCTCCGTGCCCCTTCCTCCCCCCTCACCCACCAGCCACGCTCGCTCAGCACAGCCGACTCGCAGCCAACGCGGGGCGCAAAATCCGCAGCCGGCTGCGGGGGGAGGAGAGGGCGGCGGGGCTGCGACAGGGCTCGGGCTTCCCCCCCCCCC
>NC_048893.1:137035339-137036543 GCF_011077185.1 Oxyura jamaicensis
CCCCCCCCCCCCACATTTCTCCCCCCCTCACGGCTCTTTTCCCCTCAGGCCAACCGCCATGGGGGCCTCGCCATGACCGGGGGGAAGGAAGGAAGCAAGGAGCCCGCACCGCCACCGCCGCCGCTCACCTTCCGCCGCCTCCCAGCCGCGCGTTGCCGGCCGGGGCTTCACATGGCGGCTCCCCCCGGTAACGGCCGCCAGCCTTCCTCCTCCTCCTCCTCCTCTCCCCCCCCCCGCCCTTCCTGCGAGCGCGTCACGGGAGAGCCTCGCGCCACCAACGGCCGCTCGCCGGGCACGTGACGCGGGGCGGGGCGGGGCGGGCGCGCGCGGCTCCCGCTCCCCGACCCTCCCCTCCCCGCCCGCCCGCTGAGGGATGGCCGCGGGGCGGCGGCGCCCCCTGGCGGGGCGCTGAGGGGGGAGCCCCGTGAGGGGAAGCGGGATGTGCCCGTAGGAAGGCAGGCCTCGTTAGTCCTGCTGCTAATGGGAAACTTGCCTGTGTTTGAGTGCTCTTTATAAAGAGAAAATGGCCTCAGTCCCACCAATCCACATTGGTAGAACCGCTAGGAGACCCCACTGGTACTGGCCGTAGCCCCAATTTGCCCAGTTTGCCCACCAGTCCTCTCACACAGATTCAGTTTCAGAAATATAATACATGCCTCTCTGTAAGAGAAGTCCTTATCCACAACCTTCCTTCCTCCAACTGTGTTGTCAGAGCACAGAAATGGCTGTCCCATGCTTTAGAAAAAGTTTTCAGGTGTTTTCCTGCCCTGCGCTGTGTGAGGGAGCCAAGAGAGTTAGGACTGACCAGGCTTTTCCCCACACCAAATTCATGCTTATCAAAGTATTCGGGTAGGATAAGGAACAGTCAGGTTCGTGTCTACTGAAGCCTGGTGATGCTCAGCTATTTTAGTCAGGGCGTGGTTTCTTCATTGCACTTAGAAAAATGTTTAAGGGAAACCTAGCACCTTTGTGAGAAAAACAAAACAAATCAAAACAAAAAAAATTGTTTTTTACTCAGAATTTTAATGAAACCCATATTCAAATGGTGGGTGTTCCCTGCCAGGTGGAAGTGCTAACTGGAGTTTTGACCAGCTTTAACCTCTCAAATTCCAGAGACTGTTTTCTCTCTAATTTTGATCAGAAATTGCATTATTTACCGGAAAAAAAAAAAAAAAAAAAAAAAAAAAAAAAAAAAAAAAAAATT
>NC_048893.1:137036643-137040106 GCF_011077185.1 Oxyura jamaicensis
AAAAAAAAAAAAAAAAAAAAAAAAAAAAAAAAAAAAAAAACATGTTCAGAAAAGGTACATTATCTAAAGTATATCCACATCACTAGGCCAACATTTTCCACCTTTGCTCAGAAATGCCTCCACCGATCTCAGTCCTTGCCAGCCTGGCGCAAGCCACTACCAGTGCTGTGTGAGCGGGTGTGCGCATTACTCTTCCCTTCCAGAGCTATTTCTCCAGGGGGCAGTTGTGGAGCAGAAAGGCAGAAAGGCAAGTGGAACCGGGATTCATTTAGGTTGGCAAGAACAGCTTTAAAGTGGTTAGTCAATGCTTATATTTTATTTTATTTTTTATTTTTTTTAAATAGAAGCTGGCATATAAGCAAATTATAAGAGGAACCAACAATTATTTAGAGAGGCGTGTGGGGACGACAGTTTTGTTTTGTGAAGTAAAGCTAGGGTAAGAGTTAACAGTGACAAAGGGCAAAGTAACCACACAGTATTTCAGCAAAGATTACATACAACTAGTTAAAATAAGTAAAAGGGAAAGGAATTACTGTTAAAGAGAGGATGAAAATACAAAAGTTTAGGTAAAGGGACAAATATTAAAAGGAGTTATTCTGTGTCTTGTAAAGCCCTCATTTTGCACTTCATCTGCACTGGCAGGCTTCTAAACTGACAGAAACATCTCAGATTGTAGTAGCCAGATCAGGATCCAGGGCATTCGCTTACTCATTGTGTAAATATTTACAGGGTGAAGCCCAGCTTAAAGCGTGTTGACTTCAGAAAAGTAATTCTTGCTGTCTTCACCAAGTTTGGAATCAAATCTGGGGCTGGGGTGAGAGGCAACATACATACAGGCCTCAGTTCAATGGGACTGTGGTCTTAGTCGGAGCATCTCAGTGAGGGAAGCGTTACTGGTAAGTCCTTAAAAGTCCCACTTTCTGAGTCAAATTCTGTTCCAACCAACAAAAACCAAAAAAGTAACTTCAATCACTTCAGCACAAGGGAATTTCAGGTGAGATATGAGAGGGTTCATGTCATGCTACTTGCAGCCCGATACGGGAGACATGGCTGCAGATGCTGTGAGCTTTGAAGGCTGTTGTCATAAATACAGAGCAACTCTGGGCCTCCTTGTGCCAGGAAAGGCATGTAGAGCCGCCAGCTGAAGGTCTGTCTTCATGTTGATGTTTTGGTGTGTTCCTATGACTGGTCTTGGGCCATCACAATACACGTAAATATGAGGGCCAGCAGGGACTCAATCCATCGCTGTGTCACAGAAAGAGGAATGGGGATAACTTAACATTGGCCATGTTTTTCACAATTCCCATTGTGCTGGTCTTTAGTTAGCTATGTTCCAGAGGAAAAGGACAGGCAATTACTTGGCCCTGCTAGAGCCATGGTGATCATCTGCTAACAGAAGGCTCACCATCCTCATACCAACTCCAGAGGCTAAGTAAGGTGAAGCTGACTGACTACCAAGTACTACGCTCTGATTTTCCTTAAGTCACTGGCCTGCAGCTTCTGCAGCTCTTACTCTGTGCCAGCAGCCCCTGGTAGACCAACAACCAACTGGGAACAGCTGCAAGGCAGCAGACAGCACCCCATTTCCTTGTCATGCACACTATGATAGACCCACGGGGCGGTCTGGGTTGGAAGGGTCCTACGTCTGCCTCACTTGGACACCATCTAACAGGGAGGTGAGGGCACGACCGGGGCACCTTCCCCATCCAGCTTTGCCCTCGCACCCCGCTGCTGTCACCCCGTGGAGCCGGGCCGGGGCTGCAGGCTGCTGCTGGGCTGCCTCTGGTGGTGATCCGCAGGGTCGCCTTAGGCTGCACCGCTGGAAAGCCCCCCGGCCCCCGAGGAGAAGCTGAGGACGTGCTCATCGGCCGTCTCCCACGTCTAGGTAATTATGAATGACGGAGGCTCAATTTCACAGCTCCTGCAATGCTGTAGTAACACAGCCTGCTGTAGCGATGCCTTAAATATTGACTTGTAAAAAGCTGCAGGATTATTGCAGTAGTTTCCTGACCAAGCACTATTGTTTCATGGTAACCGGTGAAAAACGCTGTTGTAAAAATCTAATCTGCCGCATTTAGTTCTAGCATTAATGTGTTGCATAAGGCCTATCGCTACGTACACATACATTGTAGCCATGATGCCAATTTTCTCCAGCTCCTAAAACACAATGCAGCCAGATATTTTTAGAGGGGATATGTTTTATTATAACCACAATTAATCAGTTCTGCTAGGCAGAGCTACTCTAGCTCTTTCACTCAAGAGTGAAAGAAACTAGGAAAGATTTCTAGCCAGGGATGGAAATCCCTGTCTCTCTGGCATGGTTTTTAAACATCACAGTAAAAAAAAAAAAAAAAAAAAAAAAAAAAAAAAAAAAAAAAAAAAAACCCCTCCCGGTAAAAATTAAAAAAAAAAAAAAAAAATTTTTTTTTTTTTTTTTTTTTTTTTTTTTTTTTTTCTGAGCATGTTACTAAGAGCAGTTGTGAAAGGCTAGAGCAGAACAAGATTGAAACTCACAGAGAGAGCAGCAGTCTGCATGGGGACCTGGCATTAGGGGAAATGCCTGTGGGGCTCTGGACAAAAGGCACTCTTAAGACAATGGCAAAGGTTTGGCTGAAAAATGGTGGGAAGCAAAATAATTATGAAAAACAAATGAACCTGGAAAGGCTGTTGGAAAGAACCAGAGCTAACAGCTCTGGGCATTTTGCTAATGAAGGAGCAATACAGCTCTTAGGTTACAGCTGCAGTCCGGTGGTTGAAGGGAAAGATGTCACCAGTGGATATTTCTCCTGTGTCTGCAACTAGCCTGACCAAGAAGAACAAAAATGCTGGCACATGAGCCTGTTCTGCTAGCTTTATTTATCCAACTTTACTCCCCAGTAGTCATTTTGAAGAGGTGTAGCCAGAGTGGGCCGATATATCAAACCTATTTTGTACAAAGTATGGATTTATTCAGGAGTCTAAGGATCCCTCTGTCCTCTCTTTCCCTTTCTTATTACCACTGGCTGGTGCAACGCTTAACTGGTGCTGATTATGTGGTAACAGTCCCCCTCCACTCATACAGCAGGGCTGCATCTGCCCTTGAAACTGGGAAGACTACATAAAAATAAATTTTGGCTAATTTTGTGCTGAAGTACTCTAGGACTCTGCAGTAGTAGAACTTATTTTAGATGAAAATTGCACATCTGCAAAGATTTCTGCATCATCCTGATAGTGTTCTGGCATCTCCATTTTAGCAGTTCCCTCAATGCAAAATGGGTTTTGTGAAGAGCAAATATGCATGAGTGGATTGCCACCTGCAGCCTCGCTTTTTGTGGATCTGAAACCATGACTCAGTACTCAAAGATATTGTTAGATAATAATATGCTCTCTATATATAGGTATAATAAAATGGATGCCTTTATGCCGTTAACTTTTCTTTTTCTTTTCTTTTCTTTTCTTTTCTTTTCTTTTCTTTTCTTTTCTT
>NC_048893.1:137040116-137249360 GCF_011077185.1 Oxyura jamaicensis
TTCTTTTCTTTTCTTTTCTTTTCTTTTCTTTTCTTTTCTTTTCTTTTTCTTTTCTTTTTTTTTTTAAATAGTTTTTCTAGGCTTATATTCCATTACATATTATAAGTTCTGCATCTCCACTCCAAAGGTAAGATGAGATGGAGTCCTTCATTTCAGTTGCAATATTTCTTATTACAGTTTCTTCATCATTCCTAGCTGAGCCTAGAGCTTGGCTGGACACAAACACTCAATTTATGGAGTTTTGCTGTTTTGCCAAAAGCAGGTGCTTGCTACAACGTGCGGATGGCCTGTTCAAAACAACAAAGCCCCTCGCTATTATGCAACTATTATGGAGAAGAAAATGCCACACACAAGCACTAAATAGGCAGTTTGGATCCCAGTAACATAAAGAAGCCTAAAGCTGTGTCTCTCACCTAACTCCCCAGCTTCTCCGTTTTTAGAAAGGTTGATCTCTCCTTGCAGTGACCAAGACAGACTCCCTGCTGCCTGCGGTGATTTGCAGACCCTTGTCAACCTATACGCAGGTTAGGAAGGAGGGGGGTTCTTACTCTGAAATGTTAGTTCTCTGCTGAAAACTCTGTGTGGTCTGTATTTGTGTTGAGGTAGGGGAAGGATTATTCTGTTACTAGGTCAGTCACTCCCAATTCTTTTTGTCCCTTTTTCTACTTGGAGCCAATTTCCTCCTTCTCAGAATTGTTTGAGATCTTAGTTATATGGAAATCCCTAAATTTTACTTCTTAGTGTTGCTAGGTTGTTTTTTTTTTCTTTTTTTATTTTTTTTTCCCCCATGGTGACAAGAGATTTAACGAGTGCTGTTGAAAGCATTTAAACAGGCTTACATATTCTCTTCTTACTGCACAGATAGCAAAGCTGTATTGCAGGGGTTCTTTTTCTGTACAGCCACAGAAGAGCTCATCTTTTCAGTGACAGAAAATTAGTGGATACGTTTGTTCTCTCAGTGAGTGGCATGTCCAGAAAATCAAGTTGCAGAGATCCTATTAGAACTTCCAATTAACAGTCAGGAAGGATCTTGAGGAAGTTTGGAAGACAGGGATGTATTCTGGCATATTTTTGTGTGGTATGCCTTGTGGTACCTCCAAGAGTGCAGTTTTGAAAAATGCCATTGACGTCAGTGAAATAGATGCAGCGAATTCAGTGAATGCAGACACAGGCGATGCAATTGGAACCAGAAATGAAGGACTGAATTGATTTCTCCTAATTTAGATACCTACAGCTGGGCTAGCCTTAAATGTACCTGTCTCCACCCAGTATAAAGAGACCCTAGGGTGGCTAGCTCATATGTAAAGGGCTACACTTTGAAATATTTGATATTAATTAAGATGAATCTTACTCATAGAAGTCAATCTCATACTCATCTCACCTTTCTGCTGTGCATCATAGTCTTCACGCGTGGGGTCATATTATTGACTGCAGGATCAGAACCTGTCTATGTCTTGTTAACAAGAGATACAGGAAAAGACAGGAATAGGGAGAAAAGAAACAATTGGATGAGGCAAAACAACATTTTTGCTACTAATCCAAGTATCACACTTAGTGACTGCCTGGGAAATGGTCTGTAGGAGAGACTAATGAGTCTGAAATGAGGAAAACTTGGTAAGATATGTCTTCAAACCCAGCTCTGGGCAGTCCTGTGAATCCTGCAAGTCTCAGTGCATCAAAGGTGCAGTCAGGGCAACAGGGACCACTTTATCCTTTGAATTTTCTGGGCTACTAGGAAATGCACTGAGAGCTCCTGAGAAGGCAGCCTCTTCAACTGTTCTACCCTGCTCAGCCCAACGTGGAGTGCCAGAGAGAGACAGAATTGCTACAACACTTCAGGAAGGGGTAAACAAGTAGACAGTGGATGTTTACATGGGGAAAGGAGGACAGCCTGTCAGCAGGAGGAAACAGCACGAACATTACAACTGGCCTAGTAGTTCTTACTACAAGAAAAGAGAAATCTTGTCCTGAGGCTAGAGAAAGGAAAAGATCTGGAGGATGCTTGTGAGCTGGAGGAAGAGATTGATCAATATATATATTTAGATATTTTTGCATGTAGGCAGAGGCCTCTGCAGTACTCTCAAAGAGAATTTTGGTTGCTTCAGATGATGAGATAAATAGGGAAAATTGTACTTTTATTGAAGGGACGTAGCAGTTCTACCCCTTTTGCAAGATTTCTGTCTTACTTTCTCTGGATGCAAATTTGCCAAAAGGGAGAGGAAGACAGAAGTGCCAGGCTGTATCTAAATGTCATAATAGAGGAGGTTTTCAGAAGTTCCAGTGAATCAAATAATATTACAGGTGCATGCTCAAATCGCACTCATGAATTCCAGGCAGTTTAATGAGGCTGCATGCTGCACAAATCATACAGCCACAATGCACAAGAACAGGTCTAAACCAGCTTGCAGGACTTTTATTGTTAAAAAAGGCTGAATTTGGGCTGTCAATGTTCTCTCTCTTTTATTTTTTTATTTTTTTTTTCCTGGAATGCAAATTCTTTAGGCGTGAAACTAAGTTAAATTTGTCTGTGAGCTTCATTTTCTTATTTGAGACCTAAGTAAGGCTAAGAGGAGGACTATAAAAATCTTTCTACCCATACCTGTGATGAACTCCTCTGACTTAAAGATTAATGAGGAGCACTGGAATGTTGCCATTAATTCAAAAACTCTTTTTTTTTTTTTTTTTTTCTTTTTTTCCTACCACTCTATCCTAGTAGAAAAGAGCATATGAACAGGACGGAGTGAATGCTGATTTTCTGTGCTCAAATAAAGGTAAAAATTGTCTTTCAGAAATGCTGAGCAACTAGAACCCAAGCTGGTTTTAAGTGTGTGGAAAGCCTGGGATAAAAGCTGGTATCTCCAATCACAGTTATAGCCAAGGACAAGTCAGTTAGGCTGGGTATGCTGGTTTCCTGCCTGAGAAAGGCATAGTACAAGTTATTTCCGCTGGTATTTGTAGCTTATTAAAGATTTATTCATGTTGTGCACTCTTAACTCAAATCCCCATGTAGAAAATACTATAAATGGGAGCAGCAGATGTTGTCTGAAATCAGGCCTAGCCCTTGTGAACTTGGCATTCAGAAAAATCGACACACTTTAAAGAAAAACTTGATCCTTTTACATGTGGACCACAAAACAGATGCAAAATCTTAACTTTCTGAACTGACAGCTCTGTGGTCATTTTCCATGTAAATAAATCATTAGAAAATATGCTAGAGAATGTACAGGTTGTCCAGTTCTTCTCTTACCCGAGTGTTTCTTGGATAGGCAACTGATAATGCCTCAAGTGCAGGAATGCTTTTAAGGCAAGACCGGAAAAGATCATCCAAAAGATTGCTCACTCTGGGTAATCTCAGACAATTTTTTCCTGAAACGACAAACAAAATAAGGCAAAGGCAACAGACCAGCAAGTCAGGCTGACTGTTGCTAAGAGAGAAAAGAATTTCCAAGAGAATGCCATGTGGCACAGGCATCAACACAGCAGAAGCTTTGCCCATAAACCCTGCTTTAAAAGCATCAGCGCTCAGCGCACGCTACTCTGCCTCAACTGGTGCTGAGAGCTGGGAAAAGAGTGTGTGTCCCCAGCTGACCCCTGCTTCTTCCACACGTCTGGCCTTCCATGCATTTCCCAGAGAGATTCAGAACAATTTCTCTGTGCTGGGGTTTTGGAGAGTGCACTGTTGGGGTGAGAGGAAATTTAAACTTTTGCCTATGGGGCCAGAGGCCCTGGTTTCCAAGGGTGAAATTTTGTTTTGTCCACATTGCTCTTTCCTTTCTCCCTTCCCCCCCCCCCCCCCCCCCACAGCAATGGTACGTGGTGCAAGGAGATGTGGCATGCGCCTGTCTTTCCAACACAGGTAGGGAGAGCTGTCAGCTGGGGAGCAGAGTGCATGCTGCATCTTGCTGTGGGCACACCAGCGGGTGTCTCTGAAAGCCGCAGCAGCCCTTCCACAATCCCTGGGATCCGTGGTGCAGGATGCTGCCTTGCGCCATCCCCCGGTGCAGCTCCTGGGCTTAAAGCCATCCTTTACCTCAAACAGCCTGAAGCATATTTGAGCCTATTTTTTTTTTTTTTTTTTGCCAAAGCCAACCCTTCTTTTCTGTATGGAGGAAGAAAGTGGCAAATCCGGGCGGGACACTCTGCCCACGGCGTGAGGAGATCCTGTGGATTCCTGTGCCTCAGCTGAGCGCCGTGCGTGTGAAACCTCTGCCGGTTGGACGGTAAGACTGGAAGCACGCAGAAGCGATAAGGACCAATGCAAGCGGATTCAAAAGGGATTTGGATCATTTAGTTGATGAGCCAGCAGATGGCAAATGCTGCTTGGTATAGAAAATGAAAAGTGATTAGTCTGGGAACAAGGAGCAAATGTAAGGAATGGGTGTTACATCCGGCACGCTGCTCAGAGAGAGAAAGGGGTTACCGTGGAAAAAAATCATAGAAACCATCACTTCAGTGCACAGCTGCAATAAAAAAGGCAAACAAGACACTAGCCCGATGGAACAATGAGCTGTAATGCACCAGGAAAGAGGCAATACAGTCCTCTGGAAGATGGTTATTAGGCCTCGCTAGAATACTGCAAGGAGCATGGGTCACCGTCTCAGGAAGGTTATGTTTGGAGAAAGGTGCATTATAAAGCAGCTAATCGGTAATGGTTTCAGTGATTTCAGTCCTGAGGCAAAGTTAAGAGGCTCATTTTGAGGGGTCAAAGAGACCTCAAAGAGATTTTAAAATTATAGTAATGATCGGCACAGTTACCAGACAATGCTTAGAGTGCTCTGAGATTATAAAAATTAAGGAAGAGGTACTGAGCAGAGAGCAGAAACTTCACAAACCGCTGCAGAAAAAGAAAAGATCACTGCCTTTTGACTTCACTGAGTTAGCTGAGGGTGAATACAGCTTTGGGAACACTTAACTCAGGCTGGTGAGTACATGGGACTCTCCTGTGGAACAAGTGGGAGGGCTGGAAAGGCCCAGAAAAAAAATGCAAAATGGTTTAGAGGAGCAATCCAGTCTGCAGTTTTTCAGGGTTTGGTTTTGTTTGGGTTCAGCTTCTACAGGTTCCTAAACTGTACCTGTCTTCTCCTAGGAAGATTTTTTTGCTTTGCACGCAACTGGGAGCCCTCCTAACTGCAAAATGGGATATAAGCATTTAAACTGCAATTACATAGGCTTCAGGCACCAGAACTATGCAGAAAATCTGTGCTTGGCTGTGTAGGCGTCAGAGAGAGGCTCTTGAAGTAAATACATTGATGGGGGCTCTGAAACTGCTGCTGCTGCAGCTGGGCTGAGCTGGACGAAGCCTGGATCTCCTGCCTAGCCCTGAGGTCCTGGAGCTGGTGGACACAGCTTTGAGCATATGGATTAGCTATATGGACCTCGAGAGAAGGCCTGGGCTCCCTTCATTTTGCATCATGGTCAGAGAGGAAGGTATATCCACTTCTCTGAGAAAACGTTAGTTCTTTAGGAGAATATTGTCAGGAAATAGGTGGTTTGTATGCACAAGCCTTCTAACAGAGAGCGATTTGCTGTGGATTCAGCACAGGTCATGATTAAGCTTTGCCCTCCCTGTTGATGCTGGCAACTCTGTAAAAGGGAACACAGAGCAGGAGCAGACAGGACTGAGCTTGACACTGGCATGCAGCAAGGAAGGTATAAAACTCTCACCCTCCACGTCTACGTGGCCATGGCTCCGCAGTCCGAGCTAGCCTATGTTAAAGGAAATTGTGTTGTGATAAAAGTGCCTTGTGCTGATTTACTACAGGTGGTGCCGTAACTGCATCACCAGTGGGAAAATGCAGCTCTGAATTTGCTGACATCGTTGCAGCTAGACAAAGCTTTTCAGTGCCTCTGAAGCTGATGCATAGCTGGGAAAACAGAAATCGTGTCGTTCATGCAGGCTGATGATCTGGCCTTAAAGAGACCGGCATCAGCTGCTTGCAAAGAAGACAGAAGGACCTCAGAGACAGTTATGGGATAATCTACCCCTATAGAAACCTAATTTTTATTCTCCCGTAGTCAGATACTGGCTTAAACTCTGAAACCCCGTCTTTATACTTCTTCCAAAGTTTAGCATAATTGTTCTGAGTGGATGTTCCTGTGATCCATACAGCTGTCCCATCCTTCTTTGAATCCTGCAAAGTTCTTGACCTCCGTGCTTTCCTGTGGTGATATCTTCCACTGTCCAATTACACATTACGTGACAGAGAATTTCCTTTGATCATCTCTGAATGCATGAGCTCTTCATTTCACTGAACATTCCTTTACTCTTGTGTTCTACAGCAAGGTAAAGAGAAGTGTCTGAGACATCTTCTCCTGGAGTATTTGGTATTTTACCTTGCTCTGTCCCTTCTTTTCCGTCTCCTTTCTGAGATAAACAAACCTCAGTCTTTTCAAGCTCTTCCTGCCATAGTCCTGCCTCTGCCTCCACCACCCACTTGCTTATTCTCCCTCTTACTCTCTGACCTCCACTTGTTCCTGCAGGATCTTTTTGAGCTCACCGAGGAGAATGGACAGTATGCCAGGTGAGAATTCAGCACTGAATGGTATAAAGGGAGAATATTTTCTGCGTTATTCACCATCTCATCCACTGTTAGATGTTTGGCTTGCAGCTGTACCCCGAGCAGATGTCTTCAGTGAGCTGTCTGCAGTGTTGTTTAGGCAGTTGGGGCTGAGCTCTTCACCTCAGACCTTAATTTCTGTAACCACCTTCTCTCTGGCACCTCTCACAGTCATGCTGTCTCACTTCATTTGGCAGATTATCTTGCTACCCGGGCAGTCTGCATTATCCAGCAACCTGACCTTATCTCACCTTCCTTATTACTTTTTTTTTTTTTTTTTCCTACCACGTCAGGAAGAAAGGTCTTACCCTCATTTAAAAAAGGCCTTTTTAAGGTTTCTTTTTGCTATCTGCCTGCTTTTATGCCACCCTCAAAGTATTCATGGCTTCCTTTTCATGTTTAAGTAGCTCTGACATGCTTTTCCCACACTGCCCATGCAGTCTGCATGGGATGAAATTTTCCATGATGATCCATAAGGTTACTACTACCTTCTAGTTGTTCTGACCACATTAAAGCCTAGTTTTCTGGTTTTACGTCCAGGACACAGTGAAGGGCAGCAGGGTAATCTGGAATTCCACGGAATGTCCATCAGAGCTGCTGAGATCACTGAATCACTGAATCACTAAGGTTGGAAGAGACCTCCAAGATTACCTGGTCTAACCACCCCCCTCCCACCAATGTCACCACTGAACCACGTCCCTAAGCACCACGTCCAGCCTTTCCTTGAACACCCCCAGGGACGGTGACTCCACCACCTCCCTGGGCGACCTGTCCCAATGCCTGACTGCTCTTTCTGAGAAGGAATGTCTCCTCATCTCCAACCTGAACCTCCCCTGGCACAACTTGAGGCCATTCCCTCTAGTCCTATCACTGGTTACCTGTGAGAAGAGGCTGACCCCCAGCTCCCCACCCCTTCCTTTCAGTACTAGAGAGCAATGAGGTTTCCCCTGAGCCTCCTCTTCTCCAGACCAAACACCCTCAGTTCCCTCTGCCACTCCTCATAGGACATGATGTGAAGGCATGTGCAGCACAGCAGAGGTGGAGCTCCACTTGACATTTAGCAGGAGCTGTACCCCTTCAAACCTGCTCTGCCCAGACTGATACGTGCAGCAGTAACATGAGCAAAGCCAATTTGTGCCTGCCTTGTCAAGACAGCCACAACTACTTCAACATATATATGTTTGCCTGTTTATACTTAAAGCTCTGATGTGAGGCATTCCCTTTTCTGACTCGTGGAAAGCTCCTTGGTAGGGCAAAAATAATTCATGTGGGATTAGGCAGTGACCTTCAGGACTGCTGGGGAGCCTGGTACTCAAATACGTCTCAGTCCTATAGAATATCCCACTCCCCATCCCGTTATGACAGTATGGAAATCTTCCTTGCAGTTTTGGAGCTGTGAAGTCTCTCACATGCAGTTGTGGACTGTGGTTTTTGTACAGGAACCCTGTTTGCAAAGTATCCTCTTCTTGAACTAAAACCAAAAAACATTCTTGAAGTAAAAAAATGAATTTACATCCAAATGTTTCTTGTTCTTTGAGCCTACTTCATACCACAGTGCTGTTTTGCTGTGTTGTCTGGATAAAGCAAGGTGTCTTTCATATTAGTATATATTATATATATATTGGAAATGGATAAATTCTTGAAGGTATGAAGTTGGGAGCATATTATGAGTGGACTGAATGAAGTCTGGGAGGGAACCTGAAGGACATCACCTGGGAAAGTGCCACTGAGAGGATTTAATGCTGAGGTCATGGCACGTTGTGCTGCAATCCACAATGCGCTTGTTTCTGCTGTCTGACTCAAAAAGGTGCAGCAGAAATGTTGGGAGGGATCTGTCTGCTTCATTTTCGAGAGAGCAGCTAGGATGGTGAACAATTTGCAGCACAGCTTAAAATGAGGAAGACACTGGTGAGTGGAAACTCTGTATTACTTTAACGAAGGCAGTACAATCTGAATGTCGTCTTTTCATTATGTGCCAGTTGTGCCCGACTCACGTTTTAAATTGGCGCTTGTAAGGCAAATGGAAAGGCAAAGAGCAGAGCTGAGCTGCAGAAGCAAAACCAGTTGGGTCACTTCTGCTTCTTTAGTGTAAAATCCTCAGAACACACACACACACACAAAGGTATAATCAAAAGTGAATTTTGGATTGCTTTCAGGGTTCCAGCTGCCTTCTGTCTTCTCAAAGCACCTGCCTGTGCTTTGATGGGAGCTTTGTGATGTGGGTATCAATTTACCCCTTTCGTATGCTCCGAGACCGACAATATAGCTTCATCCTCTTCTTGTGGCTTTGTCTGCGTGGGAAGGAGGAATTTTGTGAGACTGTGACCTAAAGCAGCACGACAAGACAAAGTACGTGTTTTGTGTACACCTTGTTCATTAAGTTCAAATCCTCCACTCGGACAGCGTTTCAACTCAACTCAATACACAGCAAAGTCTACCGTATTTTATTTTGGTTAGAAAATCTAAGCTCAAGCTAGATACCTGAGGATCTAAGCCTAGGTCCTTAAATCCCTCCCTAGTCAAAATTTATGTTCTGATGAAAGAAGAACAAGTTATGTCTGCTCCATCTAAACCTTTTTGAAGCTTTTACTCCAGGCAACGTCATGAAGAGAACTATAAAAAGAATCCACCGAATCCAGATTGGCCAGGTTGCAGCCACTTGCCAAAACAGATGATACCTTGGTTTTTGTCTTTGAAGCTTAAATAACATTTATAATTCTTAGAATCATAGAATCATGGAATCACAGCACAGTTTGGGTTGGAATAGACCTTAAAGCCCACCCAGTTCCAACCCCCTGCCATGGCCAGGGCTGCCTCCCACCAGACCAGGTTGCTCAAAGCCCCATCCAGCCTGGCCTTGAACACCTTCACGGATGGGGCATCCACAGCTTCTCTGGGCAACCTGTACCAGGGCCTCAAAAACTTCATAGGAAAAAATTTCTTTCTAATATCTAATTTAAATTTCCCCTCTTTTAGCTTAAAACCATTCCCCCTTGTCCTACCATTGTCTGCCCAAGTAAAAAGTCTCTCTCCATCTGTTTTATAAGCCCCCTTTAAATATTGAAAAGCTGCAATGAGGTCACCCCAGAGCTCTCTTCTTCAGGCTGAACATCCCCAGCTCTCTCAGCCTGTTTTCACAGGTGAGGTCTTAGCTTCCTCTCTTTTCAGGTTATCAGTAAGTTTTGGATGCCAGTAAGAAGTTCTCTACTGATCGCATCAGAGGACCATTTTCTGGCTGTTCCCAGTGTGGGATGTTCAAGAAGGAGATAAGGATGGAGCAGACAGGCTGTGGTGGAGCATGTCCCGGGCCCTTGGCACAGGGTGCCCTGTGGTTGGTGCTGGGACCTTAGAGGCTGTCTTGGGAGCAGAGCAGAACCTGGGCTTCTCCCTGTAGCTTTCCTTGACCAGTCAGGCTGGGAGTTGGGCTCTCACTGTTTTTCTCTCTCTCTATGCTTTTGAGTCCTGCATCCTGGACTGCTCAGCTTCACGCAGAATGGTCACATCACAAAACAAGGCTTGGAAGTCAGGTCCTTTCCTGACAGAGAACCCAGTTATGTTAAGAACGGCTTGCTTCCAGGTTCTGGCAAATAACCTGCTACGCTGACCTGCAAACAGAAAAATACTGTTGTACTGGGTCTGGCTGGGATGTTAACTTTCCCCACAGCAGCCCATACAGTGCTGCGCTCTGCACTTGGAGCTAGAACAGCAGTGGTATCACACCGGTGTTGTGTCTGCTGCTGAGCAGTGCTGGCACAGCATCAGGACTCTCTCTGACCCTCCTAGGGGGTGGGCAAAAAAGTGAGAAAGAAACATCAGCAGGGCAGCTGACCTAACCCACCCAAAGGGATATTCCATACCATACGATGTCACACTCAGCAATAAAAGGTGGAAAAAGGAAGAAGAGGGGAGGGGTGGGCTCTCGTTGTGAAAACGTCTGTCCTCCTCCTGAACACCGGCTACGTGCGTTGAGGCCCTGCTTCAAGGACGTGGTCAAGCATCATTCATTTGTGGGAAGTAGAGAGTAATTTCTTTTCCTCTGCACTTCCACATAGCCTTTACTTGTTTTGTTTAGTTATTCCCTTTCCCCCTCCCTCTTCCCCTTTCCCTTTTTTCCCTTTAGTTGAATTGTTTAATTAATAATAATATTTCCTTAATAATATATATATATATATTTCTCTTTAATTAAATGATCCTTATCTCAACCCGTGAGTTGTTCTTTCCTTTACTTCTTCCCCTCCTCATCTGAGGAGGGGGAGTGAGAGAGCGGCTGTGGTGTTCAGCTGCCGAGCAGGGTAAAACCACCACAACTGTCACTACTGCCACCTGGATGTTTCTTAAGAGGTTTCCCTGTAGGCACTCGATCTGTCTGGGTGGAAGGGCTTGCTGCTGGCCCTGTATCAGGTGCTGACACTTTGGAGTTTACTGCAGGTGCTGCTACTCGCCTGGCTCCAGGAGGTCCCTTCTCACGTGACGATTTTAAATTGTTCATCCAAGTCATCCAGATTGCTTCGCATGCTGCGTATGGTGGCCATGGGACTGGCACAGGGTTTTGTACTGTGGGCCCAGACACCTAAAATGACGTGACTTGTTACAACACCGAAACCCTTAACTGGTCGTAGCTTCGAAATCTTGCTTTTAATAGTTCTTGAGAAGCTCAGTGAGAGGGCTGGGGATGTCTTGTAAGGCATTTTTTCAGAGACATGCAGCCTTTTCCCAGCTGCTTTTCAAATTGGATATACTCCTTGTGCCTAGTGTCCTCTCTCTTTTACCTGGAGGGATTTGCATATCATAAGATGTCTACAGCACTGCGTGACCTTTCTGAGGAGAGGAGAGGAGAGGAGAGGAGAGGAGAGGAGAGGAGAGGAGAGGAAAGGAAAGGAAAGGAAAGGAAAGGAAAGGAAAGGAAAGGAAAGGAAAGGAAAGGAAAGGAAAGGAAAATCTGTGCCCCTAGGACTATATTGTCTATTGTTTTACACTACATGTAGGCATATATGTTACCATGTCAGAGTTCTTGACATATGTAACCGTAGCTTCTGATTTGTAATGCTGGTATTTGAAAAATGACTACAGAAAATCAGTAGAAACTCACACTGTTGGGAGCTGCATAAATAGTCCTAGGAGACATGGTAACTGTACATCTCTGCTGCTTCGTAATTCCTTATGGGACAGGAGATTTGAACTAATTCCTATCCAGAGCTGGGTAGCCTGGGTTTCATTTTAAGAAACATCCACACATGCTGCTGGTTTCTGCTGGTTTCTATTCTTACTTTAAAGAAAACGAAGAGTCACATCATTGTAAATGTGGGCTTGGCACAAACGTGAAAGGACCACAACAGGGTCTGCATTTCAGCAGTGCTGTTAGCAAAGTTCCCTTTTGTGTTTTGTCTGGGGGCTTGCATACCTAGTAAACAAGGTCACAGCAGCCTATTCTATTTCTGAGTAGCAAATACGACTGCCTATGCACACTTTCCTCAAATTAAGACCAGAAACTCCACTAGAATGCAAAATTTCCCCATAAATTGCCTTTTTTTTTTTTTTTTTTTTTTTTTTTCCTTTCAGTGCACTTATTCCATCTTCAGGTTTTGAGATTTTTTTTTCTTTTTCTTTTTCTTTTTGGTTTGGCTTTGCAATTAGCTCTGATACCATTCAAACTGAAGCCCCGGAGCAGTATTTTTAGCAAATAGCACTCCAAGAGACGTGGTAAATTCTTCATTACTTTGCGTCTTTAAATCAAGATTGGGTGCCTTAATAAAAGGTTAGAATTCTCTTCATCAGGTTATTAGCCTTTGATTAAGGAATCCCTTGATGAAACGTTATGGCCCGTGTTTTCCTGGGAAGTAAGACTAGATCATCATAATGAGCCCTCCAGGTCTCCAGCTCAGTGGCGCCTGACTTCTTTCCTGACCTTGAATTAAGCTGAGAAGGTTTTTGTGGAACAAGCCAGAAGTGAAATCCTGCAAGATTGCTTGGCAGGGTTGCCAGCGAGCTGCAGCAGCGTGCAAGGAGGGGAGGCAGCACCAAAGCACGCCGGCCCACCCTGGCAGATTTGGATGGAGCTGCCTGTGGTGTGGAGGACTGCACTGAGACCCAGGTAGAGTATGGATAACGTGTGCCAGAAGCCACTGGGGAAGCTGTCTCCTTCCTCCCCTCGATGATGGCTGTGGCTGGGGAGGGCACCCGCTGTCTGTTCAGCCGTCCCTTGTCCTCAAGAGGAGTCTCCTGGCGGTGTTTGGTGACAGGGAGCAGCACGATCGTATGTCAACCTGCCTTGAAGCATGGTGTTTCATAAGCCAGAGCTCGTGGCTAAAATGCATTCCCCACCTCACCTACAAAGGCTCACCATTTGTGTGCCTCAATGGCTTTTCAAGTACATTGAAAGCACGTGTTTGTGGATGGCAGCGAGTCACAAAAGCAGAGGGTTTCTGGGGAAGCTCATTCCTTCTGGCCTGCCCCAGGACATCCAGCCAGTACCTGTCCTGCTGTCAGAGGCCGCTCGGGAAAATGTGGTTTCCCCAGGAAGAAGGAGGAAACACCCAGATCCCCTCCCACCTACAGAGGGAATCAGTTGAGCAGAGAAAACTGCTAGGAGGTACCATTTTGTGAAAAGTCATGTTAAAACAGCAGCATTTTGACTTTGGCATAGCGTGCTGGAATAAGCAATTCTGAGAGAGAACAATCCTATGCAGGAAGAAGCTGTAGGCATCAGGAAATGATCAGTGAAAAAAATGTGCATGTGTATGTAGACAGGGGAAAGCGTGGTAGAGGGTGACTTGGTACTTGCATTTCTCATGGCTTTAGCATAATACTGGCAGGTACTGGCCTCTTATGAGAGGTGAACTGCTGCTCTGCAACTGCAGAGGCTGTGGGTCTCCTGGCAATACTCACAGACATCAGTCATCTCGAGGTACAGGAGCCTGTCTCCTAAATCTAAACATCTAATGAAAACTTGGGACTGGTTATTTAGTCATCCTGTGCCTCACCGAAAAGCAGCAGTGACTCTTCTTTCCCCAGAGGGCTGCCTCCTTCTATATATTTGGTTCTGTGTGACACCCCAGCTACATCTGGTGCCTTGTTAATAAGGCCTACTGCGAGGTGCTTTTCCTTTTTCCAGCTACGGAGTTTTCCAAAGACCTCTCCCATGGCGAGGGGCAGGTGGCTTAGGCTGGAGCACAGGGGGCTGCGATGGGACCCAGAGGCTGTACCACAAAAACAGGCAGATTTTTCACTCGGAAACAAAGGTTTAAGAAAGAGACAGATGAGACGTACTTGAGACGGAAGGATGTTGATTTCATGGTTTATTGTCACATTAAAAAAGTAATCTTACTGATGAATTAATATTTGCTTTTTAATATAAAAGTGCTTATTCTTACAAATCCTTAAGGCTCATTCTGTTACATTACAGTAGGATTTTTCACCATCCCAGAAACTGTGCTACATGAGTTTTATATGAACTGTGGACATAGCAAAATCTCCAAACAGTAAAGGAAGTTGTTAATAATTTCATTGCCTTTGTACGCATGAACCTGTTTAGTCGTGTAACAAAATTTAACATGAAGACAAACAAAAGCAAATTTTTCTTGTACTTTCTAGTTTGGCTTGGAACTGATCCCCATAAGATTTCTGATTCACTTGAGTGACTGGAACCAATACAATTGTTTCTGAATCTTAATTTTTTACTTGTACAGCAAAAAGGAAGGAGTGAGACAGACAACTGTTACGGATGTAATATCTACCCTATGTTTCTTACTACAGGAAAAAGAAAAAAAAGAAAAAAAGAAAAAAAGGAAGGAGTACCAAGCACAAGTGCTGTTCATACATGATACATTTGTTTTGTAATGTCCCTATGTTGTACTTTTACCTAGGTAAAGCTCCCATTGAAGCCAACGTGAGTTTTGCCTGAGGGAGAAATAAGACCAGGGCTCTCATGGGGAATATTTTAGATTAAATGGTTTATTATGTCTTTGTCTCAGAATAGAAGAATGAAATAGGTGAAAGTTACTAAAGCTCGTTTGTATTGATCACAAGTGGAATATGATTTGTGGCATATACTATAATACACAGATAAGAATATAAGATATTTATTTTTAATCATAATTAGAGCTATATTAGTTGGATGGGTGGTAAATTTGCTATTTCTACTTTTAGATATCTATTTACTGTAAAGACCATTTTTTTCAATAATTGGGTCAAAATGCAGTAACTAAAAAATTACCTAATGCAAAAGATAAAGATAAAAATAATTTAAAGTATTCTGGAGCAAGGGAGGAAATGCTAACTGATCTAATAAATAAGGCAGTTTAAAGCATTTGTGACTGCTACAGTGATATATGTACATATCTTACAGCATAAATTACTGTACAGAATACTCCGTTTATTAACCTGTGTAAACAATATTGCCTGCAATGTAGGGATGTGTTGTGGGATTACACTCGCTGGAAAAATAAACTGCTATAGCTTTGGCTGGGTGGGCGAGGCTTCAGAAGGATCACTCTCATAGAGAAACATAAGCAACGTTTTATGAGATGCAAATATAGCTGTATTGTCTTGAGTAATTCTACAAAAAAAAAAAAAAAAAAGCCAATGTTCGTTGCAAGGAATGAAATATGAAAATATACAAAAATAATTCTGGTCACTATCTGACCCTTGAGTACCTCAGCTGAACAGGGGCTCCCAGCTGGCTACGTGACTGGGGAGGTGGAGAGCCGCAATGTGGCAGCACCCACCGTGTGCTGCCTGCACCTCCAGCACATTGACCGCGGGGACTCTCGGTGGCTGAACCTCACGCTGGGACCGCTACATCGCTGTTTCAACCACTGCTGCTACCCTTGGAAAATGGGTAGGGAATTATGGTTACTGTCATTATTGCTGCTGATCGGGTAAGTAATGACAAATTTAAACATCCGCTTATTTTGGCTGCCCTCTACTCTCTTCCCTACCTGTTTGTTTTCCTCACCCACCTGCAGTGTGGTTTGTTTTGGCTCTTTGGAAGGAAGTCTGTGGCTCGCTCCCTGTAGGGCGCCCACTGCGACAGGGCCCTGGACACCAGGCATCGCTGCTGCCCAGGCTTCGATCAGTAATGAACACAGGAGGGCAGGGAGCTGCCCTTTGATGAAGCATGAGTCCTTGTACAGCCACGTGTTGTCGCACTGGTTATTATCTCCATCTGCTGTGGCCAGCATAGAGGCCCCGTGTAGAAGGCCTGGCTTGGCCACGGAGAGGAGCCCTGATGCCTCTCAACTCTTCTGTCTCATCTCCTGGAGGAGCTGCTATGGGACTGGCAGCGTGCAGGCAGGCCACAAGTGTTAGGTGGCCTTGTGCTGCCTGCAGATTATTCACTGTAGATAAAACTGCAATGTTGTTCAAGTTCTTTCACATCATTTGTTGAACTTCCATAGAAAGAGTAACATTGGCCTCTTGTGGGCCGATGGCCAGTCTGATCTCTTTGACCATCTACAGAAACACTTTCTTCTCTTAAAAAAAGCCAACTCTACTTTCAGGCAGCGTATGCCTTAGTGTGTTTACTAAACTGTAAAATATGTTTTCTGGATATTTCAGTAATCTTAACAGAAGAAAGGTGTGCCTTCAATCCTCGAGGAACTACTACTTTGGATTTGGGCCTCATGAGTTAGAGAGTGGGCTCGGGATGGTTCAGGTCTGAAACACATGCTTTAAACACCTCAGAAATAAATTTATTTACCTCATACATATTTTCCTGCTTGTCTGCTCCCTCAGCCATAACTTGCCTCAGCCTACCCTGTGGTATTTTACCAATTTCAGCAGGCACTCTCAGCAACAAGAGGTGCAATCAGAAACCTGGGGTGAGATTTGTACTGTCTCTGTTTCTGAGCTCATCACCTAGACTCCCTCTATAGCCAGTGACAGAAACAAGTATTTCTAGACTTCTAGGGTGTGTTTCTTGTTGCTTATTTTAGACTTTCAGTACAGGATGAGGTGAATCCCACCTTCTGTGATTAAATAAGGATTTTTTTTTTCTCTTCCATTCCGGCGTCTATTGCTATTTAACCCCAGAGAATCATTACAAGGCTGATTGCATGGTCTCAATGACCTACAGAAGGTCCTTGTACGGGTGTGAGGCTACCAGTTCCTGCTGGTTCTACTGCAGGGATGCCAAATTTCGGTGCTCATTCAAGCAAGTAAATTACACCTGAGCCAAAGACCACTGGCTGTGGTGGCACTGCTGCAACCCCTCCAGCTGCACTGCTGTTACACTTGGGGTATTTGAGTCACCAGCACTAAGGGCTTTGGGTCCCGAGATTGGCGGCCTCTCTCATCCATCTGCTCACCCAGAGAAGAAGTGTTGGTAAGAATGTGTGCATGGAGTCATCAGCACTCACCAGCTCCTCCTAAGAAGGGAACTAGTTACTTGCTAGCAGTAATGGGAAGAAGGTGGGCGCTAGGCCCACCAGTGGGGTGGGAACAAGAAGAAAACTGAAAGGTCCTGAGCTGCTTGGAGCAGCTCTGCTCTGTCCCTTGTCCTGTGCATCACCAGCCCAGGCTGGGAGATGGAGTTGGGGCTGAAAATTGTGGGGCAAGGGAAGCTGCAGGGAGAGTAGACTGTGCGACCAGGGGGGTAAAATGAAAGGGTGAGGAGACATAAGGTACACTCATGTTTTGATGATGGCAGTAATTAGCTATGTGTGATTTCTTGGGGAATGCCAGAAGCCCCCATGTAAGCAAATGGAAGATGGACTTGTTTGTCATGGGTGAAGGCAGATTCCAAAATCTCAGTTGCAGATGAAATTATTCTTTTAAAATACCAACATTTTTAGGCATAGAAGTGGGAAAAAAGACTAAGAAGGGCCCTTACTTTGGTAAATCTTATCCACATCTAGCTTGTCCCCAAAGGAAATGTTTCCTTTCATATCAGTGGCTAAGGTGAAGATTCCATAAATACGAACAAAAAGACAAGTAGTGCTAAGTAAGGAAGGATTTGCTTGTACTGCCTGAATAAGATCAACAGCAGTAGGAACATTTTGTTGATTTGACTGGTGTTCAGTCCTTGCTGAAGTGTTTTACCGGTGACTTCTAGAGGTAACATGTCAGAAGAGCACAGAATTTAACCCTGTGACACTGGTTAATGATGACATGATTTCGGAAGGCAACGCTGTGCTCCGACATATCTGACTTCCCGGATCAAATACTGGTAATGTACATCACTGACAGACAGATATTTTATGAGAGGCACTGTTTTTGGTTTCATTGTTCTGATAGCTGACTAGTCCTCTCTGCAATGCACCATTCTAAAGGACAGTATCTATTGGTCTGGACTCATTTCAAGCCAGATATGTAGTAACAAGTTGAACTTTTCTGAGGCTGTTCTGAAAAACACTCTTGGTAAGACTAGGAAGGCAAATTTCTTTTACAGAATGACAAAGTGGCTTATATACAAAAATATTTTGTAATTCTTAGGATGGCTCCCCACCACTTGGTAAACCTACACTGTTCCAGAATCACTGTTGTGGTTCTTTCTTGCTATGAGGATCAAAGTTACAGATACTCTGGGAATGGCAATTTCACCTAGACTGTGACTCTATGACTCCCCTCAGTACTAAGCACAAGTTTTATATACTCTGGTGCTTACATTAGATGATATTTAAGGAATTTGAGGGTCTTGTAGCTCAGGACTCAGGGGTGAAATTTATCCAGTGGGCTTAGCAGTTTTTTCCATAGCTCTTCTACAGCACTTTCCTTCTGAGGATGCAATGTGATTTGCAAACACTAATTAATACTCATAAAGCCCTATGAGGCAGATAAATGTTAAGTATCCCTGTGTTAGTACATATGAGAAACATGAGACCTGAGTGCCTCATGATCCATGCTGTTCTTTATATTCACTCCCCAAAAGGAGTACGTGCCCTGGGACAGAGGAAATCTCCCATTTTTTGTCATTCCCTTGTTTTCCTTGGACCCAGTGAAGCCCTCTCAGGGTAGCAGGGATGGGTCTGGGATTCAAGCTACACAGATCAAGAAAGAGAGCAAATCTTGCTGTATTTGCTGCTGGTTTTGTGGGGGAAAGCAAAACGTTTGCACAACCTGTGGGTTACTTGCTCCAAGCTCTAGCACCCCATTCAAAAGGCAGCTTGGGCTACCAGAGAAGAAAAAATCCCTGAAAGGGCACTCATACTTGAGGACTTCTGAGAGCAAAGGAGCCAGACAGCAAGCAAGAATGACTTAAGAAACATATCCAGCCGAATCTCAGTGAGGAAAGTCTTCTGAAAGAATGATAGAGCCTTGGATACTCCAAATCTTGGTATTTTTCCTCTCTGTAGCTTCTGTGCGGTGAGGGCAAACAGGGTAACTTTCCCAGTTTGTTAATCAACCTTAAGAACAATTGTCAGCATGGCAACCGGTAAGGCTGGAAATGGAGTCTCAGCCTTAGAAAGGGCAACTGGCAGCTTGTAGGAGACATTAAAGTATCCGAATCTTCATGCTAACAGCATTGGGTGGGAGACATTGCTCTCCGGTTTTCTTCACAGGCTAGACATAAGATCATCCAAATGCTTTTCTAAATGAATTCTGACAAATTTATCTATGGTTACATGCCTTCCCAGCCCTCAGTACACAGCACATACGCTAATGTAACAATTATAATTATGATACTGATCAGACCTATCAGGCCTTTTTAAGACATGAAAATCAACCTAATTCTCTCGTTTCAAACACAATGAGTTCAAAGATGTGATGTAAATGCTAAGAGAAAGATATTAAAACGAGAGGCATGTTAGGTCTACGCCAGCCAAACCTCTATCGTTATCTTAACAAGTTCATATTCTTCAAGTATTGTTTGTATTTCTATTGTGCCAAGAGATTTTATTCTTTAGTTTGAGGATTCTCCCTGGAGGTGGGGAGGGAAACTGCTATTGTTGTTAAAAAGAAACATTTCTTTTTGACGTATTAAGCATTAAGCAGATTATGCAAAGGCAAGGCATATTGCAGAAGGAGAAGTTTGTATAGCTTTGACATGAACCCATGACCCTCCAGAAGATTAGGAGAGTTAAAAAAAAAAAAAAAAAGTATTACTTTGACAATCTTCTGATTTGAAAAAAATCTTCTTGTAGAAATTTTTGGAACTCACCCCTGTTATTTACATAAAATTTAACCTTTCCTGCTTAAAATCACGAATCATTTAATGTCACATCTGCAGGGTATCTGAGACAGATGCCATTAATCCAAGTCATTTTGAAAATTCCAATTTCATTTGGATTAAAACCTACGACTAAGTCAGTGAATAGTATACACTGTACATGCGTTAAGGCTGGTGACTACTGAAGTCTCTTGGGTAGACAAACTAAGCACAGATTAGCCAGGTCTAAGTACGTGCCCTCATCTAGGGAAAAAAAAGATATCCTGACATTTCGGTGATGTAGATTTGAATCAGTAGCCATGAAAAATGGTTGAACATTTGTATTACAAAAGAGATACTATGGCACAGTCCCGAAGGTGCATTTCTTATAAATTAATTAGCTGCACAAATTATTTTGATAACAGTTACTGCAGTTCTGAGGTGATATGGCTGCTCCGCAATGAGTACTTGATGATCAATGGTAGGCACTAGTAATATCCTTCATGCTGAGTGACTTTTATTACTATTTAGATTTACAGTATATACATACATGTTTGTATCTACACTTAGGGCTTGATCTTCTTAACCTCCTTTACCTAAGGTCTTCTGTTCACTGAAACCTCTTCCTTTGGAGCCCTGTGATATTTGGATAAAAGAAATAGGCAAGCAAGGAGCTGGGGTATCCTGCCACATGACAGGGGGGACTATGCTTGGCTTTTAGCCACATTTGAACCTCTGCATATAATTTGTTCTTATCTGTCATTCATATCACCATGGAATACGATAAACGATTAAGGCCAAGGGGTCTGCATGATCTTGCTGTCTGTGAGGATCCCATAGGCTGCACTGCATTTATTGCATTTACCTGCAATACATAGTTCCTTTGAATGCATTCCCATTGCTTTACCAGCCTCTCCCTCCAGGTATAATCCTTCTAGGTTTGTACGGACCAACTTCTTACTTTCACAAAATGAACCTGGAAATGGTATAGTGTAAAGAAGCCTGCACGTTCCTGGACTTTTACAACTGGTTGAGACAAGTAAACATCTTTCATTGTGCCCCCCAAAAGTCCTTGGACTCTATTGATTTCATCCAAAACACTCAAAGCACCAATGAGTTATGCTGAAATGTCTAAAACTATTCAGGTTCTTAATGTGGAGCATATGCTTAATGGGATCAGATCTAAAAGCTGCATACTCTTTTCCAAATCTGGCCTTAAGAAGATGAATGAAATATTTCTTGTCACCGTGTCACATTCAGCTCCAGTCATCTAAACTGCAGCAACCATTATACAGCAAAATAGCCCGGACGGAAGAGTATTCTAAATAACCTCTACAAAACACAGCTGTAAGAAACCCTATGGAGAGGAGGCCAAAACTTCTAATCCATTTATGTCTAGTTGGTTTAACTGGCTGCTATTTCATCCTGTTACACCACCAGAGGTTAAGGCTTGGTTGTGCTCATTGGACAACATGGATGATGCCAGCACAAAACCTAAAAAAAAATATGTGTTTTTCCATGAAAGCAATGGGTATTTTAGCTGGAATAATTAAATATAAGAACAATGTACAAGAAAGGACAATCATCTGCAAGAGATCCTTAGTACTTGGAAACATGTTACAACAGGACAGCATTGATTCTTGCATTTCTTTGAAGTTGTTTGACATATTATATCCATACAAAGAGTTCATCATGATTAAGAAAAATATCCCGATCTTAATAAAATAAACATGCTTCGAAGTTCCATACTTGAAACTCAAATGCCACGTGTGCAATAAAACTAAACTCCTTTTAAGGCAAGTAATATATGTCATGTCTAAAATTTCTCAACATTAAATAGCAACAAGGGCTCCCAAATCCCCAAACTTATCTGAAGATAAACATCATAGGCACCATCAAAGAAAACAGAAGCAAATCTAATCGGAATTTCACTTTCCTGATCTGAGGAGAAATCCCACAGTACTTTCATATGGAACTGAAGCAGCTGATGGAATCTGCTGCTGCTAGTCTAGTACATCGTGGCAGACTTCCACAGCTGGAGATCAGGCAAGTAATAAACAGAAAAGGCACTGACCAAGCTCTCCACGATACTCGGGATCAAACAACTTGTGTTCCTTCTAGGGTGGCTGACTGGAATTAAGAGTGACTGGAGGACTTGGAGGATGTGTATTCTGTCATTTAGAGGCAGGTCCACGTCCACTCTTAAAGCCAGCCACACTATAGCACTCAGGTCTGTATTAAGAGGTTACCACAGCTTGAGCTCAGGAGTTCTCCTGGGAAGGATCTGAGCATTGACTGGCACATAAAATTGGCCTGGGGTGGCTTGGCGCTCAGCAGGCCCTTGGAAGTTACCCTGCTGAGCTGCTTCGAAGAACAGAGTGATGTGCTGAGTCTGAGCAATAGCTGCATTTATGTAAGTAGCCTAGACAAAAAAATGCACATATCTAGGGCTCTGCGTGTTTTCAAGCCTGTTCTTTACCACAGGGTACATACAACCTTTGTTATACTGAGCAAACGTGCCACTTTGTTTGGTATCTTTTATCCTTTTTTTTTTTTTTTTTTTTTTTTTTCAATGCATCTCTTCAAAAATCAGGGAGAAAAAAAAAGGCAGCAAAGACCAATCAATCAACTGTCAATATCAGTTGCCACTTCTACTTGTATCTTCTATTGAAATAGTTTTTTGCAGTCCTGTTTCCTTAATATATTTGTAAATTAGAATAGGAAACAACAATCAAAGGGTCCAGTCAGAGACTTGGACAAGAATAGTCCACTGAAGTCACCAGAGCTGCTGACTTGAGTAAGGGCTGCAAATCTGATTGCAAAGCAAGCAAAAAAAAAAATATATATATTTCCAATAACAGAGAGAGAAAACTAAATGTGTCAAAACCACTGAACACGAATGCACTAAATGCAAACACAGTTGGTATGAACTGGCCTTGACCTCAGCTGACCCAAATTAAACTCCAGTCACTGTGGGATTAATTCTTCTGGCACAAAAAACATAGCCTGTCAACAGGAACAGAAAACATCCAATAAATCAAGAAACATTAAAGCCTCATTGAGGATTATGGATGAAGAGTGAGAGGATTATGATAGGAAACAGTTCTTAGCCTGATGAGCAGCAAACTCAGCTTCCCAGATAAAGGAAATTGCATGTAACGTTCCCATATAGCCTAGAAGAACAGGCTGTGAGCTTCTGCTAGATGAAAAAGATATGAAAATCAAAATCTGTAAGATGAAGCCTTCCCATGCAAAGTCAACAACTCTTACAGATATTTCTCACTGTCTGTATGCAGCTGAAATTAACACATTTTCTTTACTAAGTGGATTGCAGGTTGCCATATTTTTTCATTTATCTATTTACTGTCAGTAACAGAATGCAATTTTCCACCACCTCTTTTAAAAGTTCTTGCTATCAGCATATCTGTTTTCAGGCTTTTTGCCCGATACTGCAGGTTGTACTGTTGGTGCGGAGCTGAACAAGAGGTAAAGTTATTTAAAAAGACAGGAGATAAAGAAATGCATGCAATCTGTTGAAAGTTATTGCACATGAAGGAATGCTGTCTTTCTCCAACTTAATGCAGACTACACAACTCCTCTGTGTGCCCCAGTGGGGAGGTTACAGGGAGATGGAACATTATTGTTGGAACTTCTGTGAAGTGTCCGTGCTCGCAGTAAAGGTTCTCCATGACAGAGATTTGCCCTCATTCATTCCAGTTCAGGAAAGCCCTCGTATATGTGCTTAAGCTCTACTGAAGTCAATAGGATTTCGGTACAAGCTTAAAGGTAAGAGTCTATTGAGAGCTTTCCTGAATAGGGATTTGTGCTTATTGCACTTGGTTCGATCAACCCAGGAGATTTTGGTTTCTGAGTTTGTCAGCTGCACATGAATAGAAAGGGTATGTTTTGTGCATCAAGATCAGTTCTTCTAGTATTTCTAGTGTATGAAAATGTTTGGAGAGCAGTACAGAACTATTCATTCTGAAAAGACATCATTGTATATTGTACATATGCACAGATACATGTCTACACTCAGAAAAATTTTGCTCAACATTGAAGAAATATTCACCTTTGTTTGGATCAATGCTGTGGTTGACTATTTCTGTAGCACAGTGTCCAGAATAACTGAATTATCCATGAAAGGTATACAGTCCATGTGAATGGCACACAGTCATTATGACAAGTGAGCGCTATTCCGCACCCAGTGAAGTCCTTGCTGAGTGTACTGAACTAAATGCTCCATACTGCTGTGCAAGGTGATAGGTCCCATCAATGCATCCAAGTCATTAAAAAAATCTACAGGGAAAGAAAAAAAGATTCAGCATCAGAAGAGTGAAGCTGCATTTGCTACTTGTCAACCTTTAATAGATTTTATTCTCTTGCAAATTGAGTCGAGCTGAACGTTTCATGGGAATGAAAGTTTAGTGCTGGTGAGATTAATTTTAAAGGCCTGTGGTTCATGATGTTACAGGCTGATGCACAACAATTTTCTTTTGAAAGAACAAAACAGTGAGTTCTTCGGCTTTGCCTTTCATTAACTTCCATTGTCTTGATAAAGCAAACAGATGCTGGGCAAGATTTATTCTGAGATTAAGGACAACTAAATATAACACTCTAAACACAAGTGTTTGTCTACACATATACTAGATATCTAAACTACCTTGATGGACCAATAAAGGCCTATACAACATGGTCATCCTAGTCTAAACAGTAATTTGCCTCGCTAGCCACGAGGGACTTAAGTCAGTTGCCTATGTAGAGGCATATAATGCCCATTTGAGACGTCCCCAGGCAGTTGATACATACAGTTTGGGTCGGCAGATCTAATACAAAACATACATGAGACTTCTGGAGCAGCAGCATAGGAAAGGACACCTCAAAAGGCATTTGGCAGCTGTTGTTTGGCAACTGTATTGTATCCCTCTGTCATCTTTGGGGTGAACTGAGCAGCTCTTTGAGCTCTGCTGCTTGTATTGAAAAAAGCTCTATCAACTGTAATGGGAGATTAGCCCCCCAGCTCACAAACAGACATCTACACTTAGGTGTCCTCATTTTCATTTGAATCCTGCCCATGTCCCTGTCTTAAATACATAATCTCATAGCCTAAAAAACAAGGAATACTATATCATCATCAGAGGCTGAGGCACCCACTCAAGGAAAGCAGCTCAGCTGAGAGAATTTTGCTTTGACGAGGGAGTGAGGGCACCTCATTCCCATCTGTGTCTGCTTGGGGGTAGGCTTGGTTGGGTGGAGAGGTGTTCATTTTTTCTGCAGAAAGGAAGGGTGCTCCTGGTTTTTGACATGGTCTGGTTAGATGCATTCCATCCAGATCCATGACTTTGGGGGACAGAAAGCTGCCTTTACCCTCTCAAACCTTTCTAATCCAGAATGACATAGATGGCAGTGAATAAATACTACATGCAGTTGTGTCTGTGACCTGTCTGCCACCAGTCCTGACCAGTTGCAGAAAGACAAAAGGAGTTGGTGATATAAAGATGCTTCTGAGTGACACAGCTGTCAAAATTGCATTTTGGGGTAATTTTGGGACAGACTAGGAACAGGCTGAAGTAAAAAAAAAAATACCTCTGCAGTCCTACTTTGCAGACAGGTTTCCTATCAAAACAGTTATTTTTGTGATCAAAATCATGTGAGATTCTTCTAGAGTAGCCGTTTGCCTTGAATCACTCACCTCTGTTTTCCTTGGCCAGGTTGTCAGCCATCTCCCAGTAGTCATAGCTGTGCAGGATGCTGTTGGTGATGCTGACGTGGTTGGCAGCCATCTGATGAATGCGCTGTGGGATGCTGATTATAGGAGATGGGGAAGGGGCCCCTGTGCTCCCCTGGGATCCTACAGAGCTGACTGGAGAAGGGCTAGGGGACATGGGTGATGGAGTGCCTGTGCTCCTGAAATCAGATGTTAACACCATTAGTTAAGAGGATGTTTGTTTTAAAAACATGTGAGTATCAGAACATACTGCAGAAAATATCTGACAGCCAATCTGATCTAAGCTTCCATGTGATGTGAACTTACTTTCCACTGGTACCCCAAGGAGATGGGTTCTGGGCAGCTTTTGATGAATTCTGTAAAGGAAAAATAATTCATAATACATATAACTCACGTAAAACGATGAAATGAAAAACAGTCAACAGTATAAAAGTAAAAAAAAAATAAGAAAAAAATGGTGTAGGTAAGTCTTGCAATGCAATAAACCCACTGAGCCTGATTTGGTGTTGGGATGAAGCAGTACTGACTGTATCACAGACTCAGATCACATTCTATTAAACACCCAGGGCTGGGGCTTGTTAGGAAAACATGCTAGTTGATACTGAGCCTTTTCACAGCAATCCTGGGTGTTCAGAAGAAAGTGCTATTAAGCTCTTTGTGAGCTTTAGGCTGGAATTTCTTGCAACAGAGAAAACCAGAACACCAAAAGGTCACTCAATCTGCATGTCCCTTTTCCACCAGTCATGGAACTGCTACCAGAAACCCAGAAACTTTTTTAAAAATTCTTTTTAAAAAAGGATAGCTAGTCATATAGAAATCCTAAAACACGATTTATCCTGCTTGCTCTCCTGTGTCCTGTTCTACTGTTTAGCAGGCATCTGAGTTATGAAAACAGATTCTGTTTCAGGATTTCAAGGCTGAATTTTTCTTAGCTTCAGTGCTAGCTTTGGGGTTTTGTTGGTCTGGTGCCAGCAAACTTGCATGTCACCTGGCATTATCAGTGGTATTTCCATATACACAATGATCACATCCTCTCTTAACCTGTTCTCCACTAAGATGGACACACCACCTGAGCCTCTCTTCCAAAAGCTTGTTTACTCAGTTTTGACGCATTCCCTGAATTCCCTCTTGTGTTCCCACATCTTTCGTGCACACGTGAGAACTGGCTATGGTATTTTAGCAGTATTCACGTCAGTGCTGTGTGTGCCCTGGCATCCTTCCTGCATTTTGACACCGGGCTTTCTACATCACAGGTAAATGGTTCTGAAAATTAACTTTGGAGTGTCCTACAGTGGGCTCTTCCTTCAGTGTTATTATTATTATTATTGGTCTGTTTCAGAGCTACTGGCCTTCATTTTTTAGTGTAAGAGAAACTGAGTACATGTAATTTACTTACAGAGATGGAGGCAGGAAAATGAGAAAATCAAAGTGGAATCAAGAGTACTTCCACTGGAAATTTAACTATCCTCTGCCTTATTGTACGACTTCAGAAAACCTTTTTCCTCATGGTTTAGGTGTTTTACTCCAGCCTCTTTTCAATTCTGCACCAGAAGGGTGCAGTAAGGATTCTGAAGAGAGTGCAATGTTATAAGAGACCATCTCTTACCACACTTTGCTTACTGCTACTCATTCTCCTGGTTTCTTTATACTCTGGGATGTGTCTATCCCCTGGAATATCTATGGCTTCTTTTTAATTCGCTGCTGCTTTTTTTTTTTATATAATGGAAATAAAATACTTGAAAGATTTCTTCTTCTTTTCTAAAATAAAAGTATGTCAAATTTTACCTGAAAATATATATGACATGGTTTAAAATCTTTCTTTGATTGATAATATATGTGGAAGTTCTTAATGTAGTCAGCATTTCACGTCACTTGGTTTTGAAAGCTTTTAGATACCAAAAATGAAATGAGTGGAGAATTGGCTTGTTTTCCACTGAAAATTATAGCAAATGGATTTTTTTTTTTTTCATTTTTTACTTTCAAAGGTGAAAATACTCTCTAATGTGAAACTACACTATCATTACATCGGCAGGAGCTCTGCAAAAAACAAGCTTATCTTGGCTATAACAGAGTAAAAGTCCATTTTACGTTTGCTGTGAAACAGTTTCTGTCTGCAAGTAGGAGACATTTTACATGGTTGAGAGCCTGACCATCCTGTTCTTAATGCAGGCACTCTCTGAATTGGTAAAGAAAAATAAAGTATTTTAATGGGCACATATTTCTTTCCTCTGAAATCAAGTCATTGTTAGAAAAACATAATGTTGAATTATATATTGCTAAATTTTTAGAAGCAATTACAGTGACTTCAATTTCAGTTTGACAATAACAGATCTGTCAATTTCCTTCACTGTCTTTTTGTGTTTAGAATCTGGTCATGAATGTTTGCACTTGTATTTGAAATTTTTTATTAACAAAATGTCAAAGGATGGATGTTTTTCATTTCAAGGTATATTCTTTTGGAAAAAAAAAAAAAAAAAAGTCCTGTGTTTAAAAGACAAATGGCTATTCAGGTTCCCAAAACAGTTTGTCTTAAAACATTTGTATGTACATATTTTTTTCTTTTAAAGATAGAGGCTAGTTTTCTGTTTGTAGATCAAATGCTGGATGGACTGACTACTAAGAGGGCTCCATCAGAAAGGTTTTGTTCTTGAGTTACTATCAGAGGAAAGCTGTCTGTCAAATAAAATACATAAAAATATGTTGAATAACTTCTTGTCTTATTCAAAATAACCATTATGTGGTACTGGCAGAGAGTGGAGAAGGAAAGTAGTAGAACAGCAAGAAGGGGAAGCCAGCAGTGCTGGCATGTTCAAGGCAGGTAGTTTGGTTGCCTTCTGATGCTTCTGTATGACTGAAGTCAGTGTGGGCTCTTTGCCTGTTCCTTGGGTAAGAACATGTCCCAGTGCACTGTCTTACCTATGGACGCTAAGTGGAAGCCCTGCAGCTGAGGACTGATCTGGATCAAAGTCATCAGCTCACAGGAAGTCAAGTGGGAAGTGTAATCCTGGAGGGGATCCTTAGAGCAAAATCTCCAAAACCTACTCGCAGCAGAGCAGGATAGCACTAGATAATTGATTAAGAACAATCTGAAAATGCGTGTTTGTTACTACAATAAAGTTCTTATCCTTCATGAAGAGACATGACTTGTATGTTGCAAAGAGGGGCCCTCGTGAAGGCAATATAACTGACTAGAGACCAAATATTGCCATGGGAGTCTGTAGTAATACTTCCACCAACTTGACAGGACAAAAACTAAACCCAGCACAGCTTTTTTTTTTTTTTTTTTTTTTTTTTTTTTTTTTAATAAAATGCTGTATTTTCTATAAAGACACACTGATTTAATAACGTCATTAAAAATGTACCTTAAAATACTCGATAAGTGCTTTCGAATACTTGACAGCATGGTCTCTCTTGAGTCGGAACATCCTCCAGTACAGAAGGGCCAGGCAGCGGTAACTAGAACAAAAGGGAGAGCAGAAAGTAAGGTGTGCCCCCAAAGAGGGATTCAGGTGAATTGGCTTAAATTCCCAAACTAACAGGCAGTGGAAGGCTGGCAGCACCCTGCTTCGTGTTGTTATTAGCGTGCTGCTACCAGGGTGCTATGAAACCCACTGTGCTCAGCAGGCCTTGCACAGTTGGGTTCCCAGGCCTTGACCCTGACTTGGAGTCCACATGCTCGACCAAAGGCCTCACCCATCAAAACTACATTCCAAGCCTGGAACCCAACATATATATATATTTATTTTTTATTTTCATAATTATTGCAAATGCAAAGGGCACTACAACAAAATAGCCTGGCACCTATATAATGAACTGGAGTTGCTCTGGGTCCACTCGTGCGCACCCAGTCGCCTCTTCCAGCAGATGGAGCCAGCTGGGAAACAGGCAAACGCCTCAGACATGCCCGGATTTTGCAGGGCAAGCTGTGCAGTGGGAGGCCAGGCTGGAGGCTGCTTGGGAGGCTCGGGGCTGTTCCTCGGCCTCCTGCCTGGTTTGCTCCCCGGAGGGAGCCAGCGGTGGGCTGAGAACCTCAGCGTGCCCCGTGCTTCTTGGTAGCCTGCAGCTACCTTTAATGCTACGTAATTAAACAAGAGTAACAGCTATTAATTCTACATAAGGATAACTGATAATCAGTGCTTAATTGTACATAATGATAACTGATAATCAGTGTTCAGGATGCACAAACTCATGTCTTCAGTACTGGATTTAGGCGTGCCGGTCTATTTTCTGAAACAAGAATCACCACCACCTCTTCTCTGTAAGATTTTTTGAGTGGAAAGTGTGGGATCGCACCACAGCAGCATGGTTTTTGAAACAAAAAGCTGGCGTGTTGCACTTCTCCTGCGGCCGCAGAGCCGCTGGTTGTAAAAGCGATACTGGGTCTCTGAATCGCTGGGCGGCTTCTGGCGGGCAGCGCGGGGCTGTGCCCTGCTCCCCACCTTCAGGAGCTGCCCAGACCTCACCAAACCACTCCCTGGGCAAGCGGCTCTCCAAAAAACCCCATCCTGGCTCTTTCCGCCGCCGGCAGCCGGTGACTTGCAGCCGCTCGCCGCTGGAGGACAGCCTCTGCTCAGCAGACGGAGGGCGCCTGGCAGCGGCCTCACCGTCCTCGGAGTTGCCTCTGTCACCTTCACAGGTGCGAGCACATGCGGGTGGTGTCTGCTGTTCTTTTTCTTTTCTTTTCTTTTCTTTTCTTTTCTTTTCTTTTCTTTTCTTTTTTTTTCTTTTCTTTTCTTTTCTTTTCTTTTCTTTTCTTTTCTTTTCTTTTCTTTTCTTTTCTTTTCTTTTCTTTTCTTTTCTTTCCTTTCCTTTCCTTTCCTTTCCTTTCCTTTCCTTTCCTTTCCTTTCCTTTCCTTTCCTTTCCTTTCCTTTCCTTTCCTTTCCTTCCTTCCTTCCTTCCTTCCTTTTCCTTCCTTCCTTCCTTCCTTCCTTCCTTCCTTCCTTCCTTCCTTCCTTCCTTCCTTCCTTCCTTCCTTCCTTCCTTCCTTCCTTCCTTCCTTCCTTCCTTCCTTCCTTCCTTCCCTCCTTCCTTCCCTCCTTCCTTCCCTCCTTCCCTCTCTCTCTTTCTCTCTCTCTCTGTCTTCATTCCTTCCTTACCAGTTTTCACTTGTTTCCCCACCTAAGCCTTTTTAAAGCAATTCCCATTCACGTATTCTGTGCTCTTCCTAATCACACAGCAGGCCTGTGACAAAGGAAGGGCATTCAAAAGAAATGAACACCCCTGAATATTTTGTTCTTTTTTATAAAACTGATTAATTAGGACTCTTTATTTGTAGAGGCTAAAGATGCATTTAATTTGGGTTTTTTAACAGATGGTTAATAGATGTTAAAAACACACTTGCTGATTGTAAATGTCCACTTACTGAGAATCAGTAACCATGTAATAGGTATTTTATGTATTAACTACATAGATATTAAATTAAAATTTGATTTTAATAACATTTTAGCATTTTACTAGCAATCAGCAACCACCCTATAGAATTTAAGGTGCCTTCGTATATCCAGAACTCTCAATTTAGAAGGTAATCCAAGAGGTTTAATTATCACCATCACCGTATCTCTCTTCATGAAATCTAAATATAATTTATGATTATTGAGCCTAAAATGTCAGCCACAAAAAAATAACCAAACTATTGGTACAAAAGTACATCACTCATAAAAACAACAAACCATCAGGCATTTAAAAATTAATTATGCTGACGTACCATAGCTGACCTGTCACAGTCAATAAGTACAGATTGCTTATTTACAGAGACAGAATGCAGACCCGCTACAGGGATACAAGGGCTGGACCTTCCAGGAGCAGAAAGTACTCTCTTTATTTCAATAGACAACATAATCCTATCTGGCTGCGTCCAACATCTGATTTTCAAGAACTGGCTCACTGCAGAAAAGCCTTTTGAGGAAATCTTGATCTACTAACCATAATGCTGCCAGCTGTTTGTCTTCTGGCGTGGCGCTGGGGCCTGAGTGGGTTTTTAGTCTCACTGCGTACCTTAAGCAAAAGGAAAGAAGCCAATGTGAGTTAACTGAGACAGCTTTGTATTACCAGTCAGCTCCTGAGAGAACTATGCTGACCGATGTCATTCGAGCTGCCCCCTTACACATATTTGCTGAAGTTACCAAACACACATATCCTTTTCTGGTTGTGTTTTGGAGCTGTTTTGCCATGAACAGTGCCTCCCTGCACCCCTTATACAGCAGTAACTCCCCTGACCCGATCTGTCAGTACAGCCCAGAGGGCAAGGTGTTGCTTCCTGGCTCACTGTGCTGTCCTGTGCCACAATAACCTCCGCTGCTGTGGAGCCCGGTTACACGGAGTTCATGCAGGAAGGTTTTCACAGTGTTCGAAGGCAGATGACAGCCTGCCTTGAAGCTGGGCCTGCCCTCACCCTGCCAAATCAACGTGTCTACCCAGATTTGCACCTCCAAGCAGAGCACAGCAGAGGGGGAACATGTGGCTCGGAGCTATTTTTGCTCGTATGACACTACATTCAAATTCTATAAATATTAAACATCCACAGAGGTAGCACTGCTGTTTCAAGAGTGTATGTGCTATGCAATCATAAATTAGTTTCTGGAAATCTTGGCTTCCAGCTGCACACCTGAACAATGGACAAGGTTAGGACAACACACAGCGCTTCTGGGCTTGCTTCCAGAAAAATACCTGTTCCCTATAATTAGCTGCTTGTGGTTTTTCTTATCTTTGTTTTCAAACTTTAATCCTTATACCTGTGCAAAGATTCAGTATGAACATTTTGTTTTAACAGGCGTACCTGGTAAACCTAGTATATTTTTCTGAGCTGCACAGCAAGTGAGATCAAAAGCAATTCACACTACAACACAACCACAGCTACACACATTACTGAAAGCTATGGATCTGCAAGCAAAATTCATTTCCAGAGTTAGGACCATATATTTGCTATCATGAGAAAAGACAGGGCAGACAAAGAAAGAGCTCTCTGCCTGTGATGGCGCAAGTATTGAAAAAAAGAAGGGAAGAAATGCAGAGATGCACTGTACTATTCTCCTACTGAAAAAAAAAATATTTTATTTTGTTTAATAACCTTCCAGTTAGAAAGCTGGCCTCAATCCACTGAAATGCATGAGAAGACAGCCCTAAGTGGAATAAAATGCCAATGGAATTGTTAACATATGTGAGAAAATCATCGCATCAACACTAAATCCAAAAGAATGCAATTGTTTTAGGAGCTTTGCTTCATTATGAATATGATTGAGAAATAAACAGTTTTAATTTCTATGGACTTAGCGCTGATGAGACCTGCATGGTTGACTGTCCTGAGGAATTATGCCGTGGTCACTGACAGTACAGCTTTTTCTGCTAGTGTGGCTGGACTCTCTCGTGGACTCTCTCTCGCAGTCTCATCCCAGATGCTGGGATGATTCTGACCTTTTTTTTCCTCTACCAGAGCTGTCAGTAATGTGAACTACTGGTACTAAGTGTAATGGAGGAAAGAACGTAGGAGACAGAAACTTTCCTCATAGGGACTGCAGGTGGGACTGAACTCTTGACTGTCCTGTTTGGAGAGCCACGCAGCTGACCAATGTAGGGATCTGCTTGAGTGAGAGCTGGACTGCTGTCAGGACTCCACTGGCTACAGTGGGAGCACACACAAAAAATGGACCTCCGATGTCCATTTTTCTACCGCTGTTCACTTCTTCTTTCAGGTAACCATTAAACTGCAGTCTTAAACATGTTTCAACATCTTGCAAATTACTACTCCATGAGTGTTTTAGTATTATGTAGCAGTTTTTTCCACTTTGAGGAGCATAGGACTTATATCGTGAAACTCTTGAAGTAATTTGCAACTCAAGTAATATGAAAAGCTTTGTTTATTTTGCATTCTACACAGTTTCCTAATTTAATTGCCACTGAAATTACAGAAAATCCATACACGTTACATACGACTGACCAGGCACTTGGGAGGCCCTCAATTCTCCCCTTTTACTGTTATCTAGGGAATCATGTGATGATGTAGGTGAGCATGTTTGCACGAACAGAGTAACCCCTGCAGCCATCTCCTCCCTTCCTACCTGATGAGTTCAACTGTTTCTGAATACATTGTATAGGGGGATTTAGATTCCATTGGGCCTTGTTCCATTGCATTTCCACACTCAATAAACGATAGTGCTGCTTCTGCATAATTCAGTGCCTTTCCAAACTTTTCCACCTAGAGGGAAAAAATAAGGACACAGAGAAATAGTGTAATCATCAAGATATGGTTACATTTGATGGGATTTTCTCAACATGGGATTTTTCTCAACATGAATTATAAACTTGATACAAGAGAATATATCTTCAGATTCATAAGTTTTCCTACGAGAAAGCTAAAGCCCATCAAAATCTGTGCATCGCTGAAAATCATAAGATATAGAAAGCAGAGCTGAAAAAGGCTACGAGATGTTATTTGGTCCACACTCTTCTGTCCAAAGAAGGATCCACTCTGCCTAAGGCATTCCTGACATATGTTTGTCAAAGATCTTCCAGGCCTTTTGCCCCAGCTTTTCAAGCATCATTACCAGTAAAAACAGTTTCACACATCTTTGCAAATGCAGTCTTTCATCAGTCAACAAAGAAAGGTAATGAATATCTTCAACTAAGAGAATCAGAATTAAACAGTTTGACTACTAACACTCTCTTATTCAAAGGCTCATCTCTGTCCTCATTTCTTTTTTATCCCTACCATTTTCAGCACTGCTTGACCTCTTGTTGGGATTTTGCTTTCTGTATCCTCCTTTTCTTTCAGGGACTGCTGTGCTCCCTTAGCTTCTCCTGATTTCCTTCTTTCTTGCCCCATTTCTTCTCCTGTTTTCCATACTTTGATTCTGTGTGTGTATTTGTGTGCTTAAACAGATATATATATGACCTAAATGATAGTGTATATGCATATGTGCACATAATGTTCATATGTGTACACTTACATACCACCTATCTGCTCTCAGAATTTCAATTTTGATGTGGATAGAGATGAATCATACTATTACCTCTTTGTCCTGACTTGTCTTTCCTTCAGTCAGAACTCCTGCGGTACATAAAGCCCATTAATGGACTGGATGCATTTGGTTGAAATCTGATGCACACAGTGAAAGGTTAATGGACCTTATTCTTTTCTAAGGGATAAAGATTTTAAATAGTAAGTTTGGAATGGCACACTGGCTTCAATCTATTTTAGGTTCTTATATGACTCCCATTGCGATCATACCAGAGAACTTCACAAACTTTTTATTATATTTCTCTCCCTGACGTGCTTGTGCGGGTGGAAGTGCTATTATCCCAATTTCACAGATGGGGGACTAAGGAGCAGAGAGACTTAGAGTCATTTTCAGGCTGCTCACTCTAAGTGCCTGTATTAGGTATTGCAGAGCCAAAAGAGGAGGTATTGAGCCCAGCAAGGTGATTCAAAGTGCTGCCATTTTCCTCCAGGATCCCTACACAGTTAAGGAGGCAGAAGAAGTACCTGCAAAGAGCGATTCAGAGGGTGTAAGTAACGTGCTGGTCCGCTGTGAAGGAAGGCTGAATGTGAAGGATATTTCAATCACCTGACTCTGATGGGAGGCTGCTTAAAGTGTGCCTAAGTGACTTTCATGCAGCAAATTTGTGGCAGAGCAGAGAATAATGCTTGTACCTCCTATTTCTGGGAGTCTACCATAACAACATTTCTCTTCAGGCTAAGACAGAATTTACTTTGCATATTAAGTGATTTTTTTTTTTTTTTTTCTGTTCTGTTTAAAGCAACACACTAAAATGTACCATTTGTACTTCTCCACAATATTTTCTGATTTAAGACTCACTTTAAAGTAATATGGAGCTGAATAAACCATGGAAATTTGTGCTAATAAACTCAGGTAAAGTGTAAAACTCTGTGTTAGTGTCCTAAATTAAGGGCCCACTTCTTCCTTAGGCATTTTATACTTTGCACAACTGAGAAAAAGAGGTGAAGAAACAGGGCGTGAGCTACCTTTCTTCTTTCTTGCTCCTGTGACCACAAAGTATCTAACAGAGCAAGGCAGGACTGCAGCTACCCCTACCTGCAAAATAGCCATACTCATGTAGGGTTCCACCCCGTATATTGCATCTGTCTGTCATGCCAGAAGCCTGACATTTTTAATGGCACAGCATTTTTAATTCCGTGCCAGCTTATTTGTAGTGGTAGACAAACACAGCATTGGAGAAAGCTAAGAGAAGGCTAAGCAGAGCTCTCCTGGAGCACTGTGTACTTCATTGAACCCTTTTGTTTAGAAAGAAGAGGATCACTTTAGTGCTCCATATAGCCCCAGGTTCTTCTTTTTCAAGAGGGTCTTTCTGGCTATGGTTTTAAGTCAAAGCTAGGATCAAGAACCTGTTTGTTGTAGCACTCCTGTGTATGAAACATGTTCCTCTAGGGTTAAAGAGATGCTTTGTGTGATTCTGATTGTATTAGGAAGGGTCTGTCATGAAACTAGGATTCTTTTGGCACCAGAGAGACAAAGCATTTTAAAAAAAGGGCAAATTCCTTGGGCACCAGACCAAATTTGGGATGAAATTATAGAGCTTAACCAGCTCGTTAAACTGAGAAGATAGGTATGTAGATACCTTATACAGTCTCTATTACCGTAGATACTAATTAAAGCAAAGGAATAAATGGAAAGTTTTATTTATCCAGGCCTTTATCTCAGTAAGTCATTATTTGTTAAGTCATAGTTTATTGGGCTATGAACATTTGATTATATAAACATTTCTTAATTTAACAAGCCTAGCCATCCTTATAATAGATTTTATAATTACCCCAGCAATACTGCGCTGATGAAGAAACTGCATTACAAAAATAATTTGGAGCAACATAACTGGAAAGAAAATGTTCTCACCATTGCATCTGCTTTATGCTTCTTCCGTTTAGCTTCCTGCATAAAGTAATCTGCATTGCGTGGCCTACCAGGGGAAAATAAGAAGACACTTTATTATTTTCTGAAGTGCAGAATATTTTCAAGTTATTTTTCCCTTATTTTAAACCTTATTTGCAAACACTTTTTATGAAGAAAATACACTTATCATGTAACCGTGCATCTTATATTTTCAAATTGCTGCCTGTGGAGACAATAGCATTTATAGCTGTTCTCATTCTTTAGAAGTCAGTGATTCAAAGCAAAAAAAAGCTAATAAAATGCATTTTTATGGATTATATAAACTGCTTCCCAAATTAGTGCAGTTTTGATCTGCCAAATGGATGCAAGCATTAAGCGGAACGAGTTATTCCATCTTCTCCTCTCCCCTGTGTTTGCTTACCTCTTTTTCTACTCCTCTCTGTACATTGTCATTTGCCTCGGCTTCTCCCTCCTCACAAAACAAGTGTGTGTTTAATGTCTCCACTTTGAAAATACACACTGACTCTGCTTGCCTCCGCAGCTACCATCTCATCCCCCTTCTCCCTCTTATCTGTAAGCATGCTGAGAGTGCTGTTTACTTCTGAGTTCATCTGTGACTCAGTGCTAGGCTGCCTGCTGCATGCCACTGGTGTTGCTCGTGCCAAATTCTCCATTGATTTCTCCTTGAATAAATCGCGGAGTCTCCATCCCTTTCTTAGCCTACCTGACCTACTGACTGTAGGGCCCAAATTCAATTGCAAATTCAAATTCACAAGTCCCTTTCTGATCCAGACTTATCCACTTCTGTACAAACTGAAAACACAAACTGATGTCTTCTTGGCAATACCCCAGTGAGCTCCTCTTGGTTGAGGCAGGTTTCTTCACCTCCTCCCACAAGCTCTCTCTATTGTGCCTTTCTCAATCACTGTGAAGAGAGCCATTTGCCCTGTCATTTCAGTACATAACCTAACATCTTGAGTTCAAGCCTCTCATAAAAGTTTTCACATTTCCTGACCTCGCAGATTCTTCCAGTCTCCTGTGTGTGGGACATGGCCTTCCTCATAATACTCAGCCAAAATGTGCTCTGGTTCTTCTCAGCATATACTGTGGTTACTGTCATACCCTTAACAGAATCACACAGACTCAGAGAATAGTTGAGGTTGGAAGGGACCTCTGGAGATCATCTGGTCCAACCACCCTACCAGGCAGGGTCACCAGATGTGCAGAATCACATCTAGGAGGGTTTTGAGTATCTCCAGAGAAGGAGACCCCACAGCCTCTCTGAGGTCAACCTGTGCCAGTGCTCTGTCAACCACACAGTAAAGAAATGTTTCCTCATATTCAGCTGGAACTTTCTGTGTTGCAATTTGTAACTGGTGTGTATTGTCCTGTTGTTGGGCACCACTGGAAAGAGCCTGGCCCTATCATCTTGACACCCTCCCTTCAGATATTTATACACATTGATGAGATCCCCTCTCAATCTTCTCTTCTCCAAGCTGAACAGTCCCATCTCTCTCAGCCTCTCCTCCTATGACAGATGCTCCAGTCTCCCAGTCACCTTCATAGCCCTCCTCTGGACTTGCTCCAGTAGCTCCATGACTCTCTTATACTGGGGAGCCCAGACCTGCACACAGCACTCCAGGTGTGGCCTCACCAGGGCTGAGCAGGGCAGGATCACCTCCCTCCACCTGCTGGCAACACTCCCCCTAATGCACCCCAGGACACCATTGCCCTTCTTGGCCACAAGGGCCCATTGCTGGCTCGTGGTTCACCTGCTGTCCACCAGGACCAGCAGGCCAGCCCCCAGCCTGTACTGGTGCACAGGGTTATTCCTCCCGAGGTGCAGGACCCTGCCCTTGCTTTTGTTGAACTTCATGAGGTTCCTCTCAGCCCAGCCCTCCGGCCTGTCCAGGCCCCTCTGAATGGCAGCACAGCCCTCTGGGGTACCAGCGAGTCCTCCCAGCTTTGTGCCACCAGCCAACTTGCTGAGGGTGCTCTGTCCCTTCATCTGGGGATGAGACTGGGCCCAGTACTGACCCCTGGGGGACACCGCCAGCTACAGGCCTCCAGCTGGACTCCTGATCACTCCAACACCGCTGAGCACAACCCCTGAGCTCTGCCATACAGCCAGCTCCCAATCCACCCCACTGCCCCTTCATCTATCCCACACTTCCTGAGCTTGCCCATGAGGATGTGTAGGAGACAGTATCTCCATGTGCTTGGAGGCAAACTCCTTGTCACTCTCAGAGGAGGAGGTTTATCCCTGCAAAATCATTTTATTAGAAATGCTTAGAGAGTTATGCCTTTGCCCTTCTAGTGAAAATGAGATATATTCCTGAGTATTCATAGAATGAATGTTCTTGCTATTCATGATTTTAAGTGCTTGGTTTCATAAAAAATACAGTATTATTGCCACTTAGCAATCCTATATATATATATATATTTTTCTTAAATTGGGATTTCTCAGCATGTTTATTTAAAAACATTTTTGTGTGAGTCAGAGAAGATACCAATATAAAAACGGGATGTATGAATCAAAAATTCTTGCTGACAGCAGTAAGAGCACTTTCAGATCCATAACAGATTAGTGGGAACAAGGGGGAGCCACTCAACAGAAGAGGACAGCCATGAATACTTCCTTTAGACAATAAGGGTATTTGCTAGTGTGTCTACTTAGTCTGTTTCCATCTACTTACATGCACACAGTTTCAAGGAGATTTAATTGTATCACAGAAGGTTAGTCATAACCCTATTTTGAAGAAAAGGAAAGCTAAATACATTAGATAGAAATAAAATTTGAAGTCTGGATAATTTTGAATGACGTCTTCTCTAAGAAGCTCGATACAAAGAATTTATTATTATTATTATTATTTTCCATCTTTCTTTAAAATGTTCTCCCTTAGAGTGGAATTTCTCCCTAGCTTACTGTAGCTGGTAGGTCGTAAAGGGGACTAAAGACAGGTTTGTGTCCCAGTATCTCATAACCTACTACAGCTGCAAATACTTTCTGTGCCCAAGATGCTAACATTATCTTAATAATACAAACCATCTGGATTTGATTTTGGTCAATTATGAAATAATAGACATTGCAACAGTGTTAGTCAGATGTGGAAAAATAGCTATGTTTTCAGAACCATTGAAAGAATTCTTAAAAATTGATGTCCTGTCTCTCTAAGTCTTGTGAAATGACCCAGGTAAGATAGTTTACTACGAGGAGACAGCAAACAAAGCAAAGTAGAGCAAATCAACAAAGCAGTGGTCTCAGCTGGCTGAAATAATCAAAGTGATGAACTTTTACACGATTCTTTCAAATTCAGATCATTAAAATGTATCCTTTGCAATATACCCTCCCATATGACACTCAGCACTATATATATAATTTGCTTGTTTGAAGCATGGGAAGAGGCTGTAAAAACAAAGCAAGATAACACAATGTAATTATGGTCTATTTATAAGTAAGTTAATTGCAAAATGGTTTTCAACTTGCAGCAGGATTTGTTCTCCAGTATGCTTAGCAAGGAAAGCATTAGCAGTAGGCATGTACAGCACTGAGCCAAGAGGCCTTCTTTGAGGGCCCTGCTATAGGATAGCTAGGCATAATGCAATGTACAAAAATTGAAGTCATCAGTTTGTACTAAGGCCAATTGTTTTTGGGGGAAGCCTAGTATAAAAAAGAAGCTATTAAAAGACCATTGTTAAGCAAAGCGTATATATTCACAGTAGGAACATTTAGATATTTTCACAGGAAAAATACAAGACTGATTTACAAATCAGTGGATTCCTAACAGAAATTAAGATTCATTAGGAAAAAAATGGGTTGGGTATATTTTCTTCTAGTTGCTTATACAGTGCTTGTTCAATAGTGTTAATAAACATGCTAAGTCAAATTCTGATCTGTTTATGCTATCTATGCAATTCTATTCTTCAATAGATCACTACATGCTAATAAACTTGCAATTCAGATTACAAATGTACATGTGTGAAAATGGAAAGCTGAAATATTCTGTACATTTAATACATGTTTATGTACACTGCATAGAACTGAATTTCTTATATCATTTTTGAAACAAAATAAGGATATGCTTGGATTTATTTATTTATTTATTTTTAATGAGAAAGAAAGGCCCCCAAATTAGTTTTGTTTAGGTTCCCAGTCTTGTATATGAAAGTCATTTGTCTTTTTAAATCCAGTATACTAGTTTAAATTATTGTGTTATGAAGCAAAGAAACAAAATAAACCCCTCTCTTCTGTATGCTCCTTGAAGGCAGAAGGTTACCTCAGTTCATGGACATATGAAGACACCTGAAAAAGCTGATGCATAAGTTAAGTTCTGAGGATTGCTCTTTTGCTTATTTTGCGTCTGTGAAGTTCACGACTACTCAATCATAATCTGATTTTATAGACCCTTAAGTTACAGTGACTGAGAACCTGTATCTGTTACAACAATTAAGGTTCAACCAAATTTCCTCTGTAACTTGGCCCCTTTAGTTCTCTGGTGATAACCTCAGACTGAAGAATTTGCAGGTAATCTCACTGCATGGTAATTTCAGATGCTATATGTTATTATTGAGAGGTGTCTTGAGGAGAAGTGAATCTGTTTCCTCACACAAGAGATTCAGAAAGATCTGAGGATAAACCCCTTTTCAGGTCTTTGATCTAAGGTTTGCAATCCTTCTGCAGATCACAGCCTCACTATAGCCTGAGAAGCCAGGGAATAGAGAAAGTTTCCACAGGGTTAAATTGGTACTAGCACCGGAGTCTCTTTGTTAGGGTAAAAAACTTACTGGTCATAAATATAAACTGAAGTCTGACGGAAAGATATTCCCTGACTTCTGGTTTTCAGGCAGTTGAGTCTGATTCTCCTCTTAAGTTATTTGCTGCTGTCTGTATCTGTTGCTGTCAGCACTACCACTCCAGATTTACAAACTGAATTCAGGCCTCTATTTAAAAAAAAAATATTTTTAAAGAAGTCTGACTTCAAATTAACAGATAAAAACAAGTGTTTTGTCTCTTAATAATTTTGACTGCACAAAAAACCTCTTTTGTTTCTGAATATCTGATTATTGGTACTTGTAGAAATATAGTCCTCTTCAACAAAGCCAAAAAGGAGTTCTAATACACTGCTCTAATGCATCTCATATATCTCTCTGAAAGGCAAGAGAAAGAGCGTAAAGCATCAGTGCCAACTAAGTCAGGCTGCTGGTGAATTCTCCCTGGGATCAAGTGTCATTATGTGAAACTGGCTGCTCTCGAGGAGAATTTACCCTACTATGTTGATTGGGGAAAGCAATCAAGTACTGTTGGAACCAGTTCAACGCATTCTCAGTCAATGCTAGCCAGTCACCTAGGCACTGCAACAGAATCCAGCCTTTTACAGAATAACCCCCCCATGGCTAGATCTGATAGTACAAACAAGGCCAGGCTTCCTTTTCAGCAGTGGTATTCAAACCATTTATGACTTTGACAAGGGCAGCCTCAGTAGCATGTCTGTGGCTGAATCCAGGACGAGATTTATCAAACAATCTGCTACTGTCCAGAATTTCTCTCACTCGCGTTGCCACCACTTTCTGTGGGAGCTTGTCGAAAACCAGCAGGAAATACAGCATTTCCATCGCTTGTTATGTTGCACAGGATCCCAGCGTGAGGTGAGATGGCTGCGGGCATGGTAATTACTCCCCTTCCAGAAGCAGCCTTTGAGAATTTCCGGACTGTTGAGCTCGTGAGAGTGGTGTTACTATTACCCAGGTAAAATGCTAGTGTGTGTATGTTTCTCCCTCAACATCCTATTTAGCTGTATGCCATTACAGTGCATCTCTGCCACCTTTGTCTTTTGCTACCTTCTGTGAATTTAATTTACTCCAGTTTAGCAGATAATTGCAAAAATGTAAACTCATGCAGTAAAAAAGGGGGAAGAGAATCAAAAAAGTGAATCAATAAAAGCCTTACATCGTACAGTAATTTATCGGCATCTACTGCAACATAATCTTGAAACTCAGCGCAACTGCTGGTATTTACAGAGTACAGTATAGCTGAGACTCAAATATACAATTTTAATTATAACTGCATTCAAAAGCACATTTTTTATCTAATTTTTATATTTTATATGAACTAAATACTAAACTATAGCATTTTCTGCTTCATTTACATAATCTTCCACTTGAACATTATTTCTTACTGTGGTACGGTGCTTTATGAGGATACATTAAAAAAAACTAATAAAAGTTCAATTAAACATCATAAATGTAGCCAAGTGCATATTTTAATACCCTTCAGAGATAATGATGCTGAAGTGTTATAAAAAAACAAACTAGTGCTTCCTTAGTGTACAACAATTGCACATAATAAAAGCAGCTTAAATCATAATTCTAAATATAGGACCAGTTTCACAACTTCAGCAATCTAGGCCCTAAGAAAGCATGTGTACTGGAAGGGAGCAGAAGAAAAAAATGAGCAACCTTGGAATTTGGTCAGAGCTAGAGGCAAACCAGAAGATGCTGGTATAGCCAGGGCCAGCCCATGTCCCGTTTTGAAGTTGTGCCAGCAGGCCCTGAACTTTCAGTCCAAGAAGAGAAGAAAATCCTCTAAGGGCAAGATAACTACATAAAGTAAAATGTGAGTGTAGACTGTCCTGCCTATTTGCTGTTTTGGGATGGGCTGTACCTGGAGATGTGTCAGGATCGTGTCTGACACATTGGGTCATAGGGAAAGAGTCATCCTGGGGGTGAAGAATGGGCCTGAAGCTGGGAAGCAGGTATTACTATACAAAATAGTGTTTTCCCCTGATGCATCATGGCCTTCTGTCCATTCCACAACTGAAAATATATGCTGCTTAACTGCAGTGTCTGGGGCACGGTGCACAGGGATCCCATGGCACTGTCTGAGGCAGGTACCCAGTTATGTGACTCATGCTCACTGTGGTAGACCCAGCAGGTCTGGGAAGATCAACAGAGGAGCTTAATAGAGGGCAGAGAAAGTATTGGTGACCCATTTATATGATAGTGCTATAGGCATTTCAGAAACACGGGAACAAAGGATCTGATTGGAGTCAGGCCAAATGTAAGAAAAATTTACTCAATCTCACAACTACACAACTGCTATCTTGATGGGCTTAATATAACCAGGTCAATGCCTTAGATTAGATGAATAGATGAATAGTTCAGATACCTAGAAAGACAGTTACTGTTGCAAAAAATATAGCAACCAAAATTAAAGCACGGCACCTAATTTAAATGAAATGCTGAAAGTTAAAATAAGTGGGAATTCCTATTTTGGCAAAAACACAACATTCCCCAGACTAACTATGTCAATGTGGTGAAATATGAGAGACTGAGAGAAAGAGTCAAAATCCACTACAAATTCCTGGGCATGACCCATATTCATGACTTAAAGATATTCATGTGAAATCAATACCTGGACTAAAACATGTGAGGGCAAAGTGTGCATGTGAAGAGGGAGGAATGAAAGAAGTATTAACAATAGGCACTTGAGTTCCTGTATTAAAAGCAATGGGAGAAAATCTCACAGCCTTGCAGTTATATCTCTTTTGTTGTATGCTAGATAAATATTCTGAAATCAACTAATTTCAGTAGAAGCTGAGGAAAGCCTTTACAGTCAAACCTAGGGAGAGAGGGCAGGATAACAGCTGTCCAGACTCACATAGTTTTAAAATGTCATGGAATCACACCCCGAGTTCCCAAGAGGCAACTGAAAGCCAAAGGCAGATAGATACTTCTGTGAGAGAGAGTACCTGGCAGCCAGCTCTGGTGATCCCAGCACTGATGAGTGAGAAGCCAAGGTGCGGGTGAAACTGCTGGGTGACAGTGCGTGTGAAACCTTGGCTATGTCTGTGCTAGTGAAATAAACAGAGCAAGGATACCAGCTCTATCATTTGATGTCCATGCTGTTTAATTGCTAATACTCTCCCTGGCACAGTCTTGAGCTCTCTCCCAGACAATGCCTGGGCACAGCTGGGGGACAGCACAGGCCAGGGGCTGTTCTCAGGAGGCAGTGAGTGTTCTTTGTTTTGGGGAGTGAAGACAGTTTAATCATATAACCATAAGCAGTGCTGGATCGCTTGCCCATAGGGACAGAGGAGCAGCATGGATGTAGCCTGTAAGTTCAAACGAGGTCCACAGCCCCAGCTTTTCTTTGGCAACAGGGAATAATGGCTATAAATCTTTTACCCCGTGAGAATCTCCTGCTGGAGCCGATTAAGCATCTATTTCCCACCAAACCAAGCTCTTACAAAGTGGTCCTATAAAGAAGGGGGTAGGTGGTCATGCAGAGAACAGGCAATTTAATTATTTAATCACCGAGGCAGTGTCTGCTATGTAAGAGCTTAATGTTGTTTTCTCATGAACAGTGTGCACATAAGAAAATTCTGTGCCACAAGATAAAAGGGAAAGAGAGGAAGAATGGAATGATCAGATGAAGTCTTGAAATTCCCCAAGGCCAAGGAAATGGGAACACCTCAAAGTAAGCATATGAATTTGTGAGGAACTTGGTACGGTAGATGTTATTCTATCTGGCCAGTAATATTTTAGACCGCTGATGAGAAGAAAGAAGAAGGAATCCCTTTTCCTTGACCATGCTCCTAAAAATGTACTCAGCACTCCAGAAATCTCTCTAAACACTTCAGAAGACTAGGAGTTCATAAGGAATTTTGGGCAAGGGACAGTGTGCTGGATTCCAGCGGTTGTGTGGGAGCCACAACTCAAGAGCACCTTTTTCTTTCTGCCCTGAGGCAGAGGAACAACGAAAAGGACACTGAAAATGAGAGATCTGGGGTCCAAGCCGAAACTAAGAGATGTGATAAGAAGTTCTTTTCAGCTCCTTATGAGCTTTATCCATAACATCTTTACCGCTGGAATATTTCTTGCACAGATGATTTACCTACAGTCAAACAAACACAGTAATACTATCCCACAGCAGTGTATGTCCCTGAATTTGGGAGAATATCAACCTGTTTGATGTATGTAACACCGAAAACCATAAAGGCAGAAATAAACATTCAGCAAAAGATAAACAAAAAACTTGGATAAAAATGCTTAAGGTGTATTACCTTGTCCTATAAGGCCAGACAATAAATAAACAAATAAATAAATAAATAAATTGAAGTGAAAAAACCTCACTCCATTTTGAAAGGGTAAGGCACAATGAAAGGAAGAAAGTAATCCTGAGGAACAAGTTGTGATTTAGCCATAAGGAGAAATGGGAAAGCTGGGTGTGCTCTGCTCCTTTCATACCACACATGTGGTGTTTGGAGGAGGGTGTGGGACTGTGCCCTTGGGCACCCACAGCATGTCTGTGCTTATCACTTCAAGGACAACAGACTTTGTTCCTAAATGCAGTTATTGGGAATTCTATCATTCAGCGAAATTACAACAGGACTGAATTTGGCTTGAAGCATTATGATGTAGCCTTTAAAATGTTCTCTTTATAGAGTCAGAAATGGCCCAAAATCCAGGAAATCTTGTTAAGAATTAATACTGGAAACACCACTGATGTCATTTATACATGTGCCATGCTGGGTACCTTGAAGCATATTCAGAACAGGCAGTAAACAATGGCAAAGCAAGGAAAGTAGTATTTTGGCTGCCTTTTGAAGACTGTTAGCTATATTTACTTCTATATTTTGATGCATGTGTATACAGCACTCTGCCAAGCAAGATATACTTTTTATTGACCTACTTGTGTTCCAATTTATTGCTAGTGACAGCTGTTGTCAATGATCTGGAGAAAATAAATTGAGAATAAAGCAAAGAGACACTGATTGGTCAAAAAAAATAGTTGTTGTTTTAAATCAAATATAAGAGATTTAGTCTCTTCAAACTATAGAGGCTGATTAAAGCCATGACTGGATTACAGTAAATCAGAACTTCATGGATTACGAGGCGAAATAATACATAGGCATCATTTTGGACAAAATGCTGCCATTAGGGTTACCACATAATTTTAGATACACTGTATTGCATTTCTTCAGATATTCTGATGTGGTAGTAGAAGGATTTAAAAGACATTGGCTGCCATGTTTAATTTGATCCTTCTAACACGTGAGTCGAATTTGTTGACACTTAACATTTGCAACCAGTCCAATCTGCTACATTTCAGTGACTTCTCTACATGGTAATTTCAGAGTCAAGGTCTAGTATAGCTGGTATTCTGGTGGTTTTTCCTAGATACAGCTTGTGGATGACAGTTGCATGACACAAAAATATCCCTCCTCTGGTTAGCACAACAGGCATTTAACCATTTCTCTTTTTAAGGCCAAATTAAGACATATTTGACTTCTGTGTTTTATCTTGACTTTTTTTTTTTTTTTTTTTTTTTTTTTTTTTTTTTTTGTATGGGTTGCAAATTGCTCGGGGATGTTCTGCATGGAAGGCACTATACTCCAGAAGTTTTATTGTATCTCCCTCTGAAAAGCGTGATAATGGCCTCTTAGATGATAGAGCCAGTCAGAAAAAGCAGTTTTCCTATGACAGTATTCTAGGGGAAAAAAAGCCCAAATGCTCCCCCAGTGTTTTGTCAGCATCTTGAGGGAAAGTCTGGTGAAGATACACAATAGTTCTGTTCTAGGTGTTTCTGATTGTATTTTTTTCTAATCCAAACATATGAGCACATCCTACATTTGACTTTTATCAAGTACAATACCTTTTTGCCTTGTATGTGTGTTTACAGTGCAGAAAAACTGAACAGTTGCAAGTAAATTACAGATGATGTAGTATTTCAAGAGATATGAAGAGTTAGGTAGTACTTCTAAACAGTTTGAGGTTTCCTCAATGGAAATTGATGAATAAATGTGTTGGAAAAGTTGAAAAATAGCATGGAGGGAAGTGGAGAAGGAGGGAAAATGAGGATATATACACAAGGGAGAATTTTCTCCAAAAGGGGCAGAAGGAATGATTACATTTGTTGAATTTACATCTCCTCATGACTTCCATGAATCCATGCAGAAATTAATTTCACTAGCCTTCTTTTCTTGACATACATACATTTACGTCCTTTAGAAGTCTATGGAAATTATTTACATCTTACAGTAGAAATCCTGGATTCTTGTTCTGAGATGTTCTCATCCCTCTAGTTATCTCTAAGACGAGGTCATATGAATGAACCTTACAATTATTACAATTATTATTACCAGTAATTATTAAAAATACTTGTTCTGTTAGAAAACAGTTCATGAGGAAACAGGGCTGTTTTCCCAGGGTTTTCTTAGGTATATAAGAATGAGTGATATGGTGGCTGTAATTGTGGAAGAACAAAAGGTGCATCAAGATCACACAGCTCATGGAGCTGTATTTGTTGGAGGCAGTCTGAGACATAGCTTGAACAAAATATTTTCTACACTAGCCAGAAAAATCAGTATTTTCAGGCTAGAATATTACTAGGCAAAAAGAATCTGGGTTTTCTAGATATTAGGATTCCAACATTCAGTTTCACCTTTATACTTTATCTAAATAATATCATATCCTAAATGGCCTTGGGAAACAAAACAACAGTTTTAATTTACCAAAAATAACATAAAAACAACTACAAGCTGAAATTATTTTCAGAGGAGGGCAGGGATGTTTGAAGGATGTACTGGAGGTGGGGAGGGGCAGGTATCCCTTCAGATACTCATGCAACCACTGCTGCTTCTTAGTCACCCTGCCTTTGTAATACCTTTTATTCTGAGCAGCAGTAGCAGTAACAAAAGCAGTTGTCAAGGCTCGAGGATACAAGGCTCCCATCTGTTCTCTCGCCTGCCTCAAAGGGCACGCAAGAAGGCATGCCCTCTCACCCTGCCTTGATATGAATGTGTACATGTAAGTAGTCTGAGGTGTACAGAATTAATGTCTGAGCCCTGAGAGCACTAATAAGCCTTAATCATAGAGAGATAGCATCATAGAATTATAGAATCATGGAATCATAGGATCATGGAATGGCTTGGGTTGGAAGGGACTAAAATCAGAGACTTCATACAGTATGTCTCCTTCATTGCTCAAGCTACAGCATTACTAAAATACTACTGGACACATTTCAACATCCTGTTGAACAACTGGTATTTTTCTTTTTAAATGCAGAAAACTACATTGTTTATTTTAAAGTCATCTGTACTTACATATCATCAAAGATAAGCTTTGTCCTTCTGCAGTCCCTGGGTGCGCCGGACAGAGGTGACCAAGGCTCTGTTTGGGACTGTGGCTTATTGCAGAGAACATTTTCTGAATTGATGTGAATTGCTTTCTAGACAACAAACAGGATAGAAGACATTGAGGAATTGGCTACTAACTTCAAAAAAGCAACTAATAACAGAGTGTCTTTTCATTGTGTTGTAAAATGCCAGTTAGTTTTCCTACTATTTCAGCAGGGAGTACGTATAACTGTCCTGTCACCGATAACCATGAATTCACAAATATCACTCAGAGCACTTTGTAAAGGGCTCGAGTTTCAATGCGATATACAGACAGAATGGAGCTGAACTATATTAGTAACTATCAAAATGCTCTGTAATGCAGTCAGTGAAATTATTAAAGAATACATCTGTTGTGGTTATTTAGAAGATCGAGTTACATCTCCAGTCTTCAGCTTCCAAACTAGTATTGTACCTAGCCCCAGGAGAGCAAGGCTCACTTGTTTGACTTGTCCCACACTGCACCGCTAATGTGCCTGTGTGGTAAGAATTTGTCACCCAAGGCCCAGGCTTTTTTCTTCTCTGGGTCTTTGATGAGCTTGCAAGATCACTGCTCTGCACCACAGCTGAAGCACATGTCTTTTGGCAGGTTCTCACACATTCTCTCAGCTGCAGCCATGTTCTTCATGTGGCCTCATGAGCCTTTCCTACCACCTGGTGACCTGATGTGGGGGCAACCATGCACTGGTACAGTGCAGAGCAGGCAGCCTCAGGTCGTTCTTGGTTTGTAACCACTGCCAGAAATCACTATTAGTTCTCCTTCATGTGGAAGGTGGAAACTTAATAGGGAAATGGACAAAAAGTTAAAAGAGATACGAACTACTCCCCGGCATGTGGTCTCTAACAGAAATTCAAGGGACCACTCGGGCATGCCAGCTGGATACCCAATGGGAAGACGGGATAAAACAAAGCTAAGTTTAACATTTATAGTTCATGAGCTTTCATATTCTATATGGCACATCCAGATCAGTTCAGTAGGCTAAAGTTTTCAGATGAATAATCAGATACATAAGAATTTTATTGCAAAGGTTGTTAAAATGTTGACCAAATGGTGCATTGCTAGGCTATGCAGAAAATCTCAGTGAAATGCATTTGCTAAGGGTGTGGATCATAAAGCAATCACCTCCTACTTTTGATTTCCAGCACATTTGCCTGTGAAGGATTTTAAATTGTTTTCAAGATATCCAATGAAGACTCATATCATTATAATTCTGAATGGGTTATAAACCTCTAAACTTATGTTTTAGAAGTTTAAATGTTTAAGAATTTACATTTAATCCATGAGAAGATAAATTTATCACTACTATATGTGAAAATGCCTTTTTATTGGCATATTTTATGCACTTAATTTTATTTCAATTTACCAAAAGCATCTGTGAGATATTTTTAAAAATTATAACTTACAATAACTTTTTTTTTTTTTTTATGTCTAAAATTAAGATTATATTTACTACCTCTCCCTTCACTGTCAAAAGAAAAAAAATAATAATAATATATACATCTGACTTTATGGGCAGTTATCCCCACAGGTTTCCAAAACCAAAAGTGTCTGGAAGCGACCACTGCTACAGCTCAGGTATTTTCTTTTCCTGAAAGTTGCTTAGGCACAAATACTTAGGCTTTTGAAGCCTCTTATATGTCAAATAACATATGATTAAAAAACAAATAAACATCAAATAAAATATATAAACCATTTCTGTGGCAAGGAGAGGAGCATGGGCCTTTCTAGCAACAGCAGATTGGCTTAGCAACTTGACTAGATATTCCAGCAGTGGACATCAATATGATGGTACCCAAATTGCTTCTTCACATAAAGGTATTTCATACAGAGCTGCCAGGGGAGGACATGACAGTATTCTGTCCTTAATCTTCTAATGACAATGTCCTGCAGGTTGGAAGGTACAGTACTATTTTGAGAGGTGAGACAGATATGAATCCCCTCAACGAGAAGCGCTAACTCCAGCATCCTGATCACAGGATGCATAAATGAGGGGGAGCATCTACTCCCATTCTCTCTGTGCTCTAAAGGCAGTGGTTAGCGCCTGGTTTAGTAATAGCTCCTTACCTGGAGGGGGTCTCTGGACACATTTAATGTGATCAAGACTATGATGGGATAAGTATCTGAATGCCTGGGCTTTGGTGGAGCTGAGTTGTGAAGCTGGTGCTAAGCTTACTGCTGGTGTCAGTAGTAAGCAGAAGTGTCTGAGAATGTTCCTTGGAAGACATACAGGATTATCTAACTGCAGGTACACATATGGTTAGGCAGTGGCTGAGTAGAGGCCTTATACAGCAGAGGCCTTATGCACCACATTTTTGGGTATAGCGGCCCTGCATTATGCCCAAGCAATACTCTAGAGGCCTAAATCCATTCATTTTGGGCCACTGGCATTTGCCTTCTGCTTATGTCGCTTTTGTTATTTGTCTGATTTACAGCCTGCCTTGTTGTCTTTCTTCTATGCCTTGCTAAACTCCAAAACAGAAAAACTGAACTTACAGTACAACATTCATTATTACTTTTTTTTTTATTTATTATTTTTTATTATTTTTTCTTTTCTTTTCTTTTTAACATTTTGCAAAGCTATCATGGACTGCAATACAAAGTGAAAAATATACAGCTAGGTTTTATATTGTGAACAACAGCATAAACTTACATTGAAGTCTCCGGGATGTGGCTGAGACTGGATTTCACCCTTATGTTTTTTGCTGGAGGAGATGGAAGGTAATAGACTGCTGCCATTAGGTCTGCTGGAGGAAGTTAAATCATCGTTGGAGTATTTGTGTTTTGATGCATCAGAGAGGGGAGAGACAGGTGACCGAAGCATTTTCTCATTTTTATTTATTGGTATTGCCAAGCTGGAAATGGAAATTACAGTAATGGAGTGTCACAAAGCTGGCTTTGAGAAAGGTAAATGTTTTATATATTACCAAAACTTTGAATTTAAAACCTGCTGGCAGGATAAAGTCTATTGGTATCTGGAAACAAGCTTACAGTATGGGGACCAAGAGTTCATTTACAAATTTGTAACATGTTTCTCCTCTTTCCCTTCAAGGCAAATTGTAATTCTGGAGTTAATATAAATCTGTAACAGAGTACTTGAAAAAAATACAGAGATAAATGGCCACTTGCTCACCATCTCTTAAGGGATAGCTGGAGACGAAGATTAGGCTCTGAAGTGTAAGTTTAGGTTATGGAGCCTTATTTCACCATTACAGGTGACAATTTATAAGCCATGGCAATAAAGCCATATGTGAACTAAAACAGGAAATGTGTTTAAAGATGACTGTGTTGTCTTTGTACTCAATGACCAGCCTTTGGTAGAGCTGTTTATACTAATCTAACACAGATTTTGAAGACAAAGAAAGGTGTAAGCTGGTACTGCAGACAAAAGGAAACACATGAAAACAGTAGTCACAGAGCAATTTGAGCTGCTCCATCTTCTGAAGAAGAAAGCTGCACTCTATTTTCAGCTTTCATTTTTTTTGAGGGAAGTTTTGGATGAGAATTCAATCAAACCATAAAAATATCCCCAAAATAAGCTTTAGTTGCACTATTTTGAAAAAAAAATCTGAAAATTTTAAAGCAACACATACAAAACAAACATTTTTTAATGGAAATAGTTTTCATTAAGACTACAGCTGTGATTAAGGTCAGACAGACTATTTTAACACAATACCTTCCCCCGTCATATTCCCCTTTATTCAGCCTATTACTTTTTATGGACAATCCTCACTTCTTTATAGTTACTGTATCAGGCAGTATGCACTTAATGGAATCGCAAAAAGGAATATGGTACAAAATATACTTTACTTCTGTACATCATTTCAGAGAACAGAGCTAATTAAATGTGCACTTATCATACATTCGTCCATTTATCTGGCATGTCTTTAAAAACTATCTGTGAGAGAAGCCATAACTCATAATTCAGAACCATTCCTGTTTCCCACAGTGTAGTACTTTTAAAATACAACAAGAACCGTTTTACTTTAATGACCAAAGCTGTTTATGAATGCAAGAATCGGGGTGTGTAAAATGGACAACTGTGTTCTTCTTTTCCCTCTAAGGAAAATAAGATCTTTAGCACTGTTTTCAAAGTGCAGGCTGATGCTGTTATTTCCTTTCCCTTTTTCAAACATAAAACCATGCCTTGGCTAGCCATGTTTATACATCACTGTCAAAGTGCAGGGCTACAGCATCCAAGAGAAGCCATCATTCCTTGGAAGCCATTGCTCCTCGGAGGGCTCCTACCCAAGCTTCAAAAGCTTGGCCCAGGGCTTCTGAGGGGTAGATAAAATTTCTAGTTGTGTGGCAGACCTTTTGCATGCCCTCTGGCACTTTGCTTATGGCCACCAAATTATACTGTGAGCAGTCTAGCTGCAGCAGCACGACCTTATTATACTGAGAAGCCATACAAAACAACTTGCAGTGAGCTCTGGTCTGCTGAGACTTGGAATTGTGGCACTGGATTTAGGTGCAAGATAATTAGGGTATCTCTGCCTGACACCACAGCCTTTTCTGTCAAAAAGGGCCTTCCTCAGTCTGCACATCAGGTTGTAGTTCTGGAATATAAAATGCTCATGTCTGAAGGTGTTTTTGCTCTCCTCTTTGCTACCAACCCCCAGCTGTACTGACAGAAGTTTCAGACAAATTTCTTGAGTGAATTTACAGGAGGGCCCCACATGCAGATATGCTGGCATAACTGTAGGAGGATGTGCTAGAATGCGTGGCTGCTGGTTGCAAGAGGGCCAGTATGTCCTGACACACATGCTGCTGGTTTAGCGACAGCCTCAGTAGCTTGATATTGTGACCTACAGTAGCATAAAATACCTGAACTTCTTGGAATTAGGGCAGGCCAGGGAAGAATTAGGGGGTCGATATTCATTTAAGACCTTTTTTTTTTTTTTTTTTTTTTTTTTTTTAATATTATTTATTTCTTTAATGTACATTTGCTACCAGGAGGACCTAATACAATGTTTTTAATATACAATTCTTAATACATTTACAGATGCACAAATAACCTAATACACCCTCAGTCTAGTTGCATTCCATGAACTACCACGGCCACTCTTAAAGAGCTTGGTTGTGTTCAAGGAGAACTACCACAGCTAGGCTAAGGAGTTAGTGCCATTTATTAAAGCAACAGATACACAGGTTCTTTGGAGTGCCTGTGATAAATTCACTGTCTGCAAAGCACGTGCAAATACCAAGAGTATAAGTAACACTGCCTGGCTACAAATGCATTTAAAGATATAAAGTGGCTCTACAGAGATTTCCAAGTTTCCTGGGGAGGCACTTGGCATAACCAAGTGTTCAAATCTTACCCAAAGGCATCCCAATGGGGGGAAGAGAAGCTTAGCCTGTCGACTGATCCCTTATGTGATGGTATCTTCCCTAACATCCTCTCTCCCTTAAGCTAATTTATATAATTTTTTATCTTTCAGGTGGAGCTTGAGTGACTCTGGTCATACATTCCTTTGTTATGATTGGTGTGAATTTTTCTCACTTTGCTTTTAAAGGTACAGACTAGAAAACTTTAAAGCGAAAGCTCAGTGAGGCATGGTTACACCCTGGAGGTGGGTATCTTTTGGAAGGAAGTGTGTATTATAATGATATTATAATGGGAAAAGTTCACCAAAAGGACAGCATTTTGTCAGAAATGTGGCAGGCCGTTGGCCCAGGGTAACAAATATGCAGCTTATCGGTTCTGATGTACCTTCAAGTTCCCATCTTATCACAGAGCCTGGCCGCAGTGTGTCCACTCTTCTCCACCCTCTGTACTGTTCCTCTTAGAGTCAGCACACCAAGTTCCCCCTGTGTGGTCAACATCTAAGGTTGGAGGCCTAGGGAACTTCTATGGAATGCAGCTACACTCCACCCTGGAAGTTTCTTCAATGCTATACCTTTTCTTTAAAATGTGAATATAAGTTTAATTTCTAAGTCACCTCCGGCAATTATTCCACACAGGAATGTCATGCCTGCATGCAATCACCCACAATAAAACTGTTTTGTGTATTTTTTTTTCCACTTTATGAAACGTGACTTGTGCCAGGACAAAGAAATTGAATTCAAACTTCTGAATAAATGGTATATATACCAGTTTTCATCATGATTTTTTCCAGTGTTAATGACAAGAATTGCTCAAACTCATCAGTGATGTGTACAGTAGAAAAGCCTACAACAATAAATACAAATATTCTCTAATTTTAGCAACTCCACTCTAAGACATACCCTAATAATGCCAGAAAAAAAAAATATATTTTTTTGAAATACTGATGGCCAATGTGTACTAAACAGCATGCAGCTGAAATTTGAAAAGATGCCAAAGTTTCATTGCTAGAATGCTCCAGAAAGATTCAGGATGATTGATCTGACATTGATAGGGGTCTGTGTACACAAACCATGCCAGCATATAGCTAAATATTCACAATCTTTTTCACACCCTTCATCCTTTTAAAATCTGAGTTCCTTGCACTAAAATACCTACTAATTAAAGAGAATAGATTGCTTGTAATCTTGAAAATATTGGATCTCATGTATATTCCAGAACTGAGTATTGCAGGCATTGTTATGAATATTTTTTGCAATCTAAACAAAGTTTACAGACAATTGCATTTAAACCCAGACTCACAGTCAAACTTTAAGTTTGAAACTCATAACACAAAGGAAAGAAAAGAAGGCTGCACATGTGAATTGGTGCCTATAAGACAGTGTTTGAGAATATGTCTTGGATGATCGCACTACTCTAGCCATAATTACTCGTTCCATGAGCCTTGCACTTGAACTCACAACTTTGTGCAATACGACAAAAATGCGAGTATATAAATGTGTCAGAGCTGCTAACTTGTTCATTAAACTAGAAGAAAGCAGAATGCACTGGGCAATTTTTCAACATAAAATGTGATAATTAAAAAATAAATCCTATTAAAGGCAAAAATAACACACGACATTAAACTGCAACTAGTTGTATGACTCAGTGGTAAATAAGAAGGAAAATGCTTACCTATTTTCATTCATATTGCAGTGATTTGCTGTTGTGATATTATGGGCAGAGGCAGCTAATCGTGAAGAACTCTCTCGCTCTAAATGAGTCTTCTTGATGTCTCTGTATTCTTCTTCATTCTCACACTGAGTAAAGAGAAAAATAATAATCTTGTAGTGTTTGGATTTACGATAGATCTGGAAGTATTTTGACAAATCAGGGGCTGGTATTTTCTGGCATTTTGATGCTTTTTTCAAGTATATACCTAGCAGCGATCAGTGGAGATTGGTTCACGTCTTGAAAAACTAAAATCTAAAGAGGCAGTACGTAAATGTAGAGCATAAGATAGAGTAGAATATAAAACTTGAATTGCTTCAACCATATTCCCACTTGCATCTCAGGATATATTTTTTCTTTATATTGCCATCTTTGCCTGTCTCCTGTGCACTTTTCTCTTGCCTAGTCCTCAACTTCATTCTTCTTGTCTCTCCCGCTCTTTTATTGTCATCAGTGACTATGCCTGTGCTAGTAAATATAACAGATCAGCAGCAGGCCATGAGGCCAGCCAGCATGGCACAGCTCACGTCCATGCACGTAGCTTACTCCTCCTTCAAACCAGGCTATACGACATTTAGACTGCCTTTTAGGGAGCCACCTTAGTTGGTTTGGTCCCAGGCCAGGGCCAGACACCTTCAGGAAGAGCAGAAGTTGGCCTAGGCCAAAATGACGTTAGCAAGCATGCTAACAATTAAACAAAGTGGATGACTGTGTGCCAGCACTTGGTGCTGCGTCCTGGCCCTATCTGTCCTGGTAGTATGAGCACAGCCAATGTTTCCTGCCACTGTTTGACTTTGGTTGAATTCCTTATGTCCTACCATTGTTTCCCAGTGACCCTGTTTTCCCAGCCTTCTATGAAGTCTACATCCCTTTCCACATCTAACATTATCCAATTTCCACTGATGACTGAGTTTTACTTGTGATCTCTTCATTTTGCTGTATTTATTGCTTTGCTGCATGGCAACAAGATTTTCTGTGTGATCCACTGCCACTGTGGCTGCTGCTACGGGGTTAACATAGATCACACACCACAGGAGTGAAGATCTTCTTCCACCTTAGTGCTTAACTATCTTCTATCTCTATTTTGCCGTTTTTGTGATCATGACAGATGTGGAAGTGATAAGGACCTCTTTTTAATTTTGTAGTTATGCCTGATAATCCATTCTTATTAGATTTATTCTTAGTTTGAGAAGGGGGATCTCATATTGTGTGTTTGCATAACAGTTATCACAGTGAGGGTCTTACTACAGGCAGAGAGGCAATTTGGTACTCCATTGTATTTATTGTAACACTAAACCCACCAACAACAGCAATGCTTTAAGACAGAAGAGTAAAAGATAATTTGTGCCATGGAAAGCCAAATTAAGCATTTCTAGAATGGCTGCATTTATTTTGCTCTTCTATCATATCCCCCTGTTTTATTCTGGGTGTACCAGCTGGCAACATCACACAGACATTTCGTATTGCACAAAACATCAATCTTTTATTTCTGCCACTCTTTGACCTGGTCCCCATCATTTTGTATTATGCAATTACCTCCATGCTACTTCCTAAAGAAAATGCAGACAAATGCATTTCAAAACATAGCAGGGCTCTCTGCTATTGCTCTACCAGTAGCTAGAATAGTTCAGATACTAAAAAAATACTTTCATATAGTAAAAAAGTAACCAAAAAAATGACAAGAGAGAGAAAAAAATGAAAGACCTGTTTGGATAAATGATCCCAAGAAACATACAGATCAGTCTGCACACATATGGTAGCTCAGAGGGTGACAGACAACTGCACAGTAAAACCATCCAGAAATTGGGCAGATGGCAATTCCAGTTCAGAGTGACTACTGGGGGCAGATTGGTACCAATGGACTGGAAAGCCTCCTTGATGGACAGCTGCAGCCATGGGGTGGAGGCGGCTCCTCAGCAGGGATAAAGCCTGTGCACCTGGCAGCTCCGAAAATGTGCCGGAGTGGCATGGCAGAGGGATGGATATGACCACAGGGCTATGCCCACCTGGCTGCTACAATGGTGCTGCTTGGGGACAGAGTAGCTTGTCAGCTACCTTCTCACTTCTTACATTTTTGTGGGAGTCCTGAGGGAGCAGGGGGCTGCAGAGGTGTCAGTGAAGTAAGCAGCAGAGCTAGGCAGGTCCCTGATAAGCCAGGGCTGCCTGCAGGGACTGAAGGATTCTGTTGTTGTCAGTATGAGGGGAAAAAATGATGTTTCCTCTCCTTTTTTTCCAGATATGTGGTGATACCGTGCAGACTGTGCCAGAATGTTCCCTATACCAAAACAAGTATCACCTCCAAATGCTCTGGTTTTGCAAGAAGTCTCAGGAGGAAAAGCTATCTGACTTGACTTTCACCAGGGTACAAAAAGCCACACATCAGCAGACAACGCCAGCTCCTCGGGGCCAGAAGTTTCACCACACAAGGAGTTTTGTTGGTTCCAGTGTGGTGTGAGGGGACAAAGCCCAGTGAGGACACCACCGCTGAGTGTTGGACATGGGCACAAGTGATGTTCACTGACCACGGCTGGGCTGTGTCCCCCTTCCCACCCCAAGCAGCCACCCCCATCTCCTGGAGCTCACCTTGCGTTTCCTTCTAGATTTCGGTAAACCCTTCTCTGCGGGGGGGTCAGCACTACTACCCTGCGGGAGGCTGGCCGCCTGGTTTGCTCCGGCGCTCATTGCCAGCGGCTCTTCAGGCAAACGCTCTGGAATCCTGGACAAAAGAGCCAAGTCAATGTTGACCCACAGTGACTTTACCTCATCACTGTCTTTCAGAGGAGACAGGAGCTCATTCCTACCGAAAGGAACCAGGGTGTAAAACTGTTCCTCCAGCTCCTTTGCTATTTCACTACTAGTCCTGGCATTAATGGAGCCAAAGGCACTGCAGCCGCTGTGGGGTTTGCTGGCGGCACCGGTCCCCGTGTCCTTGGCGCGAGGCTCAGCCCCGGCTGCTGCCGGTGCCTTGGGCAGCGGGCGTTCCTCCCGCTCCGACTCGGAGCCCGAGTCAGAGGAGGATGATGATGAGGAGGACTCAGTCTCAATGAACTCCTTGGATTTGGGTGCCGTTTTGCTTGGCCCCCGTGCCCGACGCTTCTCGCCAGCTGTGGCCGAGCGGGGTTCCCGGCGGTGCCCTGCTCTGCAGCCTCCACCGCTGCCACCGCCAACAGGCCGGGCCTTCGGTGCCTCGGCAGCGGTGCTCTCCAGAAAGCCGTGGCTCCCAGCGGGCTCCTCTGCCCCACGACAGTGGGAGCCGTCCCCGGCTGAGGTCCTCTCAGCCCGCCGTGGTGCCTTCTTCCCCGCTGCCCTCCTTGGAGGCCCACTGTCAGCGGCGGGGGGTGACTTCTGCCGGCCGCCCTTGCTGCCCGGTGCTTTGTTGGCGGTCCTGGGCCGTGGCCCGTCCCCGACGGTGGCGGTGGTGGCGACGGTGGTGGTGCGGCTCTCCCCGCTGCGGTGCTCGGCTGGGCCAGTGGCCGGGGTCTTCTCGCCTTCTTGCCGCTCCGCTTTCACGTGGCCGTAGTAGGGATGGCCCTCCAGTGCCGGGCCATCATGGTGGGTCAGGATGGGTGCTTTGTGAGGAGTGACTTTATTCAGCCACTTGTCCAGCTGCCACTTGTTGGACGAGGGTGGCTCGGGCTGAAAGAGAAGCAGACAGCAATGAGCACCAAGCCCCTCTGCCCTGGCCTGCAGGGTCCCCTCAGGGACACCAAAACACTGGTACTGAAGAGATTTTATCCTGGGCAAGGGGCCACCCAGAGCCCCATGGCACCCCATGGCCCTGGCCGTGGGTGGGAAAGGTGAGGTGGTGAGGATGCACCACGCTGCCCTGACAGAGGTCCTGGCCTGGCATTATGTCTGGGAAACAGGGGGCATGCCCCATGGGTGGGGATATTTTTGGTTTCTGTATGAGGTTGGGAACGAGGACAGCTTCCATGAGTCATAATTTCTAAGGATGATTCATGCGGAGCTACTGGCGTTGGTTTTACTGGGAAATGCTACCAAGTTTCCAAACAATGAAAAAAATAATGGTGATAGGAAGGGTGGAAAACAAGGCAGGGATATGGCTGAGGCTAAACTAGGATAGCTAGCTGGAAAGCTAGGGAGATACATATATATATACACACACACATATATATTCACCTTTGCATTAAATACAAAAAAGTATTTAAACAGCATACAAAGGGGCATGTAGTCTCTCCTGGGAGAGGGAAGGCTAACCAGGCGCTGCATATAATCTGTCTGTTATTGATGTTATAATCCTGTGAGATCACACAAACATTTGCTGTGTGGTGGTATTGTCAAATTCTCATTTGGTAAGTATTGTGTGGCTGTTAGTTTTTCTCTTTGTTCCTGTCACAACATGATCAAGTTATAAGAGAACATCTAAAATATAATGGTGTTTGGACAGTGAAGTAGTGGGATAATTATGATTTCAAATGTAACCACAGCTCAGAAAATGTTATTTCAGAACAATGTGCAAGTGTTTTCTGATGCTTCTTGCAATCAGTAATTTGAGCATAATAAAATGAAAAGGAAAGGAAAAAAAAGAGAAGATGGAGTGGATGGCCAGCCATATTCTAAACCAACAGAAGCCAATGTGAAAAGTCTCCTAATTTCTTGAACTGGAACCAAAATTTGATCAACTAAGCAATTGCACATGAAAATTATTGATGCTCTGGAAGAAAGTTTGCTCCAGAGAAAATATCCACAGTCTCTAACTTAAGACAGTCTCCAACACAAAGGATCCTCTATTAAAAGGAGGTGCCTGAAAGCAACACAGGCTTCCTGCATAGCCAAGGGTGTCTTCAGAGTCACCCACGGAGGGCTGTATTCACTCTACAGGGAGCAAAGTCTCCTAAAATAAGCAGAACAGTTAGACATTGGAATTCATATGATAAAAATATTCCTCCCTCTGAAGTGTCTAATTTACTCATTATCCAGCTAGCCAATACCTACAGGAAGCTTGCTGGATTGCCTTAAGTTTATTTTTTCTTAATCATACTCCCTAATATCTTATATGATGAATTTCTTTCCAGACTTGTAAATCTTGAAAATGAATGGGCAGCATTTCTCTTGGATGAAGATGTATTTTTAAGACTCTTAACTCTTTGTGTAAAATAAACAGCATTTTTTAGACTGCTGCTGAGAGTAGAGTTGGATGCATTTTGTGCCATTCATTATGTACATATTGAACTTATTACATATATAATAAAAGGTTCACTATATATGGAGGCCTTTGCAGTGTTCAGGAGTTACATTCAACAAAAGGACATATATCAGAAACGTGCAGAAAAAATACACCTCTGCCCGTAAGTATAGGCCAGAATGAGGGCAGCTTGAAAGTTCAAAAAAAATCTTCCAGGTTTTCTGTTACATCCCATTCTGTCTCTATATGTACCTTGTCATTCTCAAAAACAGTGGTTCACAAAATATGGATTTCAAGGGATAACAGTAAACTAGCAGAAAACAGTGATTAACTGCTAAAGCGTCATAACTTGTCAATATGGTACTTTCCTACAGGGATATGTCTGCTATTTAGGTGGAATAGCTACACTCCCACCAACCTGTAAGCCAAATACAAAGTCTAATAAAAACCTTTGGCAATATTGCCAGCTTTGCTAATTTTGTCAGGGCTTTCAGGACACTTGTTATATTTTCTTAAAGCCTCAGCTCTCAGAGTCATTAATTTAGATACATGTCCTGGGTTTATTTAAAGAAAAATTGAAGTCCATGTGGCTGCTGAAAGAAAATCTAAGATGTATCTGCAAACAATCAGTCAATCAATCAAAAATCTTTCAGATGCCTCTGCTAGAAGTAAAAGGCCTGCAGCCGATAAGGTAAATTTAAAGAATATGAATTCTAGAAAATCAGAAATTTTAAACTTCTCTAATTATTTTAGGGCCATTATACAGTTTTGGAATATTTAAGATTGTCAATGTACGAGTGATGTCAGTTTTGTTTTGGAAGTAACTTACTCAATTGATTTCTCCAAGAATGACTGTTTTTTGAAATCACTTTTAAAAACAATGTAACTTGCAAGAGACCAGCCAGGAGAGAAAAACAGACCTGGTGAAAAAAAAGGATTGGGAAGATTCATTGGAAAGTTTTCACCAGTAGACTTCACATGTCCAACTGCAATTATTTTTGGGAGGAACAGGAAATCCCTAATTCTCCAGTCCACACTACCTCCCTGAGCAGGTCACACACGATCCTGTGGAACTAAAGTTGGTTTGCTTGCAGTGAGATATTTTCAGCAGCATGTAAGGACGGAAATGGATGGAGATCCAGAGGGATCAAGTAGCAAAATGGTCTTATGTCATGGAAACATACTGCCATGGAGGTCTTGAAGAGAACTCGGCAATTTTTAGTTGGAGTAAAGCTGGTTATGGCCAGAGAGCAGCAGTAGGAACAATGGTCTGTAGTAAAGCTGACTTGCAATGAGGTATGGATTGGTCACAAAAACCAAAATAAGGAAACTCTTCCAGAGAATGATGGTTCCAGGGACCAATGCATTATAGATGTACATCTGCCAGGCATCATCAAGAAACAACAGGATGTGATACGCTTGTTTAAAAAATGTGTGTGGATTCATCTGTATATTATAGATAGCTATATCTGAGCTAGTCAAAAAGTTTGTTCTCCAATCAGTGGACTACTCTTCTAGGGTGTGAACCATTTCATCTTTAAATAGACATCCAAAATAGGCCAGATGAGCTGGGCCCTGAAAATGTCCGTTCCTCTCCCCTAACTGTAAAGGGGAGGCTGAGGTGATGAGCAGATACAGGTATCTACAGTACAGATGTCCAAATTTGGGTGGGATGACTCACACAATGCATGTCTATGTATCTCAGGTCTCTTCAAGGCTACAAGTGCAACCAGAGGCATGACTGGCATGCATCCAAATGTCAACACTCATTATCCAGAAACACTTTCTGGGGTGAAGGGCTGTTAAACCATGCAAGTGTAACAAGATCACTCTATGTTTGTCATTACAAATAGGAACCTAAGGTGTAGCTAATACCATGGTAAACGTGATAACCTGTTCGTGCTGACCTACTATCAAAGATTTGGTTCAGAGCAATTTCCATACTAATGTGATGCCTTTTCATTGTTTGTAAGACATAGATGAAGAAGATGATGACGATGATGATTATATTGCTGCTTCTACTATTAGTACTGCTAGCACTTTATCAAATTAGAACTGGAGATTCCCATCTGTTAGGCATGGTGCACACATACTCTAAGAGGTGGCTCCTGCCTCAAAGAGTTTTCTAGAGGGCTGGGGAAGTTTAGTTTGTAGTCTTTGCCAAAAACAGTGCATAGAAGAGCTAAAGCCCATTAATCCTATGATCAAATCTGAAGATAGTGTCTACAGTTGGTCTAGTGAAAAAAATCCCCATTCAAAAAATTTTGGAAAACAAGACAGATACAGAAAACATGCACACACACACCAGCCCTGAAACTAAACTCTTCTTTCCCTGACTCCCTGAGGAAATATAGCAGTGAAGAAATGCTGGTGAGGTGGCAGAAGCATGCTCACCAGTTAGCTAGTTAGAATAGAATAGAATAGAATAGAATAGAATAGAATAGAATAGAATAGAATAGAATAGAATAGAATAGAATATCCTGAGTTGGAAGGGACCCTTAAGGATCATCAAGTCCAACTCTCGACACCGCACAGGTCTACCCAAAAGTTCAGACCATGTGCCTAAGTTCACAGTCCAATCTCTTCTTAAATTCAGACAGGCTCGGTGCAGTGACCACTTCCCTGGGGAGCCTGTTCCAGTGTGCAACCACCCTCTCTGTGAAGAACCCCCTCCTGACGTCCAGCCTAAATTTCCCCTGCCTCAGCTTAACCCCGTTCCCGCGGGTCCTGTCACTAGTGTTAATGGAGAAAAGGTCTCCTGCCTCTTGACAACCCCTAGTTGGTTAGATACATATGCTCTTCCTATTTTCTGAGCTAAGGAGAAGAGAGCCAATGCTACGCAACTCCTGAGGGAACAGCCTGAATTTACAGGCAGTGGCTGTTAGTACTAAAGTCCATGCACTTGAAGGACTGGATGCACAGTGCTGTGGGCAGGAGGTGGGTCTCTGTTGACAGGGGAGGAAGGCTGGGAAGAGCATCATCAGTCACTTCAGCTTTGACCACATCAGACACAACGTGTGGATGTGAGGCCAAAACTATACCATGATGATGGAATAATCATGGCGAAAACCCTTGAAGGTTGTGAACTGGTCACTACAGTGGAGGCTGTAAAGGACAGTGTATCTGGGGTTGGGGTTCTGACAGGGTCCAGGACAACACACCTCTCTCTTCTGGCCAGGTTACTGTTGAATAGCCACAGATGCTCCATTCCATGCAATTGCTTCTCTATTTCCCTCCTGCCCATTCCTCCCTGTGGCCCTTCCTGTGTAATGGGACTTCCCCAGTAGTCTAACCAGACCCAGTCTTATTAGAGGTCTGCATGATAATTCAACGGAATGAAGAACAAACAAACCAAATTTTTAGCTTTTGAAATGTAGTTCTTCTGTGGACTTGAGACCCATATTTTTTTCTACCATCTGAAATAATTGGAAGTATGTTGCCATTTTCCAGAATCCTCATTTATGACATTAATTAAGGTCATACAAAGAATTCATGGTCTCAGCAAAGAAACAGGAGATAGAAGTCTCAGTCCCTTGTTCATAATTTCAGGTTTGGCAGTCCACAAAACTGTAACTACTCACATTACTGTCTGAGGCACCTTAATTTGTCCACATCACTGAAACCAGTCTGAATGTTGTCTCCTGTTCTAGCTCAGCCATTACTCTTAGTTTACTGCAGACATAAAGTGTAGACAGCTGAGCTAGTCACTACAGGCTCTAAATAGTCACTGGAAAGAAACGGACACTTTTAGGGTGCAATTCATCTAATCTATTTTATATGTATGCTTTACAATGAGCTGCTTTTACACTCTAGGCAACTGCATTTAGACACCTGAAAACAACTCAAAGATCTCAAAATGAGATGAAGAAAAATTACAGGAGAAATGAAACAGCAGTTAATTTTTTATATAATGTAGAATGCAGAAGATAACCTGTCCTAGAAAATATTTTGGATATATGCATATCGTATTTCTAATTATGGGAAGAGAAAAAATAAAAGAAAGAAAAAAAAGAACGAAAGGCTTACAGTGGCCTACGGATTACCAGATGAAGTTCCTCCCAATTTGGATGTATGGATTTCCTGCCCAGCATTGTGCTGGATCACTCAGGTTCATTGTTCCTGAATTGTACCTTTATTAGTTTATGCTTATGTAATGACAAAGATGTATTTGCTTCTTTTATTTTATCCAATAGATGAAATTCATCTCGAGACCATGACTGGAATTGAGCCCACTAATTAAAATTCAGGTGGACAGGACCTCTCTTTACAGAGCTCCCATGGACCTGTGTCTCTCCATTTATGGGATAAGAACATGGCATGTACTTTAGGAAGATGGCTTCACTGGGTTCCTAAATGTAAGTTAAAGTGTTAATGCAAGGCAGACAGGACTTCCACTCAGAGACATCACATAAACATGTTTGGAACTGATGCCACCAGTCATATGATGAGCTTGGAAAAGCACTACCCCTTGGGAAAAGCACAGATATCCTACGTCTCAGGGACACCCTGACCCTATCCAGGTGAATGTTGTAGCCTCTCCCATATCCAAAGGAATAAGTTATGAAAACCACTGCAGCCATCACATTTTTGAGTCCTTTACATTTTCATATAAGCCTGTTTTGTACAGCATGTCCTAGAAGGCAAACCACACAAACATAATGCAAAGAGACAAGCAATCTGTTGGAGCAGTGCAGCTGTTTCGTGACAATGATCACTGATAACTCAGACTCCACAGAAAAGTGGTTGCACAGATCTCTAGAGAATATGTATAAAATGCTTAGGAGGAGGCACTTCCTCCACGTTTCCATGGCTCTCAGTCCCTTGCTTGACTTTACAAAACCCACAACCTGCCTTAGTTAATTCACTTCCCGCATTCCCTGAGGAGTTGCTTCTCCCGTGTCCAGGCATCACAGGTATCTGCCTAGATGCTCTTTTATCTTGGTACACACACTGCTCTCTTCCTGGGTACTATGCTTCTCCCCCTTTTTATCTCGTCTTTCTTTCCCCTCTACCACGTTTCCTTTTCTTTCTTCTCTTCATCCCTTTTCTTCTACCTTCTAAGATTCCCACAGGGAGGGGAGAGAGAGCGTGAGACCTCTGCACTGAACCCAGCTGGGAACGAGACAGAACAAGGTCTTAATGGGTCAGATGAGAGAACGTGGGATGGGAAATGAGAAATGGGATAGCGTGGGGAGGGCAACAGGGAAAGAGAGGCTGGAAGGAAGAAAACAGAGAAGAAAGGAAGGAGAGAACCAGAGAGAGACTTAGGAAAGGGAAAAAGTGGAGAAAAATTAACTGGAAATGGATCTGAAAGCACTGTGGAAGAAAGAGAGAAAAAAAGATAAGTGTTAAACAAGGAACAAAACCTGAGAAAAATATAGAAATTATGTTTCTGTGAGTGCTGTATTTTCCCTGATGGGAAACGTGGCCCCAAACACCAAGCAAAATATGAGGAAAGGCTTGCTGGTTATTCAGTATAATTTTTCAGGGTGAGAGAATCTGTGAGGCTTAGTTGTCAGGGGAGGAGTCTGGTGAGGGGATGCTTTATGTGGAGCAGGAAAATACACTGACTGTATTTCATGAGTATTTACAATCCTGCCACTAGATTTTTGAATATTTTTACATACATTAATGTGTGCGATGTGGCTGGGGAGCGCATGGCTTTATACTAAATGTGTACATTGACCAAAACACATAAAATGTCAATCTATATGTCAATATCTCGTAGAAAAGCAGAGTAGGGGAAGCAGCCCTATAGAGTGTCTGTTGAGCACACTGCAGAGGTGAAAGCAGAAGATAGCACAGCACTGGCAGCTTAATTGTACTTTGGCTGGGGCTTGTCTACATGTGGAAATTTTCAGTGCTAGCTTTCCAGACGGCAAGTTTGGGCTTAATGTTTTGCACCATGAGTAATTCAGTTTAGACCATGCTAGAGATGGATTAAACTAAATCACAGAAAGGCAGCAGTAGCATAGAATAATTCACTTGGGGAGTGAGGTGAGGGAAGTGCGTGAGTGAAAAACAACTGTTTTGCTTTAAAAATCCACCCTCAAACTGATTTCATAATAGCTTCCCCGCACAGAGAAGCCTTTAGTTCCCTTGCAGTGCTGAGAGTCCACATCAGGACTTAAGCACTATGCAAGCCATCGCTATGGAAGCAAAGTTGCATAAAGCCTCAAGCAAGCTGTGAGCTTTGTGAGGAGCTCCAGTTTGAGGAAAATATCACAGGGTCATTTCCTTCTTCATTTTTGTTTCAAATGGTTTAATCTACCCCAGCATCCTCTGCCACTTGCATTTCACAGGGTGCCAGGAGGAAGATCTTTGTGCTTTTCTCTTCCTTTTATTTTATTTATTTATTTTTTTTTTTTTTGTGCATCTCCCCCCAGCCTCCTTGTGTCACCTTGGCTGGAAAAAAAAAAGTCTGAGTGGGTGTAATAACAGCTCACCACCCCAAATCACGAAGAGCAGAAGCCCTTACCTCTGGGCTGGAGTAATGCGAGGGCTTGCTGCCGTCGCTCTCGCTGGAGCTGCTTTCGCTCTCTGAGTCAGATTCCGAGCTGGTCTCGGATTCACTGGAGCTGCTGCTGCTCGACCCCTTGCTGGAGAGTCCTGGGGCTCGGGTGCTGGACTGCGGCACCACCAGGCTGCTGGCCCCACGTGCAGCCCACGGGGAGAGAAGGGGAGAGGAGAAAACAAGAACACACACAGACAAAGAAAAACATGTAAAAAACACGGTGTTTTAGGGAGCATACCTATCTGTGAGCTTGCCTCTGCTGCTAACTAATGGTGAAGGGAGTTCAAGTTCAACATTATACTATTGTAATTTGAGGGAAAGATTTGAGGCTAGCTGAATGTTCGTTTACATTCACAGCCTTTGCCATCCCTTCTTCACACAAGGGAGGGTCAGGCTTTCACTTCAGCTTGTCTCTTTTCTCATTCAACAGAAATGTTAGGATACATTAAAAAAAATGAAACATGGTAAAAACAGAGTAGAGGAAGCAGTCTTACAGTGTCTAATGAACACCGTGCAGAGGTGAAAGCTGGAGATGGAAAAGGTGAACAGTCAAGAAACTGAGCTGAACTCCACTGTACCAGCCATTTACTAGCAGTAATAGAATAACAATAATAATACCAATAATGATACATCCTCACTGGAGCTTCCTACCCCTATCTTTTGTTCCTGCACACTTCTTCACCTACCTGTAAGTGATGTGGTTGCTTGATACTGACAACTGTAAGTTCTAAGACTCTGATCCTGAAGAAATGTGAAGAGCTCGGGCTTGTGTTTTTGCATATCAGCAGTGCCATGCTGCCAGCAGAGCTGCTTGCCATCTTAAAAGTTATGTTTCCATGCAAGTGTTTGTATTATGAGGCCTGACAGCGCAAGAAATGTATACTTTCCCAAAATAGTTGACCATGCATATTAAAATATCACAGTCATAAAGGCTTGAGTGTGAAATGTCCTATTAAGTCATCCAGCTTATTCCCCAGGCAATGGAAGATTGTTCCCCATAGCAGGGTGCATTTTCTAGTCAGTTGTCCAATTTGATTTTAAATGACTTGAATGCAGCTTTTACTTTTACCTCTGGGAAACTTCTCTGCAAACTAACCCAAATTCCACTGTCAGACATTTCTCCCTACATTCAACCTGAAGTTGCCCTTTTAAAATTTATTGTTGTTACTTATTATTTCATCCTATTACTAATAGTTACAATGATAAATGATCCTCCTCCCTTTTTCCTTTCACGTATTTGCAGACTGTTTTCCTGCCCTACTTCAGTCATCTTTCAGACAAGGCCTTACACATTTACTTCTTCTGATCTTTCTTCATAAGTCATTATCTCCAGGGATATGGGATCATTTTTATGGCTCTTTTCTGAACTCATTCCAATTTGTCTATATCTCTCTGATAACAGGATGCCCAAAACGGAGTGCTGCATTATAGATGGTTCTCACTAGAGCCCTACAATGAAGGGCTATTACCTTCCTGCTCCTTGATGCGTTGCTTCTGTAAACATATACCAGAGCTGTGATGGAATATATAGTCCATTAACACTCCTACATCTCTTTCAACACCTCTTTCTCCAGAATTCCTCCACTGATAGCTACACTTGAGATTATTTGCTTCCAGAGAGATTAGATTTTTTTTTTTTTTTTTTCCATGCCAGATCTCATTTTCTTCTTTACTGCACATGCTCCTAGCTCCTTTTGATTTATTTCTTTGCCCTCAGAGGTGTCTACAGCAAATTCTAATTTAGTATCAAATACAAACTTAATTAAATAGTTATTCACTTCCTTTTCCAGATCATTAATAAGACTGTTAAATAAACCCCACATGAAACATGCTAGTACCCTAATAACCATCTCTTCCCAACTCCATTCACCAGTGTTTATCATTACCCTTGTTTATGCTCCATCAGTCCAATATTGTGGCTAATGCGATGTGAACTTTGGAGATGCGTTTTGTGAGAAATAATATCTAATAATTAATTACTGTTCAGCTATGTTGCACCTAATGAATTGTCTTTACCTACTAATGGTGCATTTCATTCTGGAGAACTAGCATCTGATACCTGACACAAGCCACATACGACAGGCAAGTTCTGGGTCTGGAAAAGAGGCCAGGCCACCAGGGATGTGATTTCAACTCTGTGATTCCCCCGGGGACACACTTTCCAGCCCCATCCCTTTCTCCCCCAACATACGTCAGCCTTTCCTCACCGGAGCATCCATCCCATCCAGGCCAGCACTCCCACCACATCCATCGCCTTCTCTCATATCTATCCCCCTTCCCTTTTTGCTGGGGAGAAGTTGGCAGAAGTGCCTGTGTGTACTTGTGGGAGGCATGAGGTCTGTTGCCATACACGGGCATTAAATGTACCGATTACAAAGTGTGCCTTTAAAAACTTGCCTTCTGCTGTTTTTGCTGCTATTCATCACGTCTTTTTGTCTGGCCAGGTAGGTGTGGAAAATGCAAGCTTTTCAGGCAGCCATTTGTATAACAGCATTAAGGCACATAGGTGCCTGAAACAGTAACAGCTAATAAGCTTGTAAAAATTTTCCTTCCCAGAGAAGGAAAATTGATGTTTTGTATGCTGCTATGGGACAATGTACTTTTCCACTGGTACAGGTTGCCTAGTAAACTCCAGATCTAAGTTGCTCACGTATATTAACAGATTATAGTCAATCCCTTGCTAATAAAATAGTGAGAGCTATACAGAGGCCATTGTGAGTAGGTTTTCTGGTTTTGATTTTTTTTTTTTTTTTTTCTTAAGGGAATATGAAAAGGTAAGTGCCTTTTCTGACAGCGCAGCTTAGGGAATGTTTTTGACAGTGTCTGACTCAGATGGATTCCCTGTCCTCTCCCCAACACCATTGTGACTGCTGCCTGAAAAGTTCTTCAGCATCACAGAACATCTGCACATTTACATCCTGCCCCTAGTGATTGTGGTTTTAATTTTTAAACCATCATTTTTGTTTGGCATTGAGTGAAGCATTCAGAATTGCTATGTAGGGGATGAGGGAGAAAAAAAACCCACAGCAATATTTCTTTCCTGTTGTGACATGAAATGTTTTTCTAGGCTGCTGAATAGAAATTGTTACTACAGCCATAGATATAAAATATAACTGTTGGACTCTTCACAAACATCTGAAAATCTATGTTTGCTGCTGTAATAGTAGCCAATATACTAAGGAAACTAAACACCATTACAATATTTCCCCATTTATGCTGATACTGTTGAAGTCTCCTGTCCCCCTTCTACCTTTTACATTATTAAATGTAGTGTGTTTTTATAAGGATCCTCATTATATTGTAGTGATCAGGGTGATAACACCTACATGTTTCTTCATGCTTTCTTAGGAAAAATGACCATTATTTTAAGTCTGTGACTTCCATTTTGGGCTGTTCTCTCTGAAGCATGTAAGCAAGATCATGCAGTCAAAATAAAACACCAATTTGCATTTTAATGACTGTGGCACATAACATTCATGCATATTTTGCTAGTGGCTTATGCCCCAGAATTAATTACTGCATCATAGAAGTGATATTTTTATTTTAGGCAATTAAACAACCATTTGGGTAAGAACCACTCTTCTTTAAAGCCCTTGAACAGAACATGCAAACTCTGACTTAAGAGAGAGACTAAATACATCGTGAAGGTGCTGGAAACTCAGTAAAGCACGTCATAACCAACAAAACACTTGAAGTTCCTGACCACAGTCCTGTGATCCCGGCTACCTGGGACTTGGGCACCCAGATTCCATGCAAGTCCCCAGAGATCTATTTTCTTGCATTGCCTAGTGATCAAGTCACCTACTCTCAGAGACTGCTGGACACTTTGTAGTGTCAAAGTTTCTCAGAAGCACCTTGATTTGGGGAGATTAATGCTTCTTCCCCACTCAAGGAAATATATTATCAAAATTGAGAGGGGAAGTCATCTTGGTCCCTTGGAAGAGACTGAGATTTTAGGTATGGTGGGACCAGTTATAGTCTTCATCAGACTGCATGGCCATGGACAGTACCTGGCATGTCCAAGCATGGCCTTTGAACAGTACCAAGGTGGTTTAAACACTTGCATGGGAAAGTGCAGGCATTTGCTACTCAGCCAGTGGAGAAAGATTCCCAAATCAGATTGCCTCATTTGACTTTGGGGGACCTCATGCTGGGTCTGGGCCCTGCTTCATGCTTCACATTAAGCTACTGCTTACAGCTTCACTGCTTTTCATGACAGTAAATCATGGTGTTGAACATCGGGCACCGGAAACTCCTGGGTAGCTAAGTGTACAATGCATCGCAAGAATTCAGTCTCAATATTCAAAGGCAAACAAGTTCAATGCCAGATCAAGGTACACATAAAACAGATGCAGTTCTTTACCAAACTTCAAGTGTTCAGTAACAATATTAAACTGATTCAAAAGGGAGAAAAAACATCCAGTTCTGGAGAATTTGTGATCCCAGTTCTTCACTGTATTATACCATGATGGCACTTTATAGCCATTTCATACAGCTATGGAAGATTATCAAGAATGCAAGGTAAAGGAAAATATATTGGAGTGACACTCTGAAATACTTTTCTGGCCATATCAAAAGCTATTAACATACTCATGCTTCATATTTTGGGGTATGTTATTTTCATCTTGCAGCAATTGTATTCAGAGCCTTCTTATCAAAAAGCTCAGTAACAACACCAGACACTCTCTGCTATATTTTTTTCTTTGTCTGGAGATGGGACAATATTTAGCCAGTGTCATTGGCATTGCTGTAATCATCAAAACTTTTTCTTCTAAATCTCACCCTGCAGTGAGACCATCCATCAGGTACTGTCCCCCTACCAAGTGGTTCAGGCTCCCAATAGGAAAGAACAGTGTTACAATTACTATAAAGATCTGACTTCACAGAATCACAGAATAGTCTAGGTTGGAAGAGACCTCCAAGATCACCGAGTCCAACCTCTGACCTAACACTAACAAATCTTCCACTAAACCATATCCCTAAGCTCTACATCTAAACATCTTTTAAAGACCTCCAGGGATGGTGACACAACCACTTCCCTGGGCAGCCTATTCCAGTGACTAACAACCCGGTCAGTAAAGAAGTTCTTCCTAACATCCAACCTAAACCTCCCCTGGCGCAACTTTAGCCCATTCCCCCTTGTCCTGTCACCAGGCACGTGGGAGAATAGACCAACCCCCACCTCGCTACAGCCTCCCTTCAGGTACCTGTAGAGTGCAATAAGGTCACCCCTGAGCCTCCTCTTCTCCAGGCTAAACAGTCCCAGCTCCCTCAGCTGCTCCTCGTAAGATTTGTTCTCCAGACCCTTCACCAGCTTTGTAGCCCTTCTCTGGACTCGCTTGAGCACCTCCATGTCCTTCTTGTAGCGAGGGGCCCAAAACTGAACGCAGTACTCGAGGTGCGGCCTCACCAGAGCCGAGTACAGGGGGACTTGAATAAACCAATACCAATGACACTCTTAGGGATCATGTTGTCAATGTTGAGAGGTAAACATGGAAAAGGTGATCTGAATTTGCAGATGTCACAACTATAGGAGAAAATCCTAAGAAAGGCTGTATGAATGCTTGAAGTATTTGAAATGCCTGGGAAATCCATCACTGTCTTGAAGAACAAGGACGATTGTGGGAAAACCATACTCTGAAACAGACAGCCAGTCCCTTGGCTGGCATAAACTGTCATAGCTCCATTGACTTCAATTAGGCCACACTGTTTTAAATCAAACCATAAATCTGAACAAGACTCTGAAATATTATTTCAAACTCAGTGATGAAAACATATTCCATGCTTTAAAGGAGATCTGTTGGCAGAGTCCCTATTTTTATTCCAGATTAAAGAATCTGAAACACCATGTCCTTCTCTACCCTTGAAGCCAACCTAAAACATAGTGAAGGTTTTTTAGGAAAAACATTTTATCCCTTTGTTGTGAGAAGCAAATTCCACATGGTGCTTCCTCAAAGCACGAACTGAGAACGTTTTGCCAAGATCAGTGTAATTATCTCTGCTGCCTGGCACTGAAGATGCTGCAAGCCTTCCATGCACACAGTAGGGAATTCCTGTGTTGGTAATTGTGAATGAATCACAGAGGCAATGGAAATGCCCGCTTCTTGCTGCTGCCCCTGAGTATTTTTCAAATTCTCTTTCAGTGAGGACATTTGAAGCACGCTTACCACAGGGGTCTATTCTGGACTTGCTGATCAGGCCATCCCCATGTTGTAACAGAACATATGGGGATATTTTCCGAGGCAACTGTAGAATGCCAAGAAACAGCCCCATAAGGATAGCTTTAAAGAATGAATATGGATATCATCCATTCATTTCAGTCCAAAATCATGCTGAGAAAAAGGAGATGATACCATAAACTCCAGAATTTGCATCCGCTTAAGGACAGCCAGGCATCTCCAGGGTTTAAAATATGAAGGCTGGTTCTGCACTTAACACACAAATGTGACGATAAGGAGCTTCTGCTCTAGTTTTACGTCTGCCATGTGTTGCCTGAATGACCAAATCAGGTCATCAGACCTTCTAAGGCTCTGTCTTCCTTATCTGAGCACCATCATGGTGATAAATAGGGATGACTGAACTTGCCTGCCTTTAAGGTACTTGGAGATGTCCTTTGCAACTCTTTAAAAAGCACTTGGACATCCTCAGTGCAAACACAGTACAGAAGCGACATGAATTTATGCTTTTGTACCTTTGCTAACTGAGAGCATGAAACCAATTAGCTGCCTGAGTTCTTTACAGTTACCCATTGTGAAAACCTATTGTTCACTAACAAAAAAAAAAGCAGCTAGCCCTGCCATGGTCGGCAAAAAATGAGGCTGGGCACTTCCCTTTCTCCAGGTAAACGATTTCCCAGGAGTCTGTTAATATCTTTCGGAAACAGAGAAATGTTTTCGTACCTCATTCCTATAACAGATGGGGTATGAAATGGGAATCATGATGAGTGAGAGTCCTGGAGGTTGTTTGCCTTGTCACAATATATAATGCTCCTGTGAAAGCGCTGCATTACCTTAGTCGCACCACCTTTGCACAGCACAACTAATAAAGCACGACTGCCAAGAACAGAGTTCATAGGCTCCACCTATATTTTAACACTGTCCTTGGGAGTTGCTTAAATAGTTTGTGCTGACAGGACTGCAAGTATCATCTGACAAAGCAAACCTAAGGTAAATCTGGTCTTTTCAGAGAGTAAGGTGTGCCCTGTGTGACTGCAGCTTAATTGCCAGAATAGTCACCAAAGAAAAATAAATTAATGGGAACAGATGCTTAGAAAAACAAGCTATGAAGCTCATGCACACACACACCCCCCACCCTCAAGAAATTTGAGTCTGGCTGGGGGGTATCTATTTAAGGTCTGGTTGCTACTGGAAGCAGCAGAATCACAGCTCCCACCTTGGATGCCTACGGTTGGAAAGAGAAAAATCACAGAAAAAAAACTTGGCTAAAAACCCCTTCTAAAATAAAATGCTACATAGCAATTAATAGTGACATCTTTGTATAAATAGCTCTATCAGAAGGAGCGTTTGCCAGGGTATCTGAGATGAAAGGGTCCAATAGACCTGGAGCAGCATTAGCGTGGGGATGAAGTGATTAGTCAGCAGGCTGACAGCTGTGCTAGAAGCCCGGTGCCAGATCCCAATGCATGCTTTCCACCGCTGCCAAATGTTTGCTTGTCGCTCCAGATAAATGGAGCATCAGCAGTGTTTTATTTGACCTGCTCACAAGAAAAATAAAGCAACTCTGACTTCGTCGGTGTGTTTGTCGTTGACCTTGCATCAGCTGAATATGAGTGGAGAGGTTCCCTGGTCCAGGAAAATTAACTCTTTAGTACAAGGGACCACTACTAATCTTTTTATTTTGGTAGTAAAATGAGTCTCTAAATGTTTCAAAGTACGGTGGCTTAAAAAGAACTGTCAGCCACTGCCCAAGTGCCCTGTGCTGTCCTTGAAACATGCCCTTGGACCAATGGCCTGGAGAATGATGAACAGCTTTGAGAATAGCCTATAAACAGCCATCCTTCTGTCTCCACAGAGAAATTGGGAAACCTTTTCAGAGTGGAGGGTGGGGACAGAAATAAGTTGCAAGTGCAAGAAGTTGTGGAGAAGATTCAGTCAGCACTGTGCTTTTCATTTCTCTCTGCAATCAAAGGCAATGTTTTTTTGTGTCTTTTCCTTTCTATGCACCCCCTTTTGCTTTTCTCTCTTTTCTTAATCATTTTGATCATCTTGGGAACTTTCTACTTGAGATCCCATCTGTTGTCTGGTTGAGGCCAGCTTCTGCTGCTGGGTAGAAATCAGAACTAGTGTTTTCGATTTACACATCTGAAACTTTTTTATTTCCATGTTCTAAAGGCAAGAGAGAAAGAGAACAGGGAGGGTAAGCAAATCAGTTAACCTTCTAGAATATTTCAACTATATCTATGTATTTTCATTTTGGAATCTAGCCCTCACGTAATTATTTTCTTTAATTCCAAAAGGCCCAATGGAAGGCATGAGAAACCTAGACAGACTATGCAAGAAAGAAAAAGGAGTCTTTTGAGAGCTTGTATATGGTACTAGTAGCTGAGACTGTGGTCAGGCAGAGTTCTTCCATATCTGATCAAACTGAAGCTTTGGATCTCTTTCTGGCACTCATTGGTTCCTCTTAATAACCAACTGCATTCTTCTGGACACTGTTCCTTTACATTTCTTCTTTCCCACCTGTCTTTCTTCCCCACCGTGCTTTGACAAAATTTGTTTCCTGGCAGCATCAGGAGTTGCTGCATGCATTTGCCAACTGTCTCCAGAGAGCATGAGTTCATTTGCCCAGGTGAGATCAGATTGCTGAGCTCAGGGCTCAGGGTTCAGATGGTCTCATTAGAATGGGCTAATGTGAAAGTTGTGAGGCTCTGCACAAGTTCTTTTGGTCATGGGGAAGCAAATGAGATGCTGAACCCTACCATCTGAAGAATGACTTCTGGACCAATGGCCCTTCAAGAGAGGGAGAGCTCTATAGGGATCTCTTGTTCACAAAATGTTGTCGTCACATCTGATAGTAGGAGGAGATCCCTGTGGTTCAGCAACACAAGAAAATAGGGAGTTTCAGCTGAAGTCAATGAAAATAGGAAGAAAGGTTCAATTTGGTAAGGGGTGAATGGAAATAGAGAGTGTAAAAGGTGGCAAAGACTCAGGACTGTTAATAAATCTGCTGGCAGAAGGTCACCTGCAGATCTGAACCGAGGCAATTTGCTGACTTTGTGAATAAATAAGGCATGTGACTCATCCAGTCAGAACTCTACCTATTGTGCAAGGCTTGAAAAAAAGTCTGAAAAAGAACGTAACTTAGTTAAAGTCAAATTGGACCTCCTTTGTCAGATCATGTTAAAGCCAGCCAGTGAAGTATAGGATAGTGGGTTTATAATTTTTCTGCCTTTGACTTACAAGGGACCTAACTGCTACCTAACTTAAGCACTCAGAAATGCCCTCTGGAGATTCCTGTCTCTCTTGATTGGCTAGAGGGAATCTAGAGTACTAAGGGCTGCTTAAACAGTATGCATGGTATGCCCAATACCATATCCATTGTGGTGCCCAATACCATATCCATTGTGGGATGGGTAGTTAGATGGGAAGCAAGGGAGGTTTATTTCAGATTCTTCTTCATAATTTTCCTTTCAGGATTCATTCAGTTCCCTTCCACTTGTCCTAAAGATTTGGGGTTGTATGCAATATGAAATCCTACATCCATTCCCGACCTGGTACTGCACTGTTTCATTAGAGCACTATCAAATCTGATCTCTTATCAGACTCAGTGATGTGAGTACTCCTCATCTCAGAAATACATTCTCCAATAAAATTTTGCAGGTGGTCACAGCAGCTTGGTCGTTGGTGGAAGAAGTTTCAGCCCTCTGGGAGAGACATTGTAAAGATAAACATAATTAAGCACTTGAACAGCTCATCAGTGAAAATGTGGACTATCCATCATCATGAAGTGTCAGAAACTAGGATGGGCAAAGAGCTTCCTCGAAAGGTTTAGGCAGGATTAATCTTGTCTAGTTATATGAAAAAGGATTAGATGAGCTTGAATTTCTGTGGGTAAATATACAGATGAGGTTGTTAAGAAGCACACATTCTGTGCTTGCAGGTCAAATGACAAGGAGAAAATGCAGAAAAAGATGTAAAGTAGATAGACGTCTGAATAGTCAGAGCAAGGAGCAATGCAAAATGTTCTGCGGAAAATGTAGTGTGGCATTAATCCACCATCTTCCAAATGTCTCAGCAGGAGAATTTTATACCACTTCTCTGGAAATCAGCCTGGTGGTTGCTTTGCTTGTCTGATTTATTTCTTAAAACATGAAGCATAGATGCATTTCTATCCAAAAACAAACAAACAAAAGAAAAACAAGCAATTCTTGCTCCTGAGTGACAGCTTCATTAAGCCACAGAAGACAACCCCTGCACTGCAGACTAGGAGAACTCTCGTCTGCTTTGGCCTACCATCACCTTATTTCAGAGTTACTGTTAACATAACTCCTGTCATTGCTACCCATCTAAACAGGCAGCCTTTTATAATTTTCAGACACAATTGCACAACTGCTTCAGCACGGCAGTCTTTTGCCTCAGTCAGCAAGGCCCTGGCTATGGCTCTGCATTGCAAGACCTCTTGCTAAGCTCTAAGAGTCCAAATACAGATGAACTTGTGCAGATAAAATTACTAACTACCATAATGGCTGTCCAAATGGGTGCAATAAATTTCCGCGTGAGACAAACTCTCTGAGGTTTTACTGACTCTTAATGCTGCTGCTGCCAGCTTTAGTGTTACTCTTTGACTCGAGCCATATTCTGTTGTCTCCCAAAGGTCTTTTCGGCCCGTCAGCTCTAATCAATATGCTGCCTTGAGAAGGAGCTTGTTTTAAGTAGGTTTGCTCACCATAAAGAACCATATAAAGAAAATTTGACTTCTACTCCTTGTCAGCATATATCACTTCCTATGCAGAGCAGCTTTTAGATGGTCTGTTAGCTGAATCCAAGTGCTCTCTTTTATATGTTTCAAGAAATGACAAATGCCTGGGAAAAATGCATAGTTGTTCTACAGAAGACATTAGGCAGAGTCAGGAATGGCAAGCAGAACAGCTAATAAAGCCCAGAATTGTAGCAGAGAGGATGTTAAAAGCTAATTACTTTGAGATTATTTGAAGACTTGTAAAAGGTTCTTCTATTCTCCATTCTGATGTAAGTACAGCCTATTTTCCAGCAACATGCAAAACTATTTCAGCAAGTTTTTAGAAAGTTGCTGAGGAAGTGCTCTTTACCTATTATTGACATACTAGCTCAAAATAAAGGAAGTTCAAAACATTTTTTTTAGCTGTTGAATATTTGCCATGAGGTAGCTTTGGGTTTTCAGGGGTCTGGGCCACTGGGAAGAAACCTACTCCCAATATTCTGACCAGGCTCAGATTCTTGACCCCATACTCTGGCTTAATAATATTGTACTTTACAGCTTGGATCAGAGCATGCAGCGGCATTCATGAAGCCCAGCAATGGTTTGCCTATTGAGGGTATCAGGATCTGTCCCACTGAAATACAGCTTAACAGTGTGCAAATACTTGATGAAGGATTTTAAAATAAACAACAGCCCCTGCTAGTAGATTTTGCTGTACCTTCCGCAATGATTGTTTATAAAGGTGGCCTGTGAAAAGCAATGAAAAAGTATGATAAGTACAAATATAAAAATCTACGTTAAGAAAGAGTTATGTAAATTGCCCTTTGCAATTCAAAGGAAAAATCAAATGTGAATCGCATCCTTTTGTTAGATGTCATCCTTGGGAAGCAAACTTGAGGTTTGTTTATGCACACACAGAATATGAGGAGAGGCAGCAATAAATTACAAAGCAAATATAATTTTATTTGCTTTATTAATCTAGAATGTGGTACCGATGTGTCTGGACTCAGTGGCTCCCCAGCTGCACCCTCCTGCAGGATGTTATCAATCCTCTATTTCTGTAAAATGTGCTACCAACTAGGAGGAAGAGCACTCGAATGGTATGACATTTTAATAAAAAAAATCAGTCTTACACCATGCTGTGTCCTGACGTAGTTATTCTTATATCTTCCAATGTATCTTTCAATCCGTATCTCGTATGTTTTGCTGCTCTTTAACTGCTATGCATCTTTTTAGATTTCTCATGATATTACAATAACAGCAAGGCATGCATAGATGCCTCTGCCTATCCCTCAATATGCCTTTTGTTCTCCCTGCCTCTCCCGAAGCAGCAGAAAGGAAATGCACACACGGCAGCAGGGAGAGGGCAGGGGAGCGGGGAGAACATTGCTCATCAATGCTGCTTCCCTCCCTGTGCCCCTGCAAGCTGCCACCACCTCCTTCCTCTCCCTCCCCACAGGCTAAGAAGCCCCTGATGCCACTCTGCTCTTCTCGCAGTATCTCATACACTCCTCCGTTCCCCGCCTGCCTGAGGTCCTGCGTGCTCCAGGATGCGCTGTGTGAAGTGGGGGGCCTCTTCAGAGTACGAGTGCACGTTTAGTGGTGGGATCCAGCAGGGAGACTGTTGAAGGTGTAGGAGTTGACACGCACTGCTGCTAGTTCAATGCCCAGCTGTGAGGAGATGTGTTCGGCGTTTCTTTAACCATGTACCGGGTCACCTGCCTGTAGCTGGGAGGTGGCTGGGGGAAAGCGGAATGAATATTCTGCACAAGAGCTTTGCAGAGAAGATGAGACAGACAGATAGGTTCCCCGGACAGTATGGGTTTCCACAGGCAGTACTGCAAGAAAGAAACTCTTTGGGATTTTTTTACCATCTCGACATGACTCTCACCCCTGCTAGACAAGCTGCAGTTTAGGGAGGAAGATCAAATGTTGGGTCTTTGCCATTAGCTTAGACACTAGGGGAAAGGGCTAGATGACTTTTTTGATAACTAGCATGAAGACCCCAGCAGGCTTCCAGACAGTTTTATTAATCATAAAAGTCATTAAAAATAGCCAATTCCTCAGGGGTAAAGAAAAAACAAAACCTCAGAAGAATGAATCAGTGCAGGCATCTCCCTTTCCTAAGAGCATTCTGTTCACAGTCTGCACTCAAAACCGAAAGGGAATAGTTAAGAGTGAAAATCCCATGTAATATAACAATATGTTTTCTCAGGAAAGGAGCAAGCACTTTCTATGGACTTATATTGCAACAGGGAAAGATATTTATGGGCTTTGTGTACAGCTCAGAGACAATCAACTTTTGGACAGTTGACTCTGAGGCTTGCAAGTCACCCAGAATCAGCAAAATAGTTTTCCCATTTGCTTTTGTGTTTACCTTTCCCCTTTTGCTTTTTTTTTTTTTTTTTTTTTTTTTTTTTTTTCCTTGTCTGTCCCTTTCCCCCTTGCTTTCCCTGCTCTCCTTGCCTTGCCTTTTTTTTTTTTTTTTTATATATATTTTAAATATTTAATGGATAGAGATTACATTCAGTTGCCTCTATGCCACTGTCCACTGCCTGTGCTCTGTGTCTGCAGTCTTTGCAATATGAGTGCCAGGACCATAAAGACATCTCACTTATCTTAGGGCATCTCAAGTTATTTTAGATGCCTGTGTTAAGGTACCCGGGTCACATCTTAACTTTCTCATCCCACAGTTCCAAATAAATTCTTCCATATAAGCCCAAATGTAAAACAAAGCATTACTGTCTTACTGTCTTTCTGGCTCTGCAGACAACCAGAATAAAAAAAAAATGGTATAAACTTTTCCATCAAAATTAGCTTTATAAGGTTGTTGACTGCAAAATGCAATGGCAGTTTAAATGTAAGTATTCATTTCTTTTATTTTAACTGGAAGAATTTCAGTGGTGAAATAATTGCGTATTAAGAACTGGGACATGAGGCAAGTAAAAAAGGCGGGAGGAGAATCATAGGCAGTGGGAGGGAGAGGAAACTTGCAGAGCTGTTTTATCTGTGGCCTGTGGGGCTACTGACTGAAACATGTACAGTAGGGGAATGATGCAGGTCTTCTTTCCAGCAAGGCACTTCACTGCAACACCAGACATCATTTTTGGACTGCTGTGGTTTGAGCTTGAGTAGACTCATGTGAGACCCCATGCATCAGTATAAGCAAAGGGAATCAACTGTCTGGAAAACAGATTTTCAGAGAAGGCTGCGGGGATCCTGATGGAAAAAACAAGTTTACCATACACCAACAATGCTCCCTCACAGTAACAGTGGCCAATGGCACCCAAGGCTGCAATAGGAAAATCATTGACAGCAGGATGAGGGAAGTGATCCTTCCTGTCTACTCAGTTCTGGTGAGACACGTCTGAAGTGTGAGGTCCAGGTCTGGGATCCCCAGTACAAGAGAGACTAGAATTGAGTCCAGCAAAGTGCCATGAAGATGGTTAAGGGATTGGAGCATCTTTTATTTGAGGAGAGGCTGAGAGAACTGGGAGGAATAAAATACCTGATGGAAGGGAGTGAAGAAGATAGAGCCAGGCTCTCCTTGGTGGTGTTCAGTGATAGTTCCATTTAAACATAAAAAAACAATATATATATATATATATTCTTTCACTGTGAAGGTAGTTAAATGAGTTTGCCCAAAGAGGCCGTGGAGTCTTCATCCTGGGAGATATTCAAGACTCAACTGGGCATAGCTCTGAGCAACCTATTGTAGCTGACCCTGCTTGAGCAGAGGTTGTACTGGAAGACCTCAGAGACACCTTCCAACCTCAGCCATCCTGTGACCCTGTGCATCTAGCTCAGGTATCACAAGCTATGGTGCTATGTGGGAAGATGAATCTTAGGGGGGTATGATGCTCACTCAAGAAGCTGGATAAATACATAGGAAGTTAACAATTGCTGAGCTCCATTAGGCTGTGAGTGTTCCCACTTGTGTGTTTAAAGCCCACTGAGATGTCTACATAAGTCATTGACTTGTCTACATAAGTCATTGACTTGGTAGGCATGGCCTCAGGCACCAGCACTAGAGCTGAAACCATGGCCCATCCGGACACTGCATGTTGGCAGCCTCACGCACAGCTCCATGCTTTAGCAGGCTACTCCATGCTCATCAGAGTAAAATGGACTCTGGGGGTGTTAAGAGATTCATTTGCTGTGTTTGGTACATTTTACAGCAGGTGGAAGGTGCAGCAGCAGCAGGCTGGAAAACTTCTTTCTCCTTCATACATTTCTGGATCTGTTTCTGAATGTGGTCAGCATTGTCTGAGGCAGCCCATCAGGTCATGCTTTATTTATTTCACCATACTTTATAGCACTCCCTCCTTCTATAAAACCTTGCTGTTAGGAGACTGCTTTCCATTTTTTTTGGACTCTCTCTCAAGTGTAGCTGTCTGGCATCACTGCCCAGAGCAGCTGCTGACAATGCCAGTGCACTGAGAGCTGCAAAATCCTTCCTTTCTGAAATCAAGAGTAGAAAAGATCATCATGAAATAATGGACTAATGTGGCCATTCTATCTGTACTGCTCATAAATTAGATTTTGAACCTGGCAATTGCAGGGTAATTAGGAGGAGAGTAGCTTTCCTGCAGGAACATATATTTCCTATTCTGCCTGCCTGCCACACTCCAGTTTAATTTTTCCTTTGTTCACTCAGCTCAGAGAACTGCAATTACCAAAGGTGATAGACTAGTGGCAATTTTCGAATCATGAAGAGACTCAGTACAGAAAAAAAAAAAAAAAAAAAAAAAAAAAAAGGGACAGGTATCACTGGTAATTAAAATAATTTTGAATTAGAGAGACTATTCCAATAATTGCTTTTGTACGATAATCGCCATCACATAACCTGTCCTTATGAATCACTAATAGAGTGAAATAACATTACTGTGGAGCATGAGCTGAAAAAGACAGCTCCCCCAAACACGTACGCTCCTGAAAGCTCCCAACAGATGCGTGACGTTTGTGCAGCCATTTCTGAGTGGTAGGTGATGTTGCAGCGCTGATCACTGGCAGCCACGCGGTTTTTAAGCCCTCCTTCCCCCTTTGGCCCCATCAGAGAGGCACAGGAAACAGAGCAGGAATTCCCATCTCGGGTGGCCAGAAGGTTTCACATTATTGAAATAGATGATTTCCTTCATCCAAGAGCCTCTGAGGAGCATAAATTGTGAACAACATCAAAGCAAGTGAAAAGTTTTAGAGCAGACTGTCAGAGAGACTGCTGGGGTTTCCTTGGTAGATTTCCATTTTTTAAGGGGTCTCAGCAATTTACTTTCCTTCTCAAAACAATTCCATATGTCTGTGGATTATTTAAGGTTGTTTTGATTTTTGTTGTCATGGGTTTTGAAGAAACAATATCACAATTATTTAACATAGGGAAATAAAGTTAGACAGTGCCTGGAGTTACAAATTACTGGGATGATCTCATGGACTAAGACTTTGCACACTTACTCTGTGCTCTCCAGGGTTAGACAGCATGATTCTAGATAAAATGAAAAGCAGCACAGCTATCTGGAAATATGCATTGGTCCAATGCTGCACGAATACAGCAAGTAACCATTCAGGTTGCAGTAACTGATTTATTTTACAGGACGAAACACACTGGCAAGTATGACACAAGAGTAAGGGCTGTGAAATACATTGGCTCAGACTTGAAGTGGACCCGAGACAACTTTGTTTAATGATTACCGAAACTCATCTGCTAAAAAGCATAAAGGCCAGCTGTGGTCTTAGATTAAAAGTCATCAAGGCAAGCTGTGAATGGATTCCTATCAGCTTCCTCACTTAAGGTGAAGAAGTGACTGTCATTAGACAAGGTGTGGAGAGGGTGTGTGTGCCGATGAGGTTATTAACAAGTCCCTAGGAGGTGGCTCCTGCTGAGTGTGGGTTTTAAGTGCTTTCCCTGCACAGGAAGGTTGGTGCTGGTCACTGACCGTGCAGGAGAGCAGTGGGTCACACCCCAGCCAGTAGTCCCCATCTGCAAGCTATGGATAGATTCAACAATGATCTACAAACTCGATACTAGGCTGCATTGACTATGTGTAGGAAACTAGGCTTCATCTAGTGGAGTAAGTAGGATAAAGGATGGGGCTGTGAGAAGTGCTATCACTTCTCCGGCTTGTACTGTCATCGGAGACCAGGGGAAAAACTGTGCTTCTCAGCTGTACCCTGCCTTGGTTCCCCCTGACATTTGTGGAGAACCTGACCAAAGATCCTGAGGTCCCCAGGGGAGAGGCTGACCTCAGAATAAGACTGTCCAACCAACCCAGATGCCTGCAGTGAGTGACCAGGGAGGAGAAGCCAGTTTAAGCTCTGTCATTATGCTTGCCCCAGCTTCTGCTGTGCTGTGCTGGCAGCCAGCAACCATGCAACATAAAGACCCATTGGAAGAAAACATAAGTCTGAACACTTACTTTTCCTTTAAGGAAAGGATCCCTCCTTATTTCACATGTGCATGAGTGCATAGGTGTTTGGCCAAAAAAAAGGAAAAAGGGAAAAGGTCTATATTAATTGTTTCCTAGACTAGCACCAAATGCCAGACCCTTAAATCTGTCATTAACTGCTGGTGAATTATTCCAAAAGTTATTCATATTTCCTACCTAGTAATTCTTCAGAAAGCATTTTTCATAAATTTTGAATCTAATATAAAAGCTGCGACTGTGTATCGTTTTCAGTGACATCTGATTCGAGTTTGATGATCAGGAGTGTATAAGAGCAAAAGTCTTGATTCAGGCTAATCATGTGATGTAAGGACGAAATGCTAAACTGGGCATCACTAATGAGCTCGCTCTGAGGGGTGTACTACCCTTGGCTGAACCAAACCAGCATTAGTCCTCCATGCACCACTGGCAAGGATTGAAGAGTATAGTCCTTGATTGCCTTAGTTACTGCCTTGCACCAACATTCATGGGGAACTTGGTCAAAACATGAGTTGGCTCCTCTTCAGTTTTTCCTCATGCAAAACTAACAAAGTAGTTCTGTCTCATGTCAAGCTTATAATTTAAAGCTGATTACCTTCTGCATTTACTTTTTTTTTTTTTATTTTTATTTTTTTTGTAACTCAAAGCTCTGATTCATTGGTTCAGGTCTTGATTGTGACCTTGATTTGACGACTGTGTTGCCCATCATTAATTAGCCTGTTGTGGTTCTAGTAATGCGGTGATGTATTTTACATTTTTTTGCTTAGTTTTAGTGCACAGGTCTGGTTCATTTGGTCCAGTTGTAACACGAGTCATGTCAACAGAAGGTGTATGTAACTTGAATAAGACACTTCCTAGCTATGTGGCTCTGCAAACAAACAACTCTACTCCCCACAAGATGGTAGCAACATTAAAACAATGCTATTAAAATGCTGTCTTAGTTAGCAATTATACTAAGAACCCCTCAAGGTTGCAATACTACCTTTAACAAGCTCTTTACCATGTGCAAGACAAACCTAAGGCAATCCCTTCCTAACCAAGCAAACCCCATTTACATCTCAGCTTTGGAAACATATGTTGTTAATTTTAGGATTTCAGTTGCCGTGCAAGCTGGGTGTCACTTCTAAAAAAAATAGAAAAAAAAAAAAAAAAGGAAAGTGTGACATTTGGGGGGTAATTATTTTTCAGCACAGGTGTAGAGTGCATTTGAGTACCTTAAATGTTCACACAAGCTGAGCTTTGACTCAATCAAACTGCAGCTTACCACAACTGGAAAATAGTGTCATAAAATCTCTTCTTTCAGGCATGGTGTGGCCTCAATAAAAAGTGTCGTAGAATTTCTTAGTTTAACAGAGGCTCATCTTTTCTACTTCCAGCTTATACTTTCCCCCTGTGATCTCTCTTTTTACGTTGGCCAGGCCAACCACATCTCACCACTTCTTCATCCTTGTAGCCTTTGGATTAACTGGAGAAAGGGCTGACGGGTCCTGGCATTTATGGCTTTTGCCGTTGCTAGTCCTGTTGAGCTCACCTACCAGTTCAACAGTTGCACACTGCTGCACAGATACCACATGATACCACTGTGCAGCTCAACTCCAAAGCAACCAAGCATGCATTGTGGCACTGTAGTATATCTTCTCCACATGGGGCAGTGGGAATTAATTTTCTGGATGTTTCCTCATTTAACCATAAAGGGAATAGAATTTGCTGTAATGTATTTAAAAGACTGATGTAGTAAATTACTGGCATATGAACAATTCAAAACAGATCCCCAATTTACTATTGCTCCACGTTAATACCAGACTTTTGACCATAAAATCAGCCCTAATAATTTGGGTAGGGCAACTTTGTTCTAATTGCCTGGTAAAATCAACCTGGAAGACCTTACACAAGCAGAGGAGGAGAATAATGTACAGTGGTCAATGACAGAAATTTTTCATTGCTCCTATAATACTAATAAATGGTTAATACTACATTTTGGCCAAATGCAAGGAAAGAATAAAATACATTTCATTGAAAATTATGTGGTGTTGGCTCAGCTTAGCTTTCTACATTAAATGCTAAGGCACTTGCTTGCTTTAATGCTGCCCTTTGTCTGCACAGGTAAAGAATATGGCTGCATGAGGGGGGCAGATAACCTTGCAACACAACTGAGACATTCCTGGATAATCAAGTATAAACCTTGTACTTTTCACTGGCATTAAATCCCTTATAATTACTTAAGAAAATACATACATTTTTTACACAATACTTGGAAAATATTGGCAGTATAAGGTTAATATTCAGTGGCAGCTGACAGGCAGATAACATGCTAATACAGAAAATGGCATAAAAAGACAAGTTGAACCAAAGGTCGCAGTACATCTCTGTATCAATTACAGAGTGATAATCTCAGAGGAGTGTTTAGATTTTGCTGCCTTCTCAAACTGTTCTCTGGGCATGCACAGCCGACTTTGCAGTTGTTGTTTTCCTCTTCAGCTTAAACAGAGAGGGGTGCTCTGCTGTGAATCCCTCCAACAGGAGGAGAAAAGGTGATTCAACAGCTGGAAGAGTCCCACAGGAGTTTTTTTCTGAGAGCTCCACCTTTCAACATTCCTATTTCAAAAACATGGGCTATAGCCTTCATGTCAGAAGCCCAACACTCCTCTTTTTTGTACACTGCACCTCCTCCTGGAAGTCCTGAGAGGTATTTGCATGAGGGATTTGCACCAAGAAGTTTCAAACTGGAAAAGTGAGTGTGCTTGTTATTAGTTTCAGCACACTGGGAAGCTGCCAGGCTTTTACAAAACTGCTCATTTTCTGAGTCTTAGCATTTTTTTTTTTTTTTTTTTTTTTTTTTTTTCCTGAGCAGAGTACAAGATCTATCTTATTAAGTGAAAACAATAGAGTGAGAAGTTGGAAATTGCCAGGAAGCCTGGGAAAGACCGACACTCAGCCGAGATTTCATCCCATGTTTTCCCGTTGACCTCACAGGCTCTCAACACAAGAGCACTGAGTACATTAAAGAAAGGCCACAGTCTCATTTGGTCCCGTGAACATTGGCAATATGTTATGAGGACAATATACAAGCTTGAAAGGGAAAAACCGCAGCAATGTCCTCATGCCCTGGAGGTTTTGTCTGGTGCGATGCTGTTTAACCAGAGCTCTGTGAGGTTTTAAATGGCCATATGAGATTTATAGTAGGTCATGACCAGATCTCTTTTCAGGGCAAAGTTTGAAAAGTCCATTTGTCTCAAAATTTTTTAAAAAAGAGTCTGGTAATTCTCCAAGGTTTTTCCTCTTCCTTCAGGCAACTATTTTAGCCTGGCCTGAGTTCCTAAACCCCCCCCCATGAGCCCCTTTAATGTGGGAAATATTGTCCTAGTATCTGCTATCAAAAGAACAATAGTGTGGATACAAATATTTACAAACCCTCTCTAGCTCCACATGGTCAGTATCAAGCTTATTACCTTTTAGAAGAAGGGACATCATGACCTTAAAAGAAGTGGCTTCAGGAAATCAGCATTTGAGGACATTATTAGCAGGGATGAGTGATGATTATTACAGGGAACCAAATGGAGAAGATTCAGCGGACATACAGAAAACCCCACCATAGAGCCGGTGGCTGAGGGGTGGCCCTGGCTGGGTAGGTGGCAATGACCTCCCCCTACTACTGTCCCACCACATGCTGGTAAAGTTTTATGCTGGTGTCCCTGGGGCTGTGAAACCAGACAACTGTTCTCTCCCCACATTGTGGCCATTTCTACCATGAGGTAGGCCAACCCCCTCCAGCCAGTGGGTCTGCGTCAACTTTTTGGCAGTGGGTGGTGAACTGGGTCCTGGGGAATACTCCAGGTGTCCCAGTGGGGTTGGAGTGGTTTTGAGGAGCAGGGAAAGGGAAGACTTGGCAGGCAAGGAGGCAAGGCACTTAGAGTGGTCAGAGAGCCAGCAAGGGAGGTTCTGGGATGAGGTCCCTCAAGAAACTGGTAGGGGAAATTTGAGGGCCAGGCTGGGGACATCATGGGGAGTTGGGGGAGAGAGGGGGTGATGCCTGTGGTAGAGGTTTCGTGTCTTTTTCTTCATTCCTCTCTAAACAGATTGTGGAAAGGAAGAAAAAGGAAGATGTGACCTCTCGCAGAGCTGCTGGGAGCCAGGCACTACCATCAGCACCGTCAGCAGCCATCACCTGCCCAGGTATGAACCAACACCGATCTCCCCAGTCATGTACAGTGTGAGCTAAAGCCAGGGCTGGTACAGACACTCACAAAAGCAAATTAAAGTGTCTTAAATGGTTGTTACAAAGCTAGAGATTTACTTGGCAGGTCTCTATGACTTCTGGGGTGATTTTTATCTGTTGTGTAAATCAGAATCATGGGATTCTTTTACCCTGCTCTCTCTTCTCTCTCTCTCTCTCTCTTTTTTATTTTTTTTTATTTATTTTACTTTGACAAACTGTTTGTTCATTTAGAGTGGTTATGCTTGATTGTCCCAGTAAATAATAAGTGAGTGCTATTCGTGAATTATTGTGCTGCTGGATTTCCACAGAGAAGGGCCTATTCTCTTCTGTGTGAATGTGTGTGAAGAGGGAGTCCCACAGGCATGAAGAAAAGTTATGCATTTGAGTTGAGAATGAAAAAGACCTTTAAAATCTTTATAGAAATCTAATACAGAAGGTACACTGGTACGAAAAGTAAATTTCATTAGGCAAAAAATGCCTTCCTTTAAAATAAATAATTTTCCGGTTTTGCTAGAATGCCAGAAGATTACAGACTATGTTAAAGATAGCATGTGTCTCATTTAAATCATATCCCTTGGAAAAAAAAATCTAATTTAATTTAAGTAATTTCTATTTATTTCTGCCTTTCAAAATTATATCATTTTCAGGTTATAAAAATGTAATGTCTGAACCTAAACTCTTTACACCTAGTTTCAAGCCAGACCTAATTTTACATCTAAGTTAAAAACACATGAGAGCACACAGTCATAATATGATCTGGCCCCTCTCTGACTACAAAAAGGGCAGCCTACTATAAATAGAGTCCTTGAGAGAAGGAAGGTCTTCCTCCTCCATTTTGAGAAGGATTTTGAAATTTCATGCCATTCCAGTTTGGAACCAAGCCTTCCAATTCTGAATTTTCCCATGAAACAGAGCCCCAGAAGAAAGCAACAATAGTGAAAAATAAGCAGAAAATGTTTGTTCTGAACATTTGCGAAGAAAATGTCACCAGGCAGACCTCCTAGAAATGCTGGCTGGGAGAGAAACCTTGCAACTTTGGAAATTGAGCCATTTGAGCTTTTGGCATCTCGCTTTCCATCAAGAAAGCTCCAGTGGTTGAGGAGCCCAAATGCAGCCCTTCTCATTTGGCTGCCAACAAGTGTGTCAGGGGAGCTGATAGACAGTCAGGATGAGCTGAACAAGAACCGTAACCAGATCCTGAAGCCTGAGCTGCATGCCGGGTGTGCTCCCCTAAAGAATTCACTTGTGCAACCTTTGGAAGCAATGTGCTTTTTAAGAGCTAGAAATGTTTCCAAACTGCTGATGGCAGCTCGTCCGTGGATGAACACTGAGATAACACTACTGAAATCAGTGGAGCTATTTCAATTTGTACCACTGAAAATCTGGTCACTGAAGTTTAAAACAGAGTTTTAAAGTGTGGAGTTCAGTGTAAAGTAAGAATCATTGCTAGTGCACTCCTATCTGAGCCACTGATGAACCACACAGAGAATTACTTTGGGACTCAGAACATTAAAAACAATTATATGATTTAAGCTTCCATTTCATGCAGAAAAATCCCTCAATCATCCTAAACCAGAAACTTGTCATTTTTCTATTTACTTTTCACATCTACCATGAAAAAATGCTCCCTGCTGCCACAAACTACTTGGGTAAACCAAGAGGTTTGCATGCAAAGCCAATTTGTCAATGTTGGCTGAAAAGCATATAAACATACCTCCTCCTCCTGATGTCTGCATGAAAGACATTTCATATGCATGGAAAAAGTATTCCTCTTTGACCAGCTCAAGACCTACAGCTTGGTGTAACATTCCTTACCCACCAAAAACTGGCAAAGATTTTAATTTGGCTTCTGGGTACACCAGTACATAGAACTTCTCTGACTGTAGCTTTGCTTCAGTATCTAGATTTCATTTTACTCCACAGAAAAAAAAAAATGTTGTTTTTAGAGGAATTAAAAAAAAAAAAAAGTATTTAGTGGATGGAGGTAGACTTCTGCAACCACTAGGACCTCCATGATTCTGGGTGTCTGTAACCAGGCTGTGGAAAAGCCCCTTCACAGACTTGCAGTAGGAGTTTGGTGGTCCTCAAGAGACTTAGGCGTTATTGTTTTGGCCAAAAGTCTCAGCCATGAGATGACCTGAAAATACCAAGCATTGCCAAAGAAATAAGAGTCTGGAAGCTGAAAAAAATGGTTTTGTGAATCTGATTCTATGTAGTCTTTCCCAAGACTTCTTAGACAAGGACTTCTCTAGAGGTACCCAGCTTCTCTATGAGACTTGGTTGATCACACCAAGTTTCAGGTCCTTAACAGCCTGCTGCTGTACCTTCACATTGGCGTATGTAAAATAACTAAGTGGGAAACTGTTTTTTCTTACGTAGAGCCCTGTCAGATTTCAGAGATGTTCCCACTTTTCTCTCTGGGAGGAAACCCAGGCTGCTTAAAGATCACACTTTTGTTTTCTTTCACTGAAATGCAAGAAATCTAGAACAGTGCAAACCCTTCCTCAGCAGCGGAGTAAATCCAATTCTTCTCAAAGTCAAGGAGAGAGGAAAGGATAAAAGCTTTCAGACAACCTACATCAACTCCAAGGCGGTCATGAAGGAAAAGCTGAGACACCTGATTAGACTGCATGGGGGAGGAAGGTGTCTCAGACCATGACAATACAATCTCCTCACAGGAACATCTCAGGAGTGATTCAGCCACATGCTGATCACTGGGGGGAAATCCTGGGGGAGTCTCTTTCTTAGTACATACTGTCCTTTCTTAGTACATACTGTCCTTTCCTTTTGCCTGTGAAGAACCAGGCTGCAGTTCTGCTTGTCCTGTGTGGTGTCCTATTCACCCTTCAAAAACCAAAGGGCCAGCCAAGGTGCAGACTGTTTGTATCCCAGCTGAGGGCCAGATGAAGGCACCATACTGAGGAATTCCCTACCCACCGTGGGCACAATCACAGCTCTTTTGGGGGACTGGCCTCCTACAGAAAGCATCTGTTCTCCCCCAGCCTAACCTGAGCTCCCCATTCCTTTTTACCTCCATTGTTGCCAGGGTCAGAACAAAGCCAAGAGCAAGGATAAAATGGTCTTGAAGAAAATATATATATATATATGCCATATATATATATATTATATATATATAAGGCTATTTGCATACATATATATGGCATATATATATATATAGGGCAGTATGCAAATAGCCTTACCAGCAACAAGGCAAACAGAGATGTTCAACTACAATTTCTATATTACCTTTGCAAGAGGCAAGATAAAATGACTCGAGCGAGCATGTCATCCATGGAGCTGTTGGGGCTGGTGCCAGTAAAACCCTGTTGTGCCTTGCTGATTACTGAGTGATTAAAGCTTGACGGGGGCATCTCCTTCCCCCTGCTGCAGGGACAGCTAGCTCGCTGGGAGGGAACTGAAATTTCCCCTTCATGTTCCTGCTCCCACTCTGGAGACTCTCTGAGCTCCAGCTAGAACATGGTGCACAGACACAAAAGGGTCAAAAGCCCCACACTAACGTCATGTAACTGGGCCAGGCTGAGGTGATGTTGCTTGCTACGAAATTTCAGCATTTCTTAAAATACGGTGGTAATGGAAGCATGGTGATTTGTGGGAACAGCATGATCCCCGGTTTCCTGCTATTAGTGCTGTGTAAACCTGAGCTCTTTTTCTTCAGACTGCCAGGAAATAGATACAAAAGTATTTATAAGATTTCACTTTTGCAGCATAGCACTAAAAATAGCACAATACATCATTCATAGTACAGGTCTCTCTATTCTCTTATCCTACTGCTGAAGAAAGAAAGGCATGAAGCTAACTGCCCTCCCTACTTCTTCCGATATAGCAAGTTTCAGCTACCAGTGTTGCTATCAAGGTTAAAATCCCCTTTGTTTAACAACATGTTCATTGCTTAAGGGCACTGTCATTGCCCAAAGGGAGCATAATGTTCAAGTCTCATTGAAATATCAGTAAGTAATATCAATAATAAAGAAAACACAGAATACATTAACAAATTCACTGCCCATAGCTATGTACCCATGATATATGGGAGCAGTATTCAGAGCATCAGTTCAACAATACTTTAAGTCAGTGCTCCTTTGACCCGTGCTGATGAAGATGGACAGACAGGTTACAGAAGATTATGCCTCCAAGGGTCATAAAAATGTAGAAGGTTCCCAATTGCAAACTGATTTTTCAGAGACAATTACCTGCATGATTTAACCAGGCAGCCATTTATGCCTTCCAGGTTTTGTATCATTAATGTTTGTTTCCTCTTGGATTTTTGCTGTTTCTCCTTTGCTCACCTTTTTTTTTTTTTTTTTTCTTTTTCTTTTTCGTTTTGCCTCATGTACACACATTAAAAAAACTCTCTCACACTTCTTGTCCTAGGTGATTTATTCCCAAGAAATTAAATTACATTTTTATAAGCCTGTGTTACTGCAAATGATAGTTGAAGATTTGCTGAAAAAATTAATTCCTGATCTGTTGCCGTGAAGAGCCCTTGCTAGCACTGCACTGACTCTGTCTTTCAAAACCAGATGGAAGCAGTCCAACGGTATGATTAACTTCTTAGTCCCTGCAATTTCCTATTGCTCTACTTGCCCTAGATTTCAGGATTGACCTCCTGCTTCACTGCAAAATGCACAGTTGCTCAGCTTGATAAATCACATGAATACTTTTTTGATCACAGTTATCTACTATTTACTACATACCCAGTGAGGTTAATCATATGCTGAGGCACTTCATATGCTGCACGCATATACACTCTTCTTCCCAATAGCAGTTTGCATATTCTTCATGCTGCCAGCCAGCAATGGGACCTGTTTTCCCCTTACCAATATTTAAAAGACCACAGTCATGCACCTTGTCTCTTTTTCACCCCATGTTAATTCTGTAATTATCCACACACGGATTCTTAAAAGAACTAGCGAGCCAAAGAAAATACATGAGAAATTGCTAGCCAGACCTTTCTTCTAGCAGACAGATATTTTTCAAAATGCTAATGTTTCTGTGAACTAGAACCGATTGTCTCCCCTCTAATATCTTTTGGGAGCTAATGAGAGTGCATGGGGTTGCCCAAAGGGAGTTGTGAAATGTTTGGCTATCATGCCAGCAAGCCGCTATTACTTCCTTGAAGAAAAAAAACAGCTTAACTTTTCTTTCTCTTTCTTTAAACACCAAAGGAATTTTGGTATTTAGTATGGCTAGCTCTAAGGGCTCAGAATTGCTAAAATTCCCTGGAACAGCTCTGCTTCACCTTCTCATGCAGCTTTTTAATACATCCAAATTGCATCTCCAGAGCTGTTGTAGAACAATTCCAAACAAACACCAGCAACAGTCAAGGCATGGGAAAGCATCCAATAGTGAATGGATGAGTGCTACAGATCTTGCTCGCAAGTTAAATAAAAGGAAATAGGATCCAGTTTTACAGAGATAGCTATTCCTTTTTATTCCAAGCCTTCCACACAGGCTCTTTTCTGAAGCCCCTTTTCACCAATTCACAGCAGACTCCAGTACTGGAAGTAATATCCGATATGCAATACATAACGTTACTCTTACTTGTTCAAGTTCTGTACCTAGGAGGGCTAAGAAACTCTAGATCATTTCTGCCACGAGATGCAGCACCTGTCACCCTTTGCTACCACCTACCAAGTGGGAGGGCTGCAACTGTGGGGCATCAGCATTTCCAAACAGCCTAGTTTTCACATAAGGGATTAATGGTAAATCCATATCCCCTGTCAGATATATTCTTTTTTTTTCCTTTCAAAGATAATCTTGAAAGCATAAGCAATGTACCAGCTCTGCTGGAGCCATGTGTTTGTTTCTATGGCAAAGAGCACCATGCGTGCATGTTCTCCTCCAGCCAGCCTCTGCATCCCATGGAGCCCATGATCTCAGTTCCTTCACTCTCTGCTGGGATGTGGATTAGCTGTCCTGATCCAAGTCTTCCCCTTGGCTGTCACTGGTTGCACAGACCTGTCACATCACAGCCTGCTGGCCAGCCAGCGAGCTCAGTCACTCTGCTGATAAGCTGACCACGTAACTTCACGAGTGGAGGACTCGCTCAGCGTGAAAGGCGACGTTATCAAACAACTCAGTCCAACACAAACAGAAGTATGTGGGTGACATGAAGCATGTGAGTATTTTTGCTAACTGCCACCGGGCTATTTACGTCCTTTAGGGTATCACAAGTTTAACTGCTTTGCTTAATCACAGCTCGAGCAGATACTTGAGAACAAGAAATCTTTGGCTCGGTCCACCGAAAGTTTTAGGGCTGCTTGGACAGCTGTGTTCCCTACTTTAAATGATCTATTAAAAGTCTACATTGCCTCTTATTGTTGCCTTAATTCTTTACAGGCAGTGCCTCCCCAGGCCTCATAACTCAAATGTTGTATCTCAGTGTGGCTTTGTCTGAAGGAGAAGAGCCATGCTACAGATCCCGCAGGAATAATCACCGGCCCTGTTGCTGCTTACAGTATTAGGGGAATGGAATGGATTGTCCCAGGTCAACCTTTTCCATTCAGTGTTCCTCGCAGCTGAGTGCTAGATGCAGGCACATACCTGTAAGAGGTAGTTCAGCAGCACCTTTCCCTCCAAACCTTCTCTGCCTGCAGATGTGTTGCTCTGCTGCTTCTCATGACCCATCTCTCAGTTCTGCACACCCATCTGGGGACTCGGTAGGTTAGGTTGATGGTCTTTTCCAACTTAGATGATTCTATGATTCAATGATCAGCACTCCAGAGGACAATGGGGACAATTTTTTTCTCCCTTAAGACCTCTAAGTCAGATCCATTAGGGTAAACCAGATCATACCTGGCACAGGCTGCATGTCAGTGTCCTAACTGTGACCAAGCATGGATGGAGAGGGTATGGCTACAGGGAAATGTAAAGTACACCCAAACAGGAAGGTGAACCAAAGGTCAGATATGCTTTGAAGCTCACCAAACCTCATGAATGAAGCTTGTCTACAGCACAAAACTGATGTTTGTGTTGAAATGCCTTGTCTATCAGCAGCCCAGGACGGTAAACCAGTTTTATCACAGCCTGTACTGAACAGTTCAGGCCTCGATGAAACATATATAAACCAGGTGCTGAGTGTAAGCTGGTAAGCTGGCTCTTAGGTGGGGTGGAAGGGCTGTGTGGGTCCTCTTGCTGCCAGTTCAGCTCCCACCTCTGCCCCCGGTGCAGGCGGGGAGAGCTAGCAGGCTCTGTCTGCATCCTCCACGGTAGGGACACAAAGAGGATAATAGACTGGGGCTGTGAATTAAGCATGTCCCATAAGTACCACCCAGGCACTGCAGGGAATGAGACAGCTTTTCCCTATTACACCGAGAGAGGAAATTCAGCGGTGGCACAAGGCTTTCCTCTAAGCATTCAAGACTTTTAGTCAGACCCACTTGGCCTGCACTACAGCACAGAAAAATAAAAGCAGCTAGGGGAATAGAAGTGCCCTAGGACCACTGTAAATCTTTACTTCATGGAAAATCTTATCTTGTGCATGAATATGAGCTGTGAGTAAATTTAATGTGTGGATTAAGTACTGTGCGGTCTCCCTCATGGTGGGCTTCTCAGCCGAAAAAGAACAAAAGAATAATAATGAGTGTTGTGTTTGGGTATGATTACAAACATCTGTAATTTACAGCTGGACATTCCCCATTGCAAATGTATCCAGCAAGCAAGTGCTTCTGGGTTAGCGAAACAGCCTGCAAAAAATTAGCTTTTAACTTCAGTCCTGAGGTCAGAGTGCTGGGACCAGGGGAGTCAATAATAAAATCTATTTAGCTCAGTGGGATTAAGCAGGTTTAAGACCTGGCTTAACCACACTGCTCACTGTTAAATAATAGCAGAACGCACTGAGTATTTTAGGTACAGACATTTTTCTTAATTTAAAAGCTATTCAGGCAGTGGATTCGAGAGTCATGCCGTTGAAGATATGCTAGCACTATACCATTAAGGTATATGAGTTAAATGTTTGTACTTCTCTGTCCCAGAAATTGAGCAATCTTTATAGTTAGACCACTTTACTGAAAAGCATAATAAAATTAAAACCAAGCTGTGCTGTATAAACACTGAAGGTTTTCCATGAGAGAATGAAAAGTGAATGGGGCCAGTGCATCTTTCCTGACAAAACAGTCAGTGCATGTGCAGAGCAACCTGTCTTCTGGAAGCAGAAAAGCTGTTTCAGTCGAGCTTCTGGGTCACTAATCTTTGTGTTTGCACATAAATCTGCTGGGGGTTACTGTGGCAGTCTGAAAACAAGACTGAGTGCAGCACACGGAAGAAATCAATGGCTACAGGTTCAAAAACTCCCCTTTTTTTGCCTCTTTCTGTTTAGCTAACTGTTAGCTTTTTAACAGAACCTGAAAGCAAAAACTGAAACGGGAACTACTGGAGAATAAATTTTAAAAAAGAATGGTGGCTGAAATTGCCGGGAGCTTGATTTAACCTGCCACCTCACCTCCCTTGGTGCTGGGACGTGCTGGTGTGTGGCCAGGCGCTCGTTGCTGCTACTGGGACACAAGCACTGAGCAGCAATATCACAGGAGCTCTGCCTTTAGCCAAGGCTAGGCAGAACTTTTACAGTGCCAGTTCTGGGCAACTGCTCGATGCAGAGTGCTTCCTCACCCCCACTGGGTCTGGGACCATCTATGCACCCTCACCACTGCTCTTCCTCGGGGTAACAGTGCAGGGTTTGGGGCTTGCTGACTGCTTCCAGTGGCAGTTCTGTGGGAATGCTCCTTGCTCAGCCCAGGGGAAGGATGCTGAGAACTGCCCCCCCCTCCCCTGTCACAGCATTGTCTCACCACGTGTGAAAGCTGCCTGGCCTGGTGGCTGAACTTGCACACCTCCAGGGAGACACACACGATGCTGCCCCGACTCCTCTTTCCTTTTGCATTTGTCCCTATTACAGCAAATGCTCGTGTACTCTACAACTGAGCCAGTGATTTCACCCGCATCCCATATGTTTCAGTCTGGATTTTTTTTTTTTTCCTTAAGGGGGGCAAAAGAAATCCTAAACAAAATGGTGTTTGTAAACTGGGCAGAGTTTGGGGGGGGGGGGGGGGGGGGGGGGGGGGGGGGAAGGTTGATAATTTTGGCAGTCTTAGCCTCAGACCAGAGAGAAATGTTATTCATCCGTGCACAAGATATAATTCAGCCTAAGTGACAGGCTCTGCTCTGGAGAAATCCTGGCCTGAGCTGGCTTCGAGAGTCAATTACTGCTTATTCCCAGGGAGGCGGGGGGCGGGGGGCCAGGCGGAGCGCAGGGGGCTGCCAGCAAGGCAGGGGGAAATTTACTCTGTGTCAGCCTGCATGACACAGTACCTCATTTGTGGATAAATGTAAATCTGCTGGTTCTTTTTCACAGGCACTAAAACGTACAGTCTCTCCTTCCCCTTCCCTCCCCCCGTTCCCAAAACTGGAAAAGAAATCAGGACCGTCTTAGAAAGCTACCTTATATTTCAATCAATCCTCTTTCATAAAAGTCATTTAAGGTAAATACCTGTGCAGATTACGGCCCAACTATAACATTTACTATGGCCCGAATCCTGAATTCCTTGCTCAGGCCAGTTTCCCATTGAAGCTGATGGAAATTCGCTTGAAAAAGAGCTGAGTAAAACCTGAAAGCTGGCTAAGGATTCGGTCCCTTTCTTATCTGCCTGAAGCACTGCTGCAGTTCCAGAAGAAGTAAAAAAAAAAAAAAAAAAAAGAATTAAATTCCTCTAAAATACTGATCCCTCAAAACTTTAGGGGTAAAAAAAGGCATTGTTTTTGTGCCTGAAATGTATGGAGTATCTCATCACAAGAGGAGCAATTCCCAGGGAAAGAATTTGGAAAAAGTCAAAAGAGAACATCTCAAAATAAATGAAGTACTTATTGCTGAAAAATGAGCTTAGATATATCTCAGCAAACTCTAAAGCTGAGAATTTACTGCATCATTCATGCCTTCTCCAGTAAGTTTCTTATCTCTCGTTTGGTATCACAACAAGGGATTCTGCATACTCTGTATGAAATACAACAAGACTGTGATTTTTGCAGTAATAAACTCTACACATGCATGACAAATCCAAGCATGCAAAATGTTTAACATCCCAGTTCGCAGATACTTTGGGGACAAAATCCGATTATGAGTTATATGCCACAATAAATAGGGCTCAACGTTTCATAAAGCAATTTATAGTTCATAAAAATGACAAAATGTACCTGTCAGACAGAACGCGGAGAGCAGATCTCTGTGCTGCCTGCTGGAAGAAAGGGCAGAGATGTTTATTTTATATTCTGACTTTAAAATTACGAGTACAATCAACACTTTAAAAAATGCGTTACACACATTTTTGTCACGTGTCCAAATTTTAAAGTACTAGCAAAGTAGCAGAGAGTCTACAGCAAAATGGACATTCCAGCCTGGTAAATGTAAGAACACTTTGTTAAGTACGCCATAAACCAGGAGATTGTCAAAGCACAGCACAGTATTTGAGGTCTGAACTACTCTATTTAGACGGTTTTCTGCAGGTCTCTGAAAACTCTGCAGGGCTCAGCTCTCTTCCTTCCCCTCTCCCCGCTTCCGCACTCCCACTCCCTCTCCTTTACCATCAGTCTCCTCCCATTCTTCCACAGAAACAAACATCACATATTTGGTTCCTTGTGCGACGAAGCCTGTAGCTATAATTATAGATTTTGCAAAGCTTGCCAGAGCTGCCGCAGACTTTTCATGAGCGCTGCCATGTTAATCTGCTGGCAACTCTGGGCTACGCAGCACAGGATTGACCTGTTGCTGGTTTGCTCCTCAGTTTTTGCCTAGCACAACTCTTTTGGATGGGGTGGGGAGGCATGGTGCTCGTTCTAGTGTTAGCCAGCAGTCCTGGGAATAGAAATCGTAGCCTCTCAAGTTTAATAGGACTCCCAAGCCTATCCCTGAGCTGGTTTGCCACTTTATTATTATTATTCTTTCCCCTCCTTGAATCACTTCAAGCAGGGTGATTCATGACTTCAGCACAGTAACTAGCTGCTAAGCAAAGATGAAATCCATAATGTTCTGAAAATCTACTTTAAAGCCCCAGTTCTGCTTGCGGCTGCCCAGAGTGGCTCCTTCCCACTCATCCCTGTCCGGGCTGTGCCTCTCCTGGCACAGAAGGGACACAAAGCCACGCAGCACGGGCAGTCAAGGGGCAGAAAATTAAATGTAGGTTTTCTCTTTGCAGCCACCAGCAAGTGTTTTGCAAATGATCTCTCTGGCTCCTCAGTCTGCAGGGGGATGCATCCCCATCTCTGAACACTCATCCTGGCGTCCTGGTCAGCATCAGAGAGCATGAAAGCACCCCTCCTGGCTAGGCTGCAGAGACACACTGGATAAAACCTCGCTTGCAGTTGCATTGACTGGAGCATTTCACAGACAGGTGTAAAAAGATCCCCTGAATGGATCGGTGCAGATCTGACAGGAGTGCAGAAGTGCTTTGGGAAGGGTTTCTGCATGATTTTGGAATCAGGCACTTTCAGGAATAATTATATCTCCTGGGTCACTCAGGGAGGTGTGGTTTGTTGTGTGTCCATGCTGGTTGTCAGGAGATAAAGACTATGCCACATCCCCTGCTGGCAGCACAGCTTGCAGGAGGGTTTTCCCTTCACTTTCACTTTCTATGGTGGGCAGAGAGCCCACAGGAAGAGCTGGAAAGGTCCCACCAGCTCAGTGGGAATGTGCCAATGGCATGAACCTGCTGGTTTTAGTGTTAGGAAAATAGTATGGGGAGCTTGGTCTTTTATAGTCTCTGATAGCTCATTCTACTTTCAGGCTCTTTGGGTACAACCCTGTCTACAGGACAGATTCTAAGGGGAGCACCTGCCCTTCATTTTAGCAGGCTAGCACTTTGTTTTCACCTTTGAGGGTGGCTCTCTATGATAATTTCATCCCACTTGCACAAAAACACAGGAGAGATCCAAGCCTTGTGTTTAAGAATGTCTTATGACTTAATTTCTTAAGCAACCCAGGCCAATGTGAGCCCATCTCCTCGCATGACTAATTAGCCTCACTAGCAGGAACCTTTGGCCATCGTGGCTCTCAAATTGCCAGCTCCCAATGCTGACCTCTGCACTGTGTTATGCCTTTGCCTCCAAAGCTCTGGAGCCTCCTTGCCCTATCAGAGCTCTTCCCCAGGACCAAATGATGTAGACATCATGCAAGTCACCTCTCTTTCTCTCACATCCTTCCCTTGCAGGCAGCCACTACGTGGCAGTGCTGTTTAAGCCACTTTTAATGTTTCCCACTCTTGGCTTAGACCTCCACAAGCGGCTGTGCAACCGAGCAGGTTAGAAAACGGATCCAGCTGGAAAGTAATACTTTTCCTTATCTATGTATCTATGTATCTATCTATCTATTTTCCCAGGTCGTTTGCAACCTGCATGCCTTTTCTGAGCTGCTTCCCCAGTGGAAGGGAGGCAGTGCAGGGTGTGGTGTAAGGATGGGGACAGGACTGAGGGGCAGCAAGAAAAAGGCAAATCTGCCAGTGAGTTCATTTTCACCTGATGTCTCTCTTACTCCTTTCTGAGGAGATGAAGAACTTGACCCAAGCAAGGTTCATGTTGGCTGCAGGAGCCAGAAAGAGACTGCTGCTCTGTAGCCACAGTCGTCAGGGACCTTGCAGAGACCCCAGGAAAGCACACACAGACCTTGATGATCCTAAAAGCTCACTGACATGGGGATGTGGAGTGCCTACCAGTCTTATATTTCTTGAAAATCCCTAATTTTGAGAGAGAGAGAAGAACCATGTACTTTCTCTTCTCGTCTAGGTGAAAGCAGCCCTTAGGAGGGAAGAGGAGAGGATTTGTCTTGATCTGTTCAGAGTGCTAAACTGAGCCAGGCCATGTGGTGCTGGACTGCAGCCTCAAGTGCCAATCTTCAGTTTCCAACTTGGTATATCCAGCTGCTGACAGCCTTGAAAAGGTGATCCTTTCTGGGCAAGCACATGGATTCAGATGACAGCCAGGGCAACGAGGAGAAATGTACAAGTATTTTTCAGTGACATCATTCTACTTTTTCAATTAGCTTCTGATATTAAGTCCTTTAAGAAGCGTCTTTCTTCACCAGGAAGCAATGCAGGTTGCAACTCACTCCTTGCCTGGAGGTGGCACATTCTGCAGATGACACTACAGATTTCTTGCTCACACTGTTTGAAAAGACAGACATGTCTGCCTGTGTGTTTGTGTGACCCTTTGAGTTGGCAATGGCTCCATTTCTGAGTGATGGGGGAATATGATTCAGTTGCAAGTTTACCCTTCCTCCCTGGAGAAGCAGATCTATTACCTGCAATGAAAGGCAGTTAGCAACTACCTGGCAATTTTAATTCTAGCCTCTATTGCTCCCCTCTCCTGGAGAAAGTGAGCCGTTGTAATTAAAGGTAGTTAGCAGTCCTGTAGCAAGTATAAATACTTGTGGCCACTAATTACAGTCTGCTCTCTTGTTCCCCTGCTAGAGGACTTGGCTGCTCAGCTTAGGGAGAAATATCTGCCCTTGGTTCTTGCTAACAGTTTTATTGTGACCCCATTTAAGCTCGTTCATGAATCCCCATGGAGGGTCATGACCCATAGAAAAACTCTTGTTATAGAAATGGCTTTCTCTGATTTATTATGTTTCTAATATGCTGGCATTACCTTTGTAACAATGTAAGCAAAAGGGTGGTACTTAGTATCGTGTCCTGCCTGCACTGCTATTTTTGAATAGCTTCCTTTTGATTGTGATATTTAATTTGCATTTTATTTTACATCATTAACAACATTACTGAGGCCAGCTCAGCATCCATCAAGAAAGAAAATGAGAATATGCTATGCATTCTTTATTATTCCTGGAAGTAAGTGACTATGCTGGCTACAGAAATTAGGGATAAGAAATAATTTTCAAAGTTCAATGCTGCTGACAGAATTTAAAGATCTCCAAGTACTACCACTAAAAAGTGCTCTTGATAAGTGATTCTCCTGATAAGTGATTGTGCTAGACTCAGATGCGTTCATCAGTAATGAGCACAATCCTAAAATTTCAGTTCCTGGAATCAGTGGGCTTACTCACAGAGGGAGGGTCTCTTCAGTATGAACAAGGATATTGGAGGCCAACCCACAATATCATAACTTGAACTCTGAGTAGGAAGCAGAGGAGGAAAAAAAATCACTTAGGTGGCTCAGGTACTTGGGCTTGAGAAACTAGCCACAGTATATCTGAAGGATTACTCCATTTCACTACATCAGGAGTTGTAAATTAAAGGATACGGGCTGGTTAAACTTCTTCGTCCACACCTGAATTGGTTATAGATACATTTAGGGCAGAGTCTCATTGATCTGCCTATAGTTCATTAATCATTCATGAAAGATCCTCACTGTACCCTAAGACTACTGAGACAAAGCAAGTTTTCAGGCAGTAGTAATCATGTTCAGGTTCTCAATCTCCAGAGATTGCATGTCCTCTCTCCATCTTTTATTGCAGTGAGCCGGAGCTTGCGAACACAATCAGCAGATATTCAGGTTTCAGTGTGTGTGTGTTAAATGAGCTACCAAAATTACTCAAAGTGTCACAAGTTGCAAGCTGTTGTTGAAGAGAAATCAAAGAGGAAGTTAAATACTTAGTAATTGTAATTGGGGCTGAGCAGCGAGCTAGTGCATTGTAATTGGGACTGAGCAGTGAAAGGAATGGGTTGAATACACAGCTTGAGCTGGAGATCCAGGAGTGTTAGGAGTGGTCCCCAGGTATTTTATTTTATTTTATTTTATTTTATTTTATTTTATTTTATTTATTTTATTTTATTTTATTTTATTTTATTTTATTTTTAAATTTAGTTGGAAGAGAATTGCTTCATAAACTGCTGGGTTTACAGTCATTTTTGGAAAAGAAGCAAATGAGAACTACTGAAGAACGTTCTGCTGGGCTTGGAAGAGTGTCTTGGATACACTGCAGGCTGGTCATGGATGCATTTTCTTTCACATTGCCCAGGATATGATTTGGCAAATAAAAGTCAATAAACTGACCACTGGCAGACTCAGACATTTTGTCTTCCATTTTTTCTTGTCCTGTGGAGTAATCACTGTTATAACGAGAGGGCTCAGTTATGGCAGTTGTGTGGAGTTATATCAGTACAGTGGAGACTTCACTGAGGTGGTGCAGGTGTGCATAAGGTGAGAATTTGAACTATTTCTTCAGTCACAGTGTAGCAATACTAACTGTCCATGCATGATAATGAATTGCATTGCTTCCAGAGCATCTAGGTTGTCTTCCTTGGGTCATAGACTTTGCCCTGGAAAGACTCTGCAGCGAGCCATTTGTGCTCCCAGTAAGTATCTCCCTTATTAACAGCCATTCCCATTGCTCCAAAGGATCAGACTGCAGATTAACTTTTCCAAGCTAGGGTTAAGGAAAGATGTAATTCCTGTATTCTGCCTTTTGGCAACCAGGCCAGCACAAACACCGTTATATAAATCTTCTTTCATGTGTCATTCTTCTTATGTCTTCCACATTGATCCTATTTAATTCCTTAATGTTTTGGTTGTTTTTAACTTGAATGCATTTTATTCCTAAGTTAGTGAAGCCATTAAGAAGATTTGTGAATGGCACAACCTGATTGCTTACCATAATTTGAACCATGGGACTCTCCAGAGCTTTTTTCTACTTCAGATCTGGGAGCTGTTGTGGACCTAGGGCAAAAACCTCAACTGTTTTAGTGTGAATCCACTTTGATCCAACCACTCACAGGGTTCTTCACTCTTGTGTTAAGATTTGAGTTTAGCCCAGCTTATTTTATAAGCACCTTCTTGCACTGGATGCTACACCTTTGTCTGTGAGATGGGGCTGTTCAGCCTGGAGAAGGGAAGGCTCTGGGGAGATCTTACAGCAGCCTTCCAGTACCTAAAGGGGGCCTACAAGAAAGCTGTGGAGGGACTCTTTGTCAGGGAGTGGCATGATAGGACAAGGGGTGATGGCTTTAAATTGAAAGAGGGTGGGTTTAGGTTAGATATAAGGAGGAAATTCCTTATAATGAGGATAGTGAAGCACCGGCACAGGTTGCCCAGAGAAGCTGTGGATGCCCCATCCCTGGAGGTGTTCAGGGCCAGGCTGGATGGGGCTTTGAGCAACCTGGTCTGGTGGGAGGTGTCTCTGCCCAATGCAGGGGGTTGAAACTGGGTGATCTTTAAGGTCCTTTCCAACCCAAGTCATTCTATAGTTCTACAAATTCTCTGTGCAGACAGCTTTCACTCCAAGGCACACTTTCCGAACATGTTAGGCATCCTTCTCCCTTCTTTTGAAACTCTCACCAGCTTTCAACATTCTATTTGAGGAGTGCAGGGCTGCACCCTGTTGCAATGACATTCCCTTCAGGACTCCACACAGAGGCAACAAACCCCCTTCACACCCATAGACTTGCCATGCTTAACGCCTCTGCATCCTTGTGGCATAGGAGCTGCCCAAGGAGCCCAGCTCAGGCAGCTTATCCTAAGTGATTTTTAATGTGCCTTATCTCAATGAAATACTCTGGACTTCACAGTGTTCCTAGGGGTTTTGTTTTGAGGATCACTTTTCAGTGTGGATTTCTGAGGGATTTAAAATCACTTGTTAACTGCAGCGTGAGTGTTTCTCCGTAAATTTGCAATGTGAGTCTGTGAATGTGAGTTTCACTGTCTGGTTGAAAATTATTTGGGATTTACAGGCTGTAAGACTTAGAAGGGTCTCCCTTCTTTCCCCCTTTGGAGTTGGTCATCATCAGAGCCACATCTTTTAAGAAACCATAAAACCCTTTCTGGATTTCATGATTTCTCCAGGCCTTTCAACACCTCAGTATTCATTTTTCACCCTGGGGTTTTATTATTATATTTTTTGGCGTACATTGTTCTTTCTCCTCTGCTTTGCCCATTAATCCTTACTAATCTTCAGGGGCAGCACAATCTAGTGACTTGAACATGGCACCTGGGATTGAAAGACCCAAGTGCTAATCCAGGCTTTGCAGCTGACTTGCCATGTGGTTTCAAATGAGCCACATCTCAGCCTCTGTCTCCCTGTCAATTCTACAGAGATAATAATTCTTGTTTAACTGTACCTAAATACCTCTCAGGAGCATTGCATTAAGTAGTTAATACTTGCTAAGTGATTTGGATCTCCAAATTACTGTAAAAGCAGCATGGGTATTAACAATTCAGAGAATTTTATAAATCTGTGAATGTTGAGTCTTCTGCCCTGCATCTGTTCAGATTTCTCCTGAATTCTGCCTCTTAAAAGCGCACAGGGTTTCAAGACAGAGGAGTTAACTTTAATCTTTTTCAGTGGAGACAAGCAGAAGGTCGTTTGAGCTTTACATTGGTACTTGGAAAGTCCTTGGCACTTTACATTAATAAAATGGTTAATTTTCAAAAATTCTGGAGGAAGGTCTCAGTCATTGCAAGCAGTAGTCACCTTGGAAAACTTCCTTGTCTCCAAAATAGTCTTCTTATCTAGGAACAGGCCCTGTTGCTGAAGTACTGCTAACACTTGGGATACCTCAGGAAAAATATCAGTGTTATGCCACAGGCTTTACAGGATTTACTGGGAGTCTGAGAGGTTGGTATTAAATAAGATTTTTTTTTTTTTTTTTTTTTTTTTTTCTCCAAAAGTGCATGTATGTGAAAATGGGGGGAACACCAGCCTATGTTCCCTATATAGCAGTAACTCTGCCCAGTGAGGTGCTGCGTCAATTGTCTATGAAGCATTTGTTACTACCCAATTGGTAGTGCTTGGATTGTGCTAGGAAAAAAAAAAGAAAAAAAAAAAGAAAAAAGAAAACAGGGAATAGTATCCTAAAATGATTCAAATCAGTAGCATTAACTCTTATGGCCTTCAGAGGAGCAAGATTTCATCCTAGGTACAGGAGAAATTGTAGTAGTGGTTCCCCAGTCCCTTTTATTTAAATCCTAGTTTTGATTGATGGGATGATGGCTCTTTTTCCTTATTTTTTCATCATGTCTAATGTAGCTTCTGCCCCTCTTATAATGACATTTTATTTCAATTTCTTTTCTCCATTCACTTCTTTTTCATTCCCTTAATCTCTTTCTCTTTTCATGTTCCTCTTATTTTCTGACATGTTCTCAGCTGCCTCTGCTTCTGCTGTCACCCATCCCCATGCTTCACATCTCCTTCCCACAGCTCCTCATGTTGATGAGACATCCTGCTGAATTGGCCCTATGTGGCAAGGTTTTGGTAATGGGGGGCTGCAGGGGTGGCCTCTGTGAGCAGAGCCAGCAGCTGCCCGGTGTCAGATCAGAGCCAGCTCCAACCAGCTCCAAAAGGGACCTGCTGCTGGCCAGAGCCGAGCCACGGTGCAATCCTGGGTGGGCCTCTGGGACAGCAGACTGAAGGACGGGAAAAAAAGGGTGAGAACGTGAGAGAAGCAGCCCTGCAGCCCCAAGGTGAGTGCAGCAGGAGGGCAGGAGGTGCTCCAGGCAGGCAGCAGCAGTTCCCCTGAGGCCTGTGAAGAGGCCCCTGGTGGAGCAGGCTGTCCCCCTGCAGCCCATGGGTCCCACACGGAGCAGATCTCCACGCTGCAGCCCGTGGAGGAGCCCCCGGTGGAGCAGGTGGATGTGGCCTGGAGGAGGCTGCGGCCCATGGAGAGCCCCCGCAGGAGCAGGCCCCGGGCTGGAGCTGCAGCCCGTGGAGAGGAGCCCACGCAGGAGCAGGCCACCCGTGGGGGGACCCGTGCTGGAGCAGTTTGCTCCTGGGGGATGGACCCCGTGGTACGGAGCCGTGTGGGAGCAGATCTTGAGGAGCTGCTGCCTGTGGGCAGCCCCCGCAGGCTCAGCTGGGGAAGGACGGCATCCCGTGGGAGGGACCCCACGGGGAGCAGGGGCAGGGAGGGACCGTGAGGGAGCAGCGGAGATGAAGCATTGGGAATGACCACAGCTGCCATTCCCTTGCGCTGCCTGGGGAGAGAAGGTAGAAGAGGGTGGATGGAGGGGAAGGTGTTTGTTACTCATTGTTCTAGTCTGCTAGTGATAGGCAATAAATGATGTTAATCTCCCTATGCTGATTCTGTTTTACCCATGACAATAATTGTTGAGTGACCTCCCTGTCCTTATCTCAACCCTTGAGTCTTTTCCATTGTATTTTCTCCCCCTTTTTCCTTTGAGGAGGTAGAGTGAAAGAGCTGCTGTGGCGGACTTCTGCTGCCCAGCTGGGTGACGCCACCACACCTGCTAGCACCACCCCAGCCAGAGCTGAAAGCCCAAGGGGAGCGAAGGTGGCATGGCTGTGGCAGGAGCTGTTCCTCATTGCTCACCTTTCTGCTTCCCTTGTGCTGGTGCTGATGATTCCCCAAAGCTGTGCTGGTACTAAAAGCTCACAAGCTGAGTGGGACAGACAGGTACAGCAACAGAGAAACCATGGGGTGGGTTAAATAAGTACATGCCCTGTGGGCTCCTGAATGTGTCAGGGGTATGTTCTCCTGTTACAGCCTGTAATAGCTGCGGTATTACAAACAACCTTAATTTGTGCTCTAAATTATCCGTGGCTGTTGGTTATTTAACTGTCCTCCTGCAGGCACACTGCAGTGAATTTTCCTGAAGGCAAACAGAGGTTTATGGCCACTCTTGTGAGGGGTGTGGGCTCAGAGGTGGTGGCTGACTCCAGCAAGGGCTCTTTCTGTGGCAGCAGGAACTGCAAGATGGTGAAACTAATTAACTGAGTTTTTACAAATGCTTATGCAAGGACAAGGGAAAACAAGCCTGGAGACACAGGGGATAATCCCTCCCTATGCCCCAAATCAGCAAGCACTGCTGAATCGATTGCATCAGGACATGTTCCCATGGCCATCGTGGCAGATGTTCATAGAGGAATTCTAGTTCAACAGTGGAAAAAAAATAACCAGAGATTTCAAGAAGACAGGGTAAAGGAAGTTAGAAGAGGCAGTGAGGAAATGTTACCTTGGAAAGGGTGATACCAGCAGAAAAGAGCAGACCTAGAGGATTTGCTAGAGCTACAACTTAGTCACAGCATCACCATGAAGAGACAAGGAAGATGACCTTGTATTATAAATTTATTTTCAGTCTGTTTTTAGAGGTGTGCATAGAGATCAGAATGTTATGTTTGAATTTCCCCAGTTTTTGCATACGCCCAAGAGTCAAGCTGGTCTCTAACCTTTTTCACTGTCATTTATGGTGGTGGTGTTCAAATTTAGAGCTTGATCTTGCTTGCCAGTGCATGACAGACATTGAATCTGATATTGTAAGATAGGCAGTGATGTGAGCCAAGTTTGGCAGGACAAGACTGAGCTCTTATTTTGTTTCATCTGACAGTTTCAGTGAGGCAATCTTGGTCTTCTTGTCATGCCTAGTGGAAGTGCAAATTTAGATGTCACAGAGATTTTAAAATCAGAGCTGGCAAACCACAAAAAAGCTTGGCTCAGCTGGCTTAAATCTTGCTCTGGATTTTAGTTATGTTGGATACCAAAAGGATTGCCTCTCTAATACACAGGAAATAATGGACCTATCCGAGTTAAGTAAGGCTGTTACAAAGGCTATTCCTCTGGTGTGAAAATGCACTTGCATTGTAGTGACAGAGGGCTGAGTAGGCCATTTGGATTAAGTACAAAAGCACCTGAGGTTCCAGCCATTCCTCAACCCAAAACTTAATTTTTCCATTTTTGCTTATCTCTGCTTTGTGTAGTTTCGGTTGCAGTCAGACTCGCACGTGGGCAGACTTCATGAAGTAAGGTTCCCTGGCTCAGTGGAGTGAGAATCTTCTCATCAGAAAGATTTTTCTTCAAGTTTATCAGTGTACTTTTAGAAAGTTAAGTTCATTTGCAGCAAAGGTACAGGTTCCATTTTTTTTTTTTTCCCCCAGAGCTGAGTGTTCTGATCTCTTGTTTTTTTCAGAGCTGAGTGTTCTGATCTCTCTTTTTTTTTTTATTTTTTTTTTTTTTATTTTCTCATTTTCACTTCTGATCAACCATCAAGTATTGCACCGATGAAGAGGTGAATAAAAGGGAGCACAACACTAAAATGACTTAATGTGGTTAAAATATTTGGACACGGCATATGTGCATGCAATTAGCACTGACTAAAAATAGTTCTAATGATGAACAGGGCTATGCAACGGCATCCTATAATTTGCCTAATCTAGCTGCTCTCTCTGGATGTACCTGGCTCTGCTCTTCGCTTGGCTGATCTTTGACATCAGAAAGAGCTGTCGTAACAGGGGAGGTCTGATGGAAAGAAAGCTTGCAGCCGCTTTGCCTCTTTTTTAATTTGTTTCAGAATTCATTGCATATTCCTGCACATTAGATGGAATATTAGATTTCATATGCAGAAGTAGTGCTTATCTGGCCTCTGCTAAAAATTAGTCCTTCTGGAAGAAGGTGTATGCCTGACTGTTTCAGGGTAATTTGTAACTTTTTGTCGATTGTTGGTCCGTATCCAGAAATAAGAAGGAAAAGTCCTGCACCTGATTAAAGAGATTGTCCTTAAGTATGTTCTTCTCACTTCTTTCTGGCTACCATTGAAGCACAATTTTAGGACTTAAAAAGTCATTTCCCAATGCTACTTGTATAGGAACAGGGCCATGCTGACTGCCACTGACCATGGGGATGGACTTTTGCCCTGTTGCATCAACGGAGTGGATTTGCCTGGCAGACAGCCCTGCCAGAAACGTGCATTTCCCACGCCGAGCCCTGGCATCCCTCAGCACATATGTGTTGGGGAGGAAGCACAGGCACAGATGTCCCCACTGGAGCTGTGTGGGTACAACTTCAATCAGTATTGAGATCTCCATTTCGGCCACTGCTGGGCACAAGAGGAGCATGATGTGCCCCCTGGACCAGCAGCCCACCCTGGCTGTTCCCAGGCTGTGACTGGTGGGGAGCAGCCCCAGGAGCCCCTGGGCTGGGTGGGCTGCCTTATTCTCCGGGGCTGTGGGTTAGAACATGCTCCTGAGACTTTTATTTCCCTGCACCAAAGTGGTTCCTTGTGAACTTCCTTGAGGCTGCTCTTCCCTTGAGGTCCCCCACAGTGGCTCTGGCCACCCTGCAGAGGGGCTGGGTGAGCTCAGGCTGCCTGAGATCCTGCAGGGATGCCCGTCCCCCTCCCTGTCCCTTCAGCAGGAGGGCAGCGTCTCCCTGGCAGATGTTGCCTTCACTCTTTCTTTTGTGCAAGGTGCGAGAAAATCCCTGTGCCCCATGTGCTGTGGGGGTCTTCAGCCCCCCTGTTTACCTGCTGCAGCCACGGGATATTTAAAAATGAAGAAGGACTAAGGCTCCATCTTGCCTTTTGAGATGCAGCAGGGGCTTGAGTTTGGAGTTGTGTCCCTGGGAGGGTGTTCTGATTGCTTCTTCAACTTCTGTTTATACAATTTTACAAAATTTTGGCAGGAATCAAGAGCACATACCAGGGTGTTGGCTTTTATGAATCTCATGGGATGTGAAAGTCAAGCTGACTGGATGAACTTTGGTTACATATTCCAGACAAGCACAATGACTCTATTTATTCAGACTTGGCAGCCAGAACGCAGATTGACTCTGTGGGTAATAAATTTTCACAGCCACAAAACTTCAGTGGCAACCAACCTGATCCTGCGCAGAAAAAATGCATGCAAGGAAGCAGACTCGGGCTGCAAAAATATGTTAGATTATTATTCCATGTATGTATACCAGTCAGTTAATTTTTTTTTTTTTTTTTTTTTTTGTCTATTGATTGACATGAATTACACAAATGGATCCAGGGATCTTTTTCCCCTTAAAGGAACTACTTGCTATTGCAAAATTTTCATATTGTAAAAGGACAAGTAGGGGGAAAAAGGCGAATTGTTCATGTTACAATTGACAATCTCCTTTCAATATTTCACCCAAGACTGATTTAAGTTATCCAGTGACCTCTACAGAGAAGAGCAGGGTATTATAATGGGGGCAGTTTCATGTGCTGTGCCACACTTCAAGGAACCAAAAGGCAATAACCACTACAATTCAGTACTCTGAGCAATCTTAAGCACAATTTTGACATCTTCATGCTACAAAGCTTCAGATGCTTTCTGGGAGAGATGATGATGAAATTATTACCTTATGTGTTATAAATCAAAATGAATTGGCTCTTTAACTTGCAGATTTATGTTAACTACCTTGGTATCTGTTAATTGCTTGCTCTTCAGATATTGATTGGGGATTAAAAAATATATTTTCTTCAATCTGTGTGATGTAAAATATGCCAACAGGAAATTTTCCCTCTGCATATTAGATCCTAAGATCACTGCCTGTAAAATTAAAACGATCAGTTTAAATAGATAAACTATGCTCATTAAAGAGGAAAAATACATTTATGTAATTAAAATTAAGAGACTAATATGTGTGGATAATGTAATTACTGTGGGCACACACACGCTCAGCTCCAACCCAGCCTCTTTTGCCTCTCCTGGGTCTGTGAATCTTGCTACCTTAATTGCTGGCACGGAGGGAGCGTTTGGGATCCCGAGGCTCTCAATCAGGCGTCTGTCTCGCATTTGGCCTCCCTCGCCCATTCTGTGGGTCGGGCACAGCCCAAATACCGGCCACAGGGCTGCTGTGGCACCTGTCCCCATCTGCACTGCTGCAGAAACTTTCCATTTCTGCCTGGTGATTTCAAACACAAGCACAAAATCAGCTTCTGAGTTTTCCACATCTTTTCCCCAAAACTTCTCCATATAGGAATTAGCAAAAAAGAAAAGCGTCCCAGCTCTTGCACAGCTCACCTTCAGCTATTTAAGAAACCGGACTACTTAAATGAGTACAATTGCTGAAATGCCAATTAATTCAGTAAGGAGTGTATGGGAGTCACTCACGTACTGTTCCTATCCGTTCATCTTTGATTTCCTACGTTCTTGCTCCTGAGTTCAGGAAGCAGTCTGAGATTAAAGAGCCTCAGAATTAAAAAGTGAAAAAAAATGGGTTCTTCCTCTGACATTAGGTACATATCCATGTAATAATCTGTGAATGTGTTTGGCAAGGGGGGTCTGTGTTATTCTTTTTGGGGCCTATTTCCTGTTAGGTAGATGGAAACATGGTCTTTTGTTTAGCCAACAGGCACAATCATTTAGGTTTGCTCCTTAAGCAAACTTGCAGGTCTCAAGCAAGGTTCTGCAAAGCATTTTGTATGGCCAGAGGCGGCCTGTGCCCCCAGCAGGTTTTTATCTGTACAGCCAAATTTGAAAAAAAACTGTGATTAGTCCATTTTAGAGAGAGAGGACCAAGCCAGAAGGTAGTTGCTGAAGGCTGCTGACGTGACGACTGGTGCTGAGCAATGGGTTTTCAGCTCTGCTCCTTGCCACGCTGGTGGCAAGTGCAGCCTTGGCTCTGGGATCTTGTGGGTGGGAGCATGGAGGAGAAAGCCCTGGCTGGACCAGCTGCACCTTGAAGCTCTGGTCACTGAGTGAAAACCCGGCAAAACGCACACAGTGTGGAGCCACCCAAGCATGGGCTCTGCCAGCTCCTTGCTGCTCTCCATTAGGAGAAGAACCCTACCTTGCACCCTACCCAAAGGACAAGCTGTACCTCCCCATCGCTGCCTCTCCCCTTCCCCACCACCCTGTCCCCCCTCCAGCACCATGGTGTTGCTGCGTGCCCTTGGTATCCTTCAGACATCCCTTCTTGTCCCTCACTGGACTTTGCCCTATGCTGTCTGTGTGATGTATTTTAAACTCTCTAGACAAGCTGGAAGAGTAATTAAATGTGAAGTGTTTCGGGATGAAATGCATTAAACAAGAAGGAAATTGTATAAATATGTAAATAATTGAATTCATGTGCTGAATCTTCTCATCACAAAGAAGCTTTGCTTAAAATAGATGAAATAATGGTTTAATATAAATATGAAAATTCTTTGACTTACCTGTTGCTTGGAATGTGTTGTAAAATATAGACTTCTAATAATGAGAGTTAAAGAAAAACCTGGAAGATTTTCAGGCCTACATACCTAGAGCTATTTGCCTAAGGCCCTGAATTTCAGAAGTCTAAATAGCTCCAGTTACCCCTGACTGAAATAATCACATTTGAAACCACGTTATAATCTGGTCTGGAGACACCTGAGGCAACCAGGGGCGGTGCCTCCCTTATGTGCTCTGGTGAAGGCACTGGACGTGCATTTTAGTGCAAGGAGGAAGGGAAGTCGCTCGTGCCCCCTCATCCCCAACTAAATCTATGCCAGGATATTGAGAGAGAGCTTGTGATAATACAGCTTGGCAACTAGGCACTCAGCCAGCCATGGGAAAATGAAGATCCAGCCCTATTCCAGTGATTACAGAATAATTTAGACAAAACATGGCAGTGCTTCAAGGAGAGAATACCCCTACCCTGACAAAACTGATCTCTCCTGACCCATAGAGAACCTTGGGTGAAGACTCTGCTCCCAGGCAGGCATTTTGGGGTCTTTAAAGCCCAAGCAATTGCCCTAGTGGCTCTGTGATGGAGGGATCCAAGAGCCCATCCAAGGCTCAAGGCAGGTTGATAGCCCAGGGGCTGGTCCCCCAGGCCCAGGTCGTGCTTGAAGGATTTGGCCTGAAGCCTTAATCTGAATTCCTGTTTCTCCCCTCCTTGGCTGCTCTTTAAAACAAAACAAAATCCAATCAGGAGGAGACTGATACAAAAACCTTCTGGGTTGCATCAAGGTAATAAATCAAGACCCCTGCAGAACATTCCCCACAAATACAGCAGTTAGCACATGCAGTCTGGCGCAGAGCAAGAACATCTGTTACTCCATTTACAGTACTTTCATGTATTTTGATAACCTTGATGTATATTTTGAAAAAGCATTAGCAAAATATTTGCAGTAGCTCTGTCTCGACATGAAACATGCTACAAGTTACATGGTTGTTGTCTGATTCTTACCTGCTCGTTTTCTTCTTCGTCGCTGCTTAACTTGAGGTCATCTTCTAGCATTCTGGAAAGCAAGCAGCAGAATAAGTTAATAATTATGATTTACCAAAAAGTTTCAGATCTCTGAGCAACTGTAAGAAAAAAAATAGAAAGAAATATATTTTATGCCAGAAACTCTGTAGAAGTGATCATTTTTTTTTTTTTTTCTTATCCAATTGCTATCAACTAACTTCTTAATTTGTTTCCTACTATTAGTGCCTAAGGGAAAATGTTTACTGGAGTAATACTGGATTTTGCAAAGATTATTGTTATTACAATCACTGAAAAACAATTTTTGTATGCTACAAATAATATTTTTGATGCTGACAGGTCAGTAGTCGCTCTGAAAGGAAAATTTTGCTCCATTTGGCTTTGAGCTTACAAAACAGAACTAGATATTTACACTGGCAGTACTGCAGCACAAAATAAGATTCACTGATGTTTCCCAAAGGCCATTTTTACTTTATTGCCTGTTTGATGTAAAATTGACATTGACTGAAACAATTAAAACTCAAATATATTGTCTCAGTGCACAGGAGTATGCACAAGAAGTTCACTGTCATAGAAACTAATGCATCTTTTCTAAAGGGGATTTCATCTTCCCTTCTCATATCCTTTCCTCAACTTGTTTCAACTGGCTTTCAAAAAAGAGCAGTTTGTCTTTACCTCCATGCATTTTTTTTACAAGCTAAGGTTAAGTAACCCGCAGTTAAGGAGCTGAATAGGTGCAAAGGTTTCCCCCACTGCTTGAAAGGTCTTCAAGAATGGAACCTACTTTAAAAAAAAAGCCTCTGTAATAACAATAATCATTCAGAAAGTTGCTAATTTTTCTTCTGTTCTGGGAAAAGGGAATCTGTAATTTAGCCTCAACTCCAGAAGAAAGCTTGGGGAACAATTTAAACACATTCTGTGATGTGGGTGGTCCCCAGAGTGTAAATATATCAAGAAGACATATGTAGTAATTTCAAACCACCTCCTCGTTCTTGTGCCTGGATCTTCCAAGAGCGTGCCTGAAAAGCATGGATCTTAAATGGGCTGCACGGCATGCCAGGTCTTAAACGAGCACCGAGCCCTCCCCCAAATTAGTAGCTGTTGGCACCATGCGCAGCTATATGTGCAGTCGCTGCGGTCACAGCTGTGCCCCTATTTCCCTGCAACACCTTCAGGAGGACGTAGGTGTACGAGAACAGAACTGGGGGCAGAGCAGGAACTCCTGCTCGCTCACCTCTTAAAATCTCATGTCTCGCTTCTCCCCACGTTTACCTCTACTTACGCCGAGATTTTTCCTCTGTAAAACCAACAGAGCAAATTCAACAAAATCTTGGTGTGATGCAGACACCTCAAGTATGAAAAGCATATAGGACACCCTTCAAGCTGACAATGTTACAGCAAGGCCTTCCTGTGTTTTATTGGGAAATATGTCCACAGGCAGGAAAAAACTCACTCTAGCATCTCCTTAGTCAGCAGAAGCTCTCTTGACTGTATGTATGCAGCCACAGAGCAAGCTCGCAAGACCTGCTGAGCCGTTGGCAGGTGGGACAGGTACCAGTGACATAGGATTCATCTCCTAGATGCTAAAATATGAGAGGGAAACTTTCCTATAAACACTGTAAGATCCGCACTGGCTTTGGATCCTGCCACTTACAGGGAATCTTTTTGAAATGGCAACATTATATAGATACTCCTTCTTTTTTTTTTTTTTTTTTTTTTTTTTTTATTTCTGTTTAGGGCATTCCTGAGAAAAATAGTGTTGGAAAATAGAAAGCACAGATCTGGGATTTGTCATTATGTAATTAAATGTGACGAACACTGTGTGGATAGTTATTTAAGCAGAGAGAGATCTGCTTATAGTGTGAGAAGCAGAGAACTGATGCCACTGCCCACGCTTCCTTGATTTTAGGTGCTTGAATTCCTGCTAGAGACGTGGTACTTTAGCACATTCTTTAAGATTCAGCAGGTTAGCTATTCTCCTAAACAGAAGTTGAAAAACAAAAGCTTATAATGAAATATTCTAGGTAGCGCTATGTATTTATTAGTGTCTGGCTTTTTGTATCAACATAAAAGAGTGTGTCCTGTGAGCCTGCGGTTCGCTAAGGCTTTGAAGGCTCCAGGTTGAGTGGAAGTGCAAGCGGAATTAAGGCAAGACACAAGACATGTATGCAGGGATCATCCACACAAAAGGAACAAGAAACCACAGTGCTGGCCTGTCCAGCTTTCCCTGCTTGTATGTTTTAGCCTGTCTTTATTTTTCTTGTCTGTTTCTCATTTTAGAAGCACTGCTTTCCAAGAAAAGCACTGCCTGCCTGGGGCTCGTGGCCCCTCTTGGAACTACTGTAAGTGCACAAACAATCCCCGAAAGCTGGTGATAGGAAAAAGCAGGTCACCATAAAATGCTTGCTCGCTTGCTTGCTTTTTTGTTTTTCCCTAGAGTGGGATCAGGCCCTCCTGATCCCTGTGTTTGTCACAAGGATGTGTCAGGTTCGGAGAGCTTGCCATACGTGGAGGTCTATCTTGCAAAGGCAAGACACGTTTTCCTACCCTGCAGGAATAACTCTGGTGCCTGAGCTGGCTCCCAGGCTGCTTTCACTGCCAGGTCAGAGCCTGAGCCCTGATCTACAAAGCTGTGCTCAGAGCAGGACACACTGTCACTGGTGACTCCAGCTTCACCCCCCATCAGCCCTGGAGAGTAAGGCTGCCTGGGCAGCAGGCAGCTTTCAAAGCTCAGGCTGGAGCCCACCCTGGGGGAGGAGGAGGTATTAGAGGGATTCTTGTTTGCAGTAAACTTTCTAAGGAAACCAGACTGATTTCGAGTCCAAATGCTTTTGAGGTACAACTTGACAGCTCACCTCCACCATGACAATGATGATGGTGAAAATAAAAAGCCCACAGCTGGACCAGCAGACCCCACTTGAAGAAAGGGGAAGGACAGGAGAGAAGGAAAATACTTCAAGCCTGCAAGAGATGTTATGTTAATTTGTGTTTTATCTGAAAAGCACTTTGGCAAAGATTCAGCAAAGAATGAGAGTTGGTGCATCTTTGTTAGCAGAGCACTTCAGATCACATTTAAATCAACCCCTGCAAGGACCAGATTTCTTTATGCATGCTGGCAAACCAGTGCAGTGACAGGCAGACAAACATTCACAAGTTAATGTGCAAACATAGCCTCTTTAACACTGCCTCTCTATAGCTATTTTCTCTAACAAATTTTCCAGAATGTGTCAAATCCAGGCCAGCAAGTGGTATCATCTATGGGCTTTAAGATTATTATTATTTTTTTTTTTTGATGTGAACTTGGCTTTGACATGCTGACGTACAGGTAAATACAACTTCATAAACAACAGCTAGAAAAACTGAGTGGTGTTGGAATCATCTCTGAAAAGCACACACCACGTAGGGCTTCTGCACTTGAAGAGAGCACGTACGGATCCCAGTGGTCAGGAAGTTACTTTGCAGAACCTAATTATATATTTTTAGTGAAATCTCCGCGAGGTCACGAAGGTTGCGAGGGGAGGGAGTCTCGGGCGGGAGTGCTCTCTGCTCTCTAATTAATGCATCTGTTCCTTTATCTGCCAAGAACGTAACAGGTAGAGTCATAATGAAAGGAAATGAGGATGAGTTCGGGATATTGCAAAATGCCGCAGCAAGGCAGCTGGTTTCTTTCTCCAGTAACCAATTACGGAGTTTCAGCCAGGGGTGCTGTGCCACTTGGTGGGAAAGGAGAGGATGAAGGGCTACGTACACTTAGTGGAAAATAGCCAGAAAGCCTTCTAGAGGGCACCGATATCCATTTTCTGCCAATTTCAATGTGGCCACGTGTCTAGATCTCTTACATAGCTTCTCAAAAAGCCTGACCTCTTTGACCTGGGGCTGCTCACTGCATTGGCCCCGTAGGCTGTTGGGGGGGGGGGCGAGGGGGGGCACCCGGTCCCACTACTCATCCTAGCTTGTCAAAGGGGCAGGAGACATTCCTGGTCAAAATTACCCAGGGTTTGGGATGGGGGAGAGGGGCATGTTCAAATTATAGGGTTATGCTGAGACTTGCAGATTCCCTGTTTTGTCTTTCTTTTATCCTGATTTGTTGTTGTTGTTGTTGGAAAGCCAAGTCCTAAGCAAGGATTATCTTCAGACCCAGCCGGGGTCCAGGGGACAGCAGGAAGACATCTAGTTTCCCCTCTTGGAAGTAACATCAAAGTAACATCAAAGTTTAATATGTGAGGGTAGAGCCAGGGCACAGGTCAGAGACTTTTGGGTTCAAACAAGCTGGAGGAGAAGGGGTTGCTGGGGAAGATGTTCATGGTGCGATGTCTGGCAGAGGTGATCCTCATCAGTTTGGAAATTAGCTGTGACTTTTAACATCTGGAGCCAGATGCTGCTATGACCCTTCTAGCAAAGCCCTACCTATGAAAATATCTGTTTTCTTTCTGGGTTTGTAGCAATGATGGAACAAATGTGCAGTTTGCAAGACCTGAGATTTGCAAAAGGGTTTAGGGTCCGATTCCCTTTCATTCAACACCAGTGAGCTGAAGACGCTTCTCTACCTGGTCGCCACTCTTCACATCTGCTGGTGTCCATGGAAGAAGCAGCAGGCCTCACACTTTGCAGTTTACATTGATCTCTTGATACATTTCACATTTCTTCGCCTAAAGAAGTCTTTTCTCCCCCCTTGCAAATTACTTACTGACGTGTAAAACTCTCAGAAAATGCCTTGGTGGTTTTGTTTTGTGATTAGAGAGATTGCCTTTTGGCTTGCAAATCAAAGGGCAAGAGAAGAGGCTTCAAGAGAGGTTACAAAAAGGAGGGGGGAAACTAAGCTACTATGCTAGGTTCTTCATGACAATTCTGATAATTAGAACAAAAAAAATGAGATGGGAAAGGAAAAATATCAATAGTAATTAAATCATTAACACTAATGCTTTAGGAGAGAACATGCCAATGGTTTGCAAGCCTGGGGCACAAATGTGTGAATGTTGTGATTGTCATTTAAATAAATTCAGCAGTCACCATCTCTGCAATTTGTGAAAGATCTCATGAATGTGTTAATCTGATCAAGTATATTGTTCCATTTTAATGCTAGGCAGCATCTCAGTCAGAATACCGCCTTTATTAAGGACTTTTGTGATTTCTGCTCATTATGTAGGAAAGGGATTTCGGTAGCGGAAAAATACCTTGATTTTAAGTAAAGAGGAACCCCACAAAGCAAAGAGCTGTGATGAAATATGAAAATGGGAGAAGTAACTGCTCATTCAAGTTTATACCACCACAACATTTCAGCTGAATGAGACTGCTTTGGGGCAAATTATCTTATTTTTTAATACATAATATTGACATTTTGTTTTCTTTCCCATAAATGCATAGTGACCTTTCAAGAACTGGGCATTAGTTTCAATATTACGAGAAACCCAGGAAGAAAATAGATATTCTTCTAAGTAGCAGTATGCTGGAAGGCTTTCAGACTGGCTCCAGCTGTTTAAAGTCACAAATGATGTACCCATATAAAGAGAAGAAAAAGTATTGCTTCACGTTGTAGAAAAACAAAGCCAAACTTTCCTGAAAGATCCACATTGTGCAAGACCCTAAACTCTTGTTCCCAGATAAATAAGAGATAATGCCAGGTGGGATTTACCTTTCCTGTCCAGACTGTCCTCTTATGTTACTGGGATTATTTTGGCCAGGAGTGCTCACATACATCGTATGACTTACGCACTAATAAGATGAATGTACCTTCATTTTCTGTCGCTCTTTGCTTGTTTTCTAAAAGATAAATAGTAGCAAAAATATGGCTGGAGGCTTCCTAATAAACAAATTAACAGGTCTCCTTCCCTTAATAAATAAATAAATAACAGGGGAAACAAATGTTGCATTGATTACCTTGGTTACCTGAACATAACAGATGGGCAGTTATATTTGCTACTTATCTAAAGCCAAAAGAAGTATTTCAAATAGCCTTGTTTACTAATCCTAAATATAGGAGTAGCTGTTTTTATAGAGCAGTAATTTCTAATTAATTGTTTTTTTGATTACCAAAATTAATTTTCACTTTAGTGTCATAGCTGATGCAAATGTTTCACTTTTAAAAAGTTCATGCATTTATATTATTTGAAAAGTGTAATATTTATTCCTGTTTTATACAAAATAAAGTCAAAAGCTTACGCATTAAGGTAAACAACTAGATCAAGAGGATGTTTTAGAAATGGTGTAACTGAGCTTTTTGTAGGTTTGTAAGACCTCTGCAAGCACTGCTTGCAGCATATGAAATTCAGTTTGAATATATGATGTTTAAGTTGTAAAAAGCCATCAACAAACAGTTTGTGTAAGTTCTACTACACAGAAACATGTAGGAAAACATGATTATATAGGATACTGTCAAACCTAATTAAAAACAGAGGAAGAAGGCCAGTAAAATCCAGCTGGTGAAATATTAACGTACTTAATGCTGGAATGAGGTATATATATCAACGTGAGATTTAATTCTAGAGCGTACAATTTAAATGCCTGAAAAGCCGACCCAGTCCATAGAAATAGAATTAGCAATTCCAATAAAAAATGGATGCTCTGAATAAGAAGTTTTCAGTCCTTGGCTTGAATCCATCTGAGATGGTCTACACCACTCTCCAAAACCATTTAAACCGGCTAAATGCTCTGCTAAATTCCCATTACACCGGCGACCTCATTAGAAATGCAAGGTAGTCCTCTCTGAGTAATGCAGCCATTACTCTTTCCTGTGAGCAGAAGCTGAAATAAGGCTTCTGCCACTTGCACGAGCCTGGGTTCATCCCTCCACCCCCATGGAAGTCTCCAGGAAGGAGGGAATGGGAGAAAACGCTTTGCCATGGTGTTACACCCTAGACGTGATACCTGCTCCTTCCTGAACTCCATAAAAACTCATGGTATGTGCCATTACTGCCAGGGTAGATGGTTCCCAAGGGCTGGTGTGGAAAACAGAGCCAGAAATCAAACTGAAGAAAAAGAATAGGAAAACAGATCCAGTTGAATCGCACAGTGAAATTCCTATCTCATTGGTGGGGTGGGAAGAAAGCCTCTCACAACCACACGGTCCACAGCAGCTTTACCAGCGTGGTGTTGGGGCAGAAGGGTCCAAACTACTTCCTTAGAAATGAGAAAAATTATTCTGAAAGGCGAGGAAAAGAGCTACAGTGAGCCCACTTCCCGAGCCAAGAAGCCATGTTAAAATGCACATATACTTAGGGAGAGGGAAAAAAGATGAGCTACTTAGTGGCTTGTGCCTAAGCACCAGCCTAAGAAGTCCAATCACTCTGAGGACTTGCCAAAGTTTTATGGCTAATCATGCTCTGTGTGATGGGAGGAAACACATTTGGGGAATAAAGTTCTGAATGAGCCGCTCGCAATTTTCCAATCCATTTCTTGCCTCCTTGCCCCTGCTCCTTCCAGGCTCTCTGGGTGTGATTAGCAGTTATTTGCTAACTCTATCTCTCTGATTTCCTAGCAATTTCAGATGCTGCCATCTACAAAATATTAATTTCAAATGTGAAATGAAATAAGAGTGCATGAACTGTGCTGCTGCCGTGTGTGTCAGCTGTTGTGGCAGAAATCTTTGGGAATTTATGTGTCTGAGACAAAATTGCTGCTGCTAAGTCTTCCCGCTGAAGGTGCAGTATCTGATTTTGCTCTTGGTGATTATTTTCTTATGAATAGCCTCTTTCTGCCTAATCCCAGCATTATAAGCATCTGTCCTCATGCTGGAATCATCATCCCACACATTTTTATTCTCTTGCTCCCTTTTGGATGACTGCAGTCATCCGTAAAATGCTGACCGTTCATTTAGCAGTGCTCATAACTGAGGCTGCAGTGGTGTTTATTCATCTCGTGCTGGTTGGGCGAGGGAAATGAAGCTGTGTAGGCTAGAGGTTCTCAAACTTTGGTCAGGTACCACTGCACTAAAATTAGAAGTGTCTTGTATCATCAAAGCGATGGGGAAAGCAGCAGCTCCTTGTCCCTGTGCTACGCCCTGCACACCAGAGGCTCACACAATCTCTCTGTGCCAGGGCATCCTGCTGGTTACAAGCTTCTGATCCTGCTCACCTCCATCTCTGAAGCATTTTCAGAGTTGCAGCTGCCCAGGACAGAGTCCCTACTGAGAACATGGGAGACAGAAGAACTTTCCTTTTTCCAGGTATAAAAAGTTGGGTTGGTTTCCTTCAAGCCTCCTTCCTTTAAGTGAAGCAGAACTATTAAGTTATTCAAACTGTTAGATAACCTGTTCCAGCCTTGCTGCTTCTTGCTCTGCCATCCTCCGCACATTTTACCATTGGTGAATGTAATTTCTGCCTATGTCATAGCTAACAATGCTGTATCTCCTACTCAGCCCTGTTCAGCTGCTCCCAGAGATGCTCCTTGGGCCAGGATCCCTCATTGCCATGACATTCGGAACGGCTTAAGAGCCAGTGTTCCTTTAATTTACATTTAATTGATATTGCATGCAGTACTTTTTAAAGCCTTAAAGGTCTATTACAATAGTAAATTAGTGACTTTATCAGACAAAGTTGCCAGCTCCTCACAGAATGAAATCAGCTTTGGTTGATAAGAACACACATTTTTTTTTTTTTTTTCCCCTTGAAATTAAAAAAAATTGAATGGCAATAATTATGCTCTTATCCCTCAGTTCCTTCATGGAATTAAAGGAACCCTACTTGGGCTCCCCCAAAACTTTGTGTGTGACGGGTGCCAGGTAAGCTGTCCAAAAACTTAAACTTTCTTCCTTGGCCTTTTGGCATACAGCACCACATGAGCTGTATCCTGGGGTTTCCCCTGCATTTCAAGGTGCATCACAAGCAGCTGTTCCCCAGATTTTACTAACCAGTGGTTTTGATGGCTACAAGGCAGCTTGGAAGCTCTCAGGTTTACAGATATTCTATGAGGTAATTAAAAAAAATAATTCAATCTAGGCACTGTTCAGCTTACTATCTATTGGTTTCTTTGCTTTTTCTCTTATAAAAATATACATTGTATCTACTATAATTAACAACATTAATATTTCCAGCCGATAAGGGGCTACTGCTAGAATTTCCTTATTCATGCTGTTCATTATATACTGTAAGAACGCCTTTAATGCCGTTATCTTTGAACTTTCCTCTGGTATCCTCCACTCCTTTTATCTGTATTCTGTATTTTATAATTTCTCTTTTAGATTGATTCTTATTTTCAAATAAGAAGTAAGATTCTTATTTTCAAGTAAGAAGTAAGACCTTGGGTATTCACCTGCTGCATCTGCCTTTGCTTCACAGACCGGTGCTGATGGAGCAGCTCTGTCCCCCCCGGTGACTGCAGCTGGGGGTACAGCGGAGACCAGTGTGTGTCCCCCAGCACCGAGCTGCTCTCTGAGCATCTAGGGCACAGCCACCTGTGTGCAGGGGCAGCACTCCAGCAACGCAGTGCCAGCTCTGCAAAGTTTTATAGGCTACCTTCACGCTTTTTGTCCTTGTTCAGTGATGTTCTATCTCTGGGCCAAATTAAAGGATTGTTTGATGGCCCTAGCCGGAGCTTTTCATGTAAAGAAAGGCTACAGGAGGGAGTGGATGGGCTGGTTTGGTCCTTCCTGGTGGCACATATGTGACAGGCAGTCAGAGCAGAGGTGCTGAGTGGCAGGATGGGAACATATGGGACCTATACCTCCCCTACACCCCTGCAAGCTCCAGGCAGCAGCAGCTTGCCTGTGCAAGACACAAGAGGACCCCCAAAGTTTTCAGCATTTCCTTTCAAATACTTCTCCTAGCCATTTCCTGGAAGGGCACTGTATGTATTTTGCTCAGTCCCATCTCCAATACTTATGGCTTCATTTAGTTTTAATATAGTTATAAATGGGCTGTAGCGGCCTGCTTCTTTTAATAACTAAGTAAATGAAACCCTGTCTGTAATAATAAATGAACCATCCATCTGGGAGGCCTCCAGTAAAAATTTCAACAGGTATTTATTGCTCCTTTATGTAAACAGTACTCTGGACAATACAAGTGATTATACTCTCTGTCAGCCCTGTCAGGAAGGAGACAGTATAGTTTTGGACAGGGTCCCACAGAGCACACACTGAATTTACAGGTTTATTTGACTAGATGGAGACAAAATGATTAAAACAAGCAAATAAACAGACAAGAACCCGGTTGGCTACCATGGAAGTGAGCAGGCCGTTTCATTTAAAGATAGAGTCCATGAGGATAAAAATGGAAGTAGACGGGTCTGTGATGCAACGAGCTCCTCACAACCCCAAATACTTCACAGCCACCCCCCAAAAACCACAGTAAAATGCAGAAGGAGTTTCACTGTAAAATTGGCACTTTATGGAGACATTAAGGTATGTTGTGCCCGTGCAGGCTCTCATGATCCAGGAGGAACAGTGCTTTGGGATAGTGCTCCACCACCAAGCATCCCTAGGGGCCTTCCCTTTCCCTCATGCAGGAAAGGGAAAGAGCATGACACATTCACCTCAAAGAAATTTTAATTTAAAAAAATCTCATTGCCAAAACCATCTTCATAGCACTATTATATTCTGGTTTCTAATTACATACTGTTACATTCCACTGTTGTTGAAATAATACAGTGTCAGAACATACTGTCAAATAATTAATTCTGAGTGTGGTACCAGGAAAAAAAAAAAAGAAAAAAAAAAAAAGGAAAGAAACAAGGGGCAGAAAGGCCTGAGAGCCCATGCATGGCCAGACTGATGTGACCATTTGACACTGAGAAGTGGGCTGTAGAGAGCTCTGTACATTAAGTATGAAGGGGCTGAGCGCCTGCTGTGATTTTTGTCAAAATTTCCAGCCCTCTCTTTTCTGCAGGAGCAGGCTGAAATGTCTCCCATGAGCAGGTCTCTCAGTGCCTTTCATTTGCAGCCAGGCTAGGCATAGCGAAAAATCAGGTTTTCCCTTACAGGGCAGGCTACAAAAGCAAATCAAAGCCACCAGCTGAAATGCCACGTGGTGTTCTGCCACACAGTGTGAATGAGCCGTGGGTCCCGGCACAGAGCTTAGCCCAGTGTACTTGGCCTGGAGACAGCGTAGTGCTGCTCACTGATGGGCCACCTCCATGTCCAGGACGTTTCCAATGTTTTTACAAAGCTTGGCACATGAGCAACTTATCAGGAGATGGTGCCTCAGTGATGTTGTTTCATCTCTTTTCTCCTCTCTGCTTCCACTTTGACCACAGGTGCTGGGAGGAGAGAAGGTGACCCCATTGGGACAGACCCCTCTGGTCCATAGCATTCCCACCAAAATGCAGGAGGAACGTTGTCAGGTCTTCCTTTGGCGTCAGTGCTTCTGCCTGCAAAATGCTTGTTTTATTTTGAGATAAGCCCTTCTGGGAGTCAGAATGGGAAATTCCCCTTCCTTAGACATAATCTCCTTTGGATACCACAACAGCAGAAATAACCCACTGAGGCCTGCTCCTTTGGGTAGGCGAAGGGCTTTGCTCCCTGTGATCAGATCCTGCACATGCAGTACAGAAATACACCACCTGCACTACAATATATATAAAAAAGAAAAGCATATTTTTTCTTTAAAAACACGTTTTGGACAAAATTATGAAGTTAGCTCTCAAATAGTAAACCACGCTATATCTCCTTTCTAATGTCTCTTTTAAAATATACACCAGGGAACAACTCTCATAACTCACTTGACACATACTATCTTATGAGTTATAGGGCGGTCTTCTACGCACAGAGTGTGTGTTGCACTTCTACACACCGTTATGAATTTTCCATCCCTCATCATTCATATTGTGTCAGAATATCTATTACAAACTCCTGTTTGCAAGAAGGGCTTCTATTTTTCCCCTTTCATTTTATCACTGCTCTTAAATTTTCTTCTGGACACCAGCCTGGCATGCTGGCAATACCATGCTGGCAGTTTCTGAGAAAAACTTGTATTTGAAAATCATATGTCAGGGCCATAATGTCACTTCCAAAGAAATATCTTTTTTTTTTTTTTTTAAAAAAAAAAAACAGGAGTACTGTGTAAAAATGAGTTAGCCACAACTGTATTCAAATTGCCGAATTCTACTGCCCAGCTGCTAACTACTGCAACCATCTTGTAAAACATAATAACCTGGAAGTCTAAATTATGTCTGATAAAGCTTTCTGCTGCCCTAAATCGTTGGAAATGTTGAGTCATCCTGAGAAAATGTCGACAATCATTTTTCACAAAGGCTTGAGTGTGGACAAGGCTCTAACTAAAGCCTGGTGTGAGGGATTTAAGGCTGAGTGGAATTTTCTGACAAATAGTTCAGTCATCAAGAGCAGTGTGAGGACTGGCCACAATACCCGACAATTGCTAGATTTGAGAAACACTTTCCACTAAATAGCTAAAAAAAGTTTAATTCCAATGTAAAATCATTCATTTCAACATTTCTGAGATGCTATGCTTTTATTTTCTTCTGACAAAAACATTATTTTGAAATATATTAATATCAAGGATTAGTGCTAAGTGCTAAGGTCTCCCAAGCACTTTCTGGAGTGAGATAAGCTAAACAAAATGACTAGCCCTAAATATATATATATATTTTTTTTTTCCTTTTCATTTGGCTGAGAAAATGTACACAACTTTTTGTTGTTGTTGTTGTTGACCTATATGATTTTTATGTTGAACAAAATATGATTTATTCATGCTGATTCAGAAGTTATTTCTCTTCTTTCAGTTTTCCCACACACAAGCTGTTAATTGAAACTTCCTGTGAAATACTTTTCTGTCATCACCTGTCAGAGTGCCATCCAAAGGAGTAAACCTCTATACCATAGTAGTTTTGCAAGAGATATAAACCAAGCATGCAGGATATAGATTCTCAGATTGTTGCAGGCTTGAAATTCAAGGATTTGGAGTGTATATATATACACACACACATATATAAATATATTTAAATAAATTTATATATAAACAAAATTAGAATGGAATTAAGAGCACTTGTTCAAATCTGCTCCGTTATAAAACTGTTTGGTTGTTTTCTTTTAGTGCTTGACACTGATGATTATGTGATACTCTGGAGTTCCAAGAAAATTAATTCTACATAGACTTCTCAGGATCTACCTATGCCCCCCACATTTGAAAAAAAAATATGATTCTAAGTATTATTTAACTTGTTGTTATTTGATGACAAATTGAGTCTAATCAATCTAATCTCATTATTATTTCAGAAGTACTTTTGGGTGTGGACATAAAATAAGGTAGGTTATGTCCTCCCACAGCAAGCATGCAGTGCTTAATAGTCACAGAGCTGTGGATAATTAGCTTTTTGATATTTAAAGAAACATAAATCCAACAAATAGTAATGTGTTAACTTAGTGTATCTGCAAAAAAATATATATATAAAAATATGGTATCTATATCATGCAATATATATTTTAAAAGTCATATGTATGAGTGGTGCCACTTGACTTTTAAATAGTTCAATTTAGTACTAATGATGTTAGTGATCAAAAATGGATCTCCAAAACTGAATATATTGGGTTAGTTTCATCATCAGTGTCACTCTAGTAAAACCAATGGAGTTTCATCAGTAATTAATTTAGCCCATTATATTACCTTCAAGTCAAATGATTTTTTAGTGATAAGTGAAAGAGCTCCGGCTACACGTGGTTTATCAGGCACTGGAATATTTTTAGTGCACTGAAGACAGCAGAGATAGCTAATGAATATACTGAATAAAACAGGCAAAAATGTAGGATACTAACAATAAAGAACTTTGAAATACATAAATAACTTTCCAGAAGTTCTATAAACCTTTAGAATATCTCTAACAGACTCTTTAGTAGTCTACAGAAGTCATTTCAGTGCACGGTTATCCTCACACTAACAGCAAAAATGTTTTTACTCTTCAAAAGATGCAACAAACAACCCTTGCTAAATATTTTTCTAAATGGCCTATGTGCTTGAAGTTTAAATGCAATTTAAAGCAGTATCATGGAACAATGAGGACTGAATGAAAGGTTTGTCAGGATTTTCTTACTGATACTCTCTCCAGTGATTCCTTACAGTTGAACACTGAAGCATAAGGGTTTATTCTCCTTATTACTGGGTTCATTAACTAGTAAGATATAAGACTTATCATATCAAGACAGGTATCAATTTATTATTTGTCTGTACCCTAACACTATTTTGTAATGAGATACATCTAGGTAAATTTCCCAACATGCTACGAGGTCAAAAGTGAACAAACACATGATTATTCTGATTCAATGGGAAAGAGGACAAGGTGGAAATGTGAAGAGGTGCTGAAGCGGCATCCTTTTATATAGAACAATATTTATTCAATCAGAACACAGCAGAGCTCCTGGAGCAGAATAAGCCAACATGTCAGAGTCTGTAACTCTCCGGAAAGTATATGGTCCTGTCTGAAACAGGGTAAGTGGATTTTTAAGTAAAGAATGCATTTATCCATATGTAAAATGTTACAAATAAAAAATAAAATTGGACTGGACAATTTGAATTTCCTTCAGAAGAACCCATAACATTTGAGCTATTTTGGTGTTTTAAATCAAAATTCAGTTCTTTTAAGCAACATGTGAGAGATCATTCATTCCTAACTGGGATTTGTTATATTGCTTGTTTAGAATAGGATTAAATAAACTTTTGTCCCACTGGGACTGTTAACTCTTGGTGTTCTACACTATGTGCTTTCAGTTAACCGCTCTAAAGACCAATTTTTGGAGGTTTTTACCCCACCCTTGTAAAAATTATGACAACTTGTTACTAATTATTTTCATGAAATTTTCCGAAATGAAGTATGAAGCATGAAGCAAGAAGCTCCCACTGATTACTCCTGTATAGGTAATCAGTGGGAGCTATGTACCATGAGTATTGAGAGCAGTGGCCTCAAAGAGATTTAGGGGGAAAAATGCATTATACTCAGTGAAAAATAAAGTCATGCAGCCTGGAACATTGAAGTATGTCTCTTCTTCAGAATGCTAATTAATGTCGCAGCAAATCACAATAAAAATAGCCCCTAAGGCTCATTTTCCTGTCTGTACAAAGGTAATAATTAGCACTGCCAATAGTTTTTGCAGGCTTTAAGAGAGGGGGATTCAAAAGCAATACTAAGGACCTGACGAGGTTGTCAGTTTGGGGATATTCTGCTGGCCCAGCACCAAATGTGCTACAACATTTTCTGCCTAACAAATCATACAGCAGAGTGGACTTTCATCTGTGGGAGCTTCAGGCATATCTGAAATTACTGAAATGAATGTAATTGCAAACTAATTTTATTCTGCTGTTTTATAGAGGTTTCTGCGCTCTGCCAAAGGCAAGACCGGGGAGCCCTTGAAGTGCAGGAGGCTGCTGAGAGCAGGAGGCTTTGCCAGGTCTTCTCCACTTCTCTGCTCCAAGAGGCCACCATGCTGGAAGACCCACACCTCAGGAACCACCACACAACACAGGACCACCACCATGAGCCCACCACCTCATTTAAACGACAGGCATCTGGTCTCAGCACCTGATGGGGTGAAAACTATAGCATGTACCGTGTGACATGACTATAGTCCTTGAGGTAATTTCCTATACCTTATTACCACATAATAATGGCCTCTTAACAACGGGGCTAATCAAGAATTAATGAGGCACTAAAACATTTTAAGGAACAATGAGGGATTTAAAAATTTCTCTTATGTGTTTTATTTAAAAAGCAATTCATTTAACAGTTACTGCCCTTTCTTTAGAGCTGTATAAAAAAGTCTTGGTACTCATCAAATGCATCAGCTGAAAGGTTTTATTCATTTATCAGTTATTTACTTAAGCAGGGCTGCACATAGCTGTGGAGACCAAGGCATCCCAAACCAGGCCTGGGCCCCTTGCCCGTTCATGGATCCGCTCTAGCACCCACTGCTCACACCCGTAAAGCCACGTTGTTCCTCTGACAGCAAAGTGCCACACTGAAAATAGAACGAGGCCAGCCCAAATTAGCACAACTGCCAAAAGGGGACTTTGCATTATCTCTGTGACTGTGTCTTTTTTTTCTGTTTGCTTGTTACAGGAAAGGAGCGTGCACTTTGCTGGGGGAGCCATCCTTCCTGATGCTTGAAAAACTCAGAGTGAATTTAATGGGGGGAAAAAAACAGTATGGATAACAAGCTAGTAAAGGATTTCATGTCAATGACTCAACACTGAATTAAAGCCTGAAAATACTTTATCTCTGCTATCAGCCTGGAAGGGATAATCAAAATAAAAACACATTTGAATGTGGCTTATTTTTAAAAACTTTCTTCTCTGGTGAAAGGATGGAGAATATATCTCGGTTTGCTGAGAAAATCCCCAAATAGATCTTTCTGTGATAGATAACTGTTATGATTATTAATTACCCTACTGACATTGAAATTAAACTGATTCCCAACATAATGGATGAGTAAATAGCACATCAGAGTTCCTCAAATGCCTCTACATTTCCTATGCAATAAAAAAAAAAGAGCTCCCTCATTAAATAATACACTGTCAGAAAAGGCAATTTGATTAAATAAGCCTACCTGCCAATCATGCTGAAAATTATAAAAGGAAAGCATTTGGTAGCTAACTTTAAAATTTTGCTCCATATTCATCTCTCTGTGTTTCTTTTTTCCTATGTGATTCTTAAAAGAGAATGAACAGAAAAGTATGTGACCCAGAGGAAGATCTGGGCATACCAGGGCACCTGACAAAGGAGTTAAAAGCTAGTCTTCATCCCAGTGGCTTACCACTGAGCATAGATAACACAGTGGAGAAATCAAGAGAAAAAGGTGGAGAGGAGCAGGCAATGAGACATATGCATTAATCTAGGAACCCGAGCTGCTGGGGGCATGTTTGTGTATCCCTTGCTACACGTATCTCAGTTTTTCTGGGGAGACATGGGAGACATATTTTCTGGAGCAAAAGTGGAGAAGGGAAGGATGAGGAGGGGAGGGCCAGCAGAAGTGAAAAGCAAGGAGAAATGAGGCTGCAGGTGATGAACCTGACAAAAACAGAAATAAGAGAGCAGCAGAAAAGATGCAACAAGAGAGAGAAGAGAGAAAAAAGATGCGGAAGGGGTCATGGCCAGGATGGAAGGATAGCAGATAATGAGACAAAGAGATATCAGAAATCATCCTGTACTGGGGCCCGAGGTGTCTGAGGGCACCCAAAGGGGTGGTGGTCCTGCAGGGGAGGTGCTCCTTGGGGCTTGTGCTACCAGTTTCTCCTCTGTCCCATACACAGAGCCCCACAGCTGAAGCAGCAAGCACATATTCTCCCCCAGTGGCAAACGAGGCCATGTGTTACCCAGCTGCATTCCAATAACGGTGGGGTTAATTTTTGATGCTATTTAATTTCATCAGCTCTGTGGGGTGGGGAGAGGGGAAGAGCTGTGTAAGATGGTGTGATGGGTGGAAAATCGCTGGACATCACTGTGTCTGGTGGCGAGAGAAGGGAACGGGGCCTGGCAGCTCCCTCTCCTCGATTTTGGAAGGTAGCAGCTTCTCAGGACATCAAATACTTAATTAACTGAGCTGCAGGATTGTGGGATAAGATTCATGCAGTTGCTTCTCTGCTGGAAACCAAGAGTGTCAGCCTGGACTGCTCTGTTCTTGGTGAGTCTTTAAAGCTAATGCAACTTATCCTGAAGATGTTCTTTGAAAAGAACCAGAGATTTATTTGGATAAAACTCTGAGTGGATGACAAGTGCATGCAAAGAAGTAAGATGAGATTTTAATTTTTCTCAAGTAGAAAAACATAAGCGGCTTGAGCAAGAGGCATTTGCTCTCCAGCTAGGCACTGAGGCTTTTATGTTCTTTAGGGTACAGAAAGACTTGATCTTCTCATAGCGAATTCATAGCTGTGCAATGTCACTGAGCCAAATGGGATCATGCTAAAGATGTACTTGGCCACTTCTGCTAGATAAAAATAAATCAAAATAATTTTGAAAGGACGGCTGTTGCCTTTCATAATCTTTCCATAATGCCTGTGTATGATGGTTAAGTCATCTACCTACTGTGGTCATAGTGAAATATATGCAAGTTGGGAAAAATATCAATATTTTAGATCCCTCTACCAATCTAAACACCATCATCCAGCTTTGCAACCATGTCTCACTGTTCATGCATTATATGTCTTTGTATTTGTTTAGTGATATGCATTGGGTGTAATAACAAAAATCCTAAAATCCTATTTAGCTGATAAGTCTGTTGTGACCATTTCTTCAGCTTCCCCCCTCCTCTCTTTATGCCTCTGTCTCCCATGCTTCAGAGCTGGAGGCTTGTTTCCCCACTCCTGGCTACTCAGCAGCCGCCACACGAGGCTGCTGCGGGTGCTGCAGGGCTCCTTGCATGTCAGCTGGAGAGTGCTACTAGCCATGAAACCTGGGGGAAAGCCTCAGGGAGAGGTCTCCTTCTCTCTTTCTCAATAGGAAGCTGGAAAAAACTCTTCAGAGGTGGACCATACGGCCATCTCTCAGCCTCAGTGCTTACTGGAGCCGGGCTTAACGCACCGCGGGACGTGAAGGCTGGCATGGCAGTGGCAGCTGCGAGGGATAGGGAGACGAAGCAGGCCCTGGTAAACACAGGTTCCTTATTTTGTCCCCTTGGTCTCCATGTGCAGTCATTCTGTAGCAGGCCACTTTTTGACGGACAAAACTCATCCTGCTTTACCGATAGTGCTCACAGTAAGGCATGCAACTGACAGGGAAATGGTTTTTAACTGGAGATGGGCAGCAAGGCTTAAACACGAGGCCAGTTACCCACAGGAACTTTTGGTCTTTCAAACAATAATGCTGAAGCAAGTCCTGCTGGAAAACATCGTGCTTGTCTGTAATTATTTGCAGGATCAAAACCTTACTTTCTGTCAGAGGCTTTTTTAACAGTTTCTGGCAAAAGGCTTCATCCTTTCCTCCATGGAAGTCTGCAGAAACTGCTGTTGCTGACAGTGACTGCAAATATTAAACAGTTTGTGTCTCATATTACACTTACTGTATAAGTTATACTGATGGGGAAAGCATGTGGATTTCACATGAGTAGCCACATGAATTTTGACTTAACCCCGACAGCTAAAAAAGTACAGACCAGAGTGATGGCAGATTATTTTTGAGGTTACATTCTGGGGTGTTCTGGGCCTCTGCCTGAGCTACATCAAGGCAGGTCGTGTGTCAGCTTTGCCTGCCACAGCTCCTAGGGGACTTCAGGACAGAAACCCTCATCCCCAACTCCTCCCTGCCCCTCATAACCAGCCACTTCAAATGGCACAAAAATTGGTCACTGAACAAGGTACAAACAGATAATTTGCTCATACTGTGTGCATAAAGTACTATTAAATACCCTTAAGAGATTATTTGTGTTGATTTGTCTGCTTTGAAAGTAGGAAAGCTTGTGATGAGTTTATGGAATTTCCCCCTATACTTACACTGAATTATAACACAAATAAATAAATGGCAAGTTCACATGTTCATCAGGTAGCAGATCAGTTCAGTTTTAATTTAGCATACCTGATCTATTGCACTTCTTGGAGTGTATCTGCAAAGAAATACGTCAAGAGATTCCTTCTCTCTACCTACAACTGCTTACAGTTTATAACATGAAAGAGAGAATCAGCACAAATGAATCCTGACAAAATAGCTTACAAAACTAATAAAAAACATCATGCAGAAATGTCAGCTGTAATTTTGCCATAAAAAGTCTGTGGGCCAATCAAGCCATGCTTTTTTTCTTGATAAAAACTTAGCTTTTATCTTTGTAAGTCAGTGGTACAGCTGCCTTGATTTTGGAATGATCTGTAAGTAAAATCCTTTTGAATCTCTGGAACAATGCATCTCCTCCGAACCTTTGTCCTGATTCATCTCCAGCTTTGATAGCTTCAGTGCGTCACCCTGCTTGCTTGTCAAATCTATCATCAATTCTAAATTGCCAATAAATATATTCCACATCTCTTTTGGGAGATGTAGCTTGTCTGCATGCTAAACAAAGAATAGGATGCATAAAGCTGAGATACACATGAAGATATAATATTCTCACTCTTAAAATACCACAGGTGAAAAGATAATGTGGAAATATTCTTACCCTGAGGAAGGTAGACTCCAGTTGTAGCTTAGCAAATCAAAGACCAGAAAACTTGCTTGTAATAACATCCTAACAAATCCAAGGAGTTATTTTTTCCCACAGTTAAAAAATATCCACGCTCTGACATTAAATCCAAGTCCAGAGATTAAGGCAGAAGAGCTTCAATAATTAGTTTGGTTAGGTACAAAAAGTAATTTGTCATGAAGCTGTCAGCTTGCTACTACAAAGGTTTTTTAAAAATATAGCTATTCATGGCTGAACAGTAGAACTTTTTCACACAAGAAAATTCATGACCGTTTCAGTATCTTTCTCTATTTTACATGGCAAATAAAAAATTGTCCACCAAGCTTGAAAAGCCTTTTTTTTTTTTTTTTTTTTTTTTTTTTTGAGTCGGTCACTCTGTGGGAAAAAAAGGCATTTCCTTAGATCCCCTTAATTTGATCTTCATAGTGGTAAAATAATTCAAAAGCAAAATGAGAGAACTTCTTGTTCAATGCCTTGCTTTCTCATAATTAAAAAATTATATATATCCGCATAACAACAAAGTAGAAAACTAGGGTACTTCAGATTCCAAAATCTTTCCATTCCTGGACGAGCTTTAGTGTTCAAATGTTAATAGGATGCCTGCATTTAAAAAAATATATTAAAAAAAATAAAAAAATCTTGGCCTGTGTTCATGCTAAAGAGTCTGTGAAACAGACTTTTTCCATACTATGACCTCAGTCTTAGGATTTCTCTTTTGCAAAATGCTGGTTATTTGCCTTGGCAGGTGGCCAGGACCTGTATCTCTCTCTTTCCCTGTCCCTCCTCCTCCTCCTCTCCCCGCCCTGCACACACCTCGCCTTCCTCCAGCCATGGGCTCAGCCCTGGGACCAGGTCACCCCCTGCCCTTTGACTGGCAGAGAAGGGCAAAAAAAACCCAACAACACAAAAACAGGTTTTGTGAGCCCGGATATATCGAATGCTCCTGATCTTTTTTCTATCCTGTTGGACATGTTGCATGGTGCTTTGTTCCTCCCTGCCCTCAGCCCAGCAGCACCCAGGGCAGATTCCCTTGCTGCAGCTCTCGCCTGGGTGCAGGATTTCCAAGCCAGCATCTGGGAACTTTAACCTGGCAAAACCAACAGCATGCACAACACAAGTCCAGCGTGCCAGACACCCAGCTTCAGTTTCATCGTTTCCTTCAGGGAGGAAATACGCAGTGGGGTAGATGGTTTCTGATGGCACGTCCAAAATCGAGTTCTTCCCAGGTATTCGCATCTGATTTTCCTGGCAACCCCACTTTAACCACTGTGCCGCTTTCAAAATTCCCAATTAGTCCCTTACAAATGACAAAGTCCAAGGAAAACAGTGCCTAAGAGAAAAATAATATGCTTTTGGTGCAACACGGGAAAACATTTTCTCAACCATAACTGTATTTTAGCTAGCTAAATTGGTCAGTTTTATTCTAAGTGATGTAAATGAACACAAGTGCTAGTGAAACATTTGTCACTTGAAAAAGTTAGAAATAATGGCCAAGGTTGTAGTAAGTTTTCCAACTGGGCAAAAGCTGCTGAGCACACCTGCTTTGAAGCAAGGGCTTCTTGCACCTTCCCCTTTGGCTTTGAGTGAGGTGGCACCAAACAGGGCAGCAGCCAGCACCTCAGGGTTTTTCTCCCTGCTGGGCATTGTACAGGTAGAGAGTGAAGGGAAAGGTGCTAAACAAGAGGGGACTTTATAAATAAAACCCTGTGCTGAGTCCTGCAGCAATAAGGGCAGTTATCTCCAGCTGTTGGCTGCATCTGGTAAAAGAAAGGACTGAAGTTTAAAAATATGGCAGTGAAAGCCCTATCTCTTCCCATGCAAGTCAATCGCAAAACTTCCCCAGATCTCAGAGGTACTATTATTTAGACTTCATCTATCCCCCTTCCTGTTGACATCTTAGATAAGGCTTTTCTTGTCTGACTGAAACACTACGGAAGCTAAACTTTATCCCAGGATAACCACAGCTGCAATTATGGTCAGCTTGGGCTTCCATATGTTTTCTTTCTAAATCCAGCAAATAAAAACCATCTCATCTGCTTTCATGGATATCATTCTTTCTTTTTTTTTTTTTAATACAATTTTATATGTTTTTAAATATTTTTTACTTGTATCACCCTTGACTGCTATGCATCTATAATTTTTATGTGGCAAAAAAAATATCACCCAAAACACCAATCCATTCTTCCTCATTAACATAGCTAAACCTCAAAGACAAATTAAGTTGAGACATGTGTGGGCAAATATCTTCCAAGAAAATGTCTTTATAGGATTTGAAGAAAATAGATTTGTTGGTATCAACTTACAACATTTTTTTTTGTGGACTGTCAGCAGCACTGTATACCACAAATCCAAAAATCTGTGCTAAGGGAAGGCTAGGAACTGGCAGGCAACATTTACATCAGTACTGTGACAATACAGCCAGGGCTTTGATGCATCCCACAGGTGAAATCGGTCTGTCTTTTGGAGCAGGAAGTTACTGTGGAGTTGTATTTTTTTAATGGTCTGTATGTTTAATACACAGAGAAGCGCTCTGTACATGTACTGAGGGTAATGCTCAGGGGAGATGGAAGAAAAAAAAAAAGAAGTTTTTCATGGGAATTTGAGAGCTGAGGAGTGCATTTTAAGATTTTAGCTGCTCTTCCTGGACTGGCTGGGCAATGACAGTCTGGCAATGTTAGGGGTTAGCTTTGCAAGCCCAGGCTCAAGTAAACAGGTGGGATAGTGCAATGAAGCCAGCCTTCTTCTCCTGCCAGCTACTTGGCTCAAGGATAAACACCAGACGTTCAGTTCTATGGTTTTCAAGACCTCCATAGCTCTGAAGAACACTGTGTTCATTCATCTCAGTATGTTGGTTTTCTTTTTTTGCTTTTTTGTTTTGTTTTGTTTTTTTGTTTTAGTGTGGACTTCACAACTTCTCTCAGATACATCACAGACATATTTTAAAAGCCATTAATGATACAATGTATATCTGGTGTTTTCAGAAACAATACAACTTAGAAAAAAAAAAAAAGTTGTTTTTTATAAATTGTCTATCACCCCTTGGAAGTTGTATTTTTGGATGGAGGATGTCGAACTGTGGCTCACCAGCAGTTTGATACCCTCATGATGGTCTGCATGGAATTGCTGAAAGAGGACCAAATCACCAAATCAGTGGCTAATGTGTGTCTGCTCCAGATGTCCTTGCCCTTGAGAATGCCCCAAATTTGAGCTGTGGAAGGCTGTTTGAGAAGTTGCCTTGGTATCTTAATCTGAAAGCTAAAAGTGGATTATACACCGGAAAAATCTGGGCACCTTTCCTGAGAAGCTGCCTTCCACAGTTGCATGAATTTCACCCATTCCGTCATCTTTCAGACCCTTCAGCTATCTTCTGGTTCTACTGAGCCATCACAGTCTTTGTGGCAAGCAGGCAGAAGGATATCTAAGATGTACCGCTGGAAGGCTTTTTGCTCTCCAGCTTGCATCCTTTGCCCTTTCCTTGTTTGCCATCCCTCCCTCAGGTGCAGTGAGAGAAAAGCCAAATCCTAATTTAAGTTGGGTGGCGACTGTCCAAGAAGTGATGACTGAAATTGTGGGGCAGGATGGGCCAGTGGTGATGGGTCAGGGACTGCCCAAGCTCCCCATGTCTGCAGGCAGCCAAGAAAGGCAGCAGCGCAGCCCTCCCTGCACCCAGCCCTCAGCCTCTGCCTGCTGCTGGCACTGCTCAGGACATTCACCACTTAATACCCGACTCTGTCTTTAAAAACTTAAACTACCACTCATTTCCTTTACTGTTCTGGATGAGTAATCCTTAGCCATTTTTACAGAACATTGCATTTTTCAACACTTTGTACAAATATTAATGAGCTAGTCTCCATGGCGGTCTAATTATTATTTTAGATGGGGAGAAGCCAAGGCTAACTTTAAATAACTTGCACCAGGCCTTTTGCTGAAAGTAAGGTGGGATTAGGGCTCCTCTTCCAACTCTGGTGCTCAGTCAGGTTGCAGCGGTTGCCTGAGAGACTTGTGGTCCTGGCTCAAGATCAGACGCCAGCCAGATGTGGAAGGCAAAGCTCCTCGGGGCTTGGTGCACGGTGGTGCATTGGCAGCACTTGCTCAGGCTGGTCTCCTGAATTTGAGACTGATTTTCCCTGCTCTCTGGAGACACCTTGTAATCCCTCAGCCTCTATTTTCCAATCTGCAAAGTGGGAAACGCAGGAATTTTTGGCTAATAAATGCTATCTGTGGGTCACTGGAGATACAAGGAGTAAGATACAAGGGAGGAAGTAAAGGCAAGAACTAAAAATATATTGGAGCTTGTGCCAACATAGACATAGGTCGCATCGAGGAAGAAAAAGAGTAACATTGCTTCAAGTACCTGTTTCCTATTTCTACCTCTAGGGTGATGAGGATGATATTAGCAGCTGGATGGGCAAGAGACCGAAGCACTAATCTCTGCAAATGGGCAGCTTGGAAACTGCTGAATTTAGTATTGTTAATGAAGATCCCCCTGAGCAAACTGTTCTCCAAGTGATGCCTGAGACCATCTCACAGAAGGAATGGAGCCAACATCTATTTCTGCCTGGCAAAAGCAAACAAGTGAACACACTTACTGAGATCTGTGGCTCTCCGAGAGTATTAGTAAAGGACAAAACTTGCATAACTGCCATAAATTATAGAAGCCTCCCTCAATCTTGGTTAATTCTCTTGTAAAAAGGGAGGGAAAAATCTGGAGCAGCTCAGCATGAAAACAGTTGTGGGAGGGATAATAAAGAGACAGCACCGAGGTATCTCATCGCTAGTGCTGATATCATTAAGTAAGTGCGCTAGAAATGTCGAGGTAAATGCACAGCAGTGAATCACAGTCAGGCATGATTAACCTTGGGTAGTCTGAACTAGAAATCATCACAAATGCAAAGGTACTGAAGAACACTGCAACAGACAGTACATCGAAAGTCATCCCAAGAGCAGGGGTCTTTGTGTATTTGTGGCATTTTTGAAATTTTGTCATTTTTTGTGTGTGTGGATGATAGGTGATCTCAGACCCCTGGTGTGACAAGGAGTAACCACGACACCACTGGACCCTCTGAAACACATGCCCTGGTTGGAATAATTTTCCTTGCAAGGATATTTTATACAATGAAAAGTTTCAAGTGCAATGTTCAAAGGATTACTGAAAAGATCATTGTTGTTTTGTTTTGTTTTTCCAAAGAATGTCTAAAACCCTGTATCGAAAAATATAAAAGACCAAGAGAGCACTCTTTCTCCATTTCTCTCACCCTCCTTAACCCTGTCCTTCAGCCTACAACTGGTAAAGCTGGGGGGAAAGGGATTTAAATAAAAATTAGATGTTTTTAACAAAATTGTGAAAGTTTTCTAACCATTGAAAACTGACCTTCCGTCACAAAAACGAAAGAATGAAACACTGCTGAATATTTCTGAGCAGTCCTAAAAGTTTAGAAACGTGCAGTGAAGCTGTAATCAGATGACCCACAGAGAGCTGTACATATTGAGAACAACAACAAAAAGCCCTTCAAATCCAGAATTCTTATGGCTTTAAAAGCATTCAATTACAAGGAACATGAATCAACTGGAGAAGACGCAAGACAGCTTAACACCTTTGTATTGTTTGCACCTTTAATTGACTTCCTTCAGTGCCAGTTCAGGTGATTTTTGTGCATGCAGACACAGTGAAGGCCATAGGAACATTGTGCAAAAGGACACAAATCTGCTCAGATTCTGCTCTTCCTCTTGGTTTTGCATAATTCTCATTCTCTTACGTTAATCTCAGTTCTCTCCAGCATTGTAATGACTGCCCTTATTTATCTGCCTAATTAGGATGTTGCATCGATTAATGTGAATCATCTAAAGTATGCCTGTTTCTTAATGTTTAATGTTATTATCAGTGGAGAGCTATGTCCTACCAGAGTCCATCCACAGAGTTAATGCATACAGGCAAAAAAACTACGCACGATGCTATTCAAAACAATGTATTTCCCACACCCAAACCCCTCTGAACAGTGCAGCACACATCCTGTGCTCTAGATTTCCATCCTCACAGGGGTTATGAGCAGCACCTTCACCCCTTTGGCTCCAGAGCACAGCCCCAGTTCCTGATTTTGAGGCCCTGGATGGAGCCCAGTGGACAAGGCAGGAGGAAATTTTTCAGGGGAGACTTGATGTAAATGCTTGGTTCATGAGCGCCTCACTGCCTGATTCAGGAGGGCAATCAACCTGTCTTTTGGAGCTGCATAAATAATCTTTGGATGGTGGTAGTAAATCTACACCAAGGGTGAATTAACTGCCACTGAGTCATATAAGCTTGGCTTGGGTATGTGGCTTGTAACATGCCTGAGGAAAATAAAAAAGACATTTGCAAGAAAGAAACATTAATTCGCTCCTCCCCATCTTTTCTGTTATTTTTATCTAGGCCAACACGCCTCGCTTTGTGGGTTTTTCTGCTGCTGTTTGTTTCATTTCCATGTGGAAACAATGATTCACAACGAAATGAATCCACAGCGCATCCTTTCTGGCTCCCCGCAGTTTCTGCCAGCCAGGCCTGAAGGTGCCACTTCTCCTACATCAGCATCTTTCCTTCTCAACATCCCTCCCAGGAGCAGACGGATGGACTCTTGAGACCCTCAGGGGAGCAACACCTCACAAGAGGGCATGGGCCTTTCACCAGAAGGACAGAGTGTCCTGTTGGGGTGTCCTCTCCATGCACATCTTGCACTCAGGTGCGAGCTGCTGCAACCCAAAAAGGAAGGAAAACTCTGTGTTTATGGCTGTCTGAGAGCCAGGGGTAAAAGCCTGTCCTAGAAGAAGGTGTAAATGAGAAGCAGCCCGGGGAAGGCCAACAAAATGTAGCAGAACAGGAACGGGGATGTCAGTGTTTACCTACACATTGAAATGTGTTAATCTGTATCACTGTAGCACTCAGGGATTCAGCGCTATTCAATAACAGACACATCTTAGTTTACTAACAGCTTTTGCTCTCCCCGCTTTTTCTTTTCCAGTTTGACCTCTGTTTTTCTCTGTTACCGCTCTCAATTTTATCTCTCTTTCTGAAAATTCAGTGTTTGCAATCTTTTTCCTCTTTCTTAGCTCCAGGCCTCTCTCTCTCTCTCTCTCTTTTTTTTTTTTTAAATCTTATTTTTGGTGCAATACTTGCTGGTTTCCTCCCATTCATGTCCCACTTTCTCTCCTGTTTCCTTTTCCACACAAACAATTTCTCTAACTAGAGGGGCCTCTGCTTCTTGAATACAGCCATTTGTCAGGGGTGAAAGTATTTTCTGCTTCTAAAATTTGTTCTAGGAACCAGTATCTGCTGTGGGGAAGCCTTAGCATATAGCAAAAATGTAAAGATAAGAATTATAAATACCCTGTATATAGAAAACTGTGTATCATTTCAGAAGGATGCACTATTTTGTCTTATTAGGCAAGGAACTTTGAAGTTTGTTGTGTTTCAAATGGCACGCTACATGCCACAACACGTAGTCTCAGAGCAAAATATATTAGGACATATCTCTGAACCCCTATTCTTTTAAGTTCTAAGGTTTAAAGTTTTAAGTTGATAAAGGAGAAGAAAGGAAAGTTGAAACATTCCTCGTGGATAAAATACCATCTGACTAGCAAAACCGCTGTGCAGTATGGCTCATGTTTTACATATTGCTAAATATCACTGAAAATAAATGTGTTCATTTCTCCAAAATACCTCCAGATGGCATTAAAACCCTTCTTCTTTTGGTTTTTATTGCAATATTATTTTAAAAAATGATAATTATTGGAATCATTCTATTAACCATTCCCAGCAATCATACTATCAGAAGGCATAAGGCTGCTAATGCTTAATTCAATTAATAAGTTTGGCTAAATATGCTCACATACTGTAATTACATTCCACAACACAGTCTACAGGACAAGTCATTTCTTACAGCATGTCTAATCTTTTTCTAGATTCATTTCCAGAAGACTTTTAATGTGTATTTGCAGCAGAAATGAAAACATCCCACTATAAATCACCGTTATAGTGCCTCCTTCTGTGACTACTTTTGGCCATGTAACAAATGGTGACACCTTGTGAGATTTACATGATGTAACGCTCTGAATTTAAATAACAGGAATCAGGAAACATAAATTACAGGCAAGATGCACTCTAAAATTCACATGACTGACTGCTACAAGAACTTCGCTCCCTCAAATGGGATTAAAAAGGTGAATGGTTTTGTAGAAATTCATACTGCTCCTGCATGGTAAATATTAAAGGAATTCACTTATCTAGCTCAGTTTGGGAGACTGTTGCTATTTATTTTTCTAACTTGCAGCCCATCTGTTTTGTAGACTGGTTTATGTTGGCAAAACAATTCAGTCCTTTGTATACTGGAGTTAAAAATGGTAAAAGCTTCTATTGTTGCACTAGAGTGAAGGTGAACACTGATATATTACAAGTGCCTGTTCCTATCTATTTCTCGACTTCTTTTGTTAATTCAAAAACATCAACAAAATCGTGAGAGACCAGAGATAGCTGTAATTGGATTTCAAGTAATTCAGAGGTGAAGCTGCAGACTGCAGTCTTTTAAAATTACATCAGTACATCAAAGGCATATGTGACATGATGTTTTTTAGCAAGTGTGACAAACTCCAGAAGCATTAAGGTAATGTTGAAGTCAGGTTGTAAAGGCCAGCCTCACACACCCACAAAAATCATTTCATATCTTTTCAGCATGATAGGGAGCCATTTCACCTGTGAAGATCTCTGACTTACTAGCATGCAAAAGTTCTAGGAATAATTAATGTTTAGTCATTATCTAAAAAGCCTTTTTAAGAACAGCATCACTGAAAGAGCTTTATCTTAATGAAAGAGAAAAAAAATACAAAACACCACCACCAACAACAAAAAACCACAACAGACAAATCCTATTTTGCCCAACCAATCTGATAAAAACATAGATGCTTTCCCTGATCATAAAAGTAAAAGTGACTTACGATGTATGGGTTGCACTTTTCTCTGGACTCTTTGGCTCTACATCACTTTTTCCTATAAAAGAGAAAAACAAAATGACATCAGAAATGGGTGAATAAGGAAATTGCTCAGATGTGATATGTCAAGGCTCTACTCATTGCTAATACTGACTGCTCTTGCCACATGCACAGAATACTGCTGAGGCAATCACAGGGCTGCTGGGGCACTGCTGAAGTATCTGCAAGCTGGGAGTCAGCCCTGACTTGACTTTTCTTGTCACTGGTACTTGTACTCTGGCAATGTCAGGCAAGAAAACTACAGGGGAGGCAGAAAGACTCAAGTAACTCAACCTTTACAAGGAACAGCAAACCTTGGAGGCATAGAAAGGACTTCTACAGCTCTACTATTGATAGTGCATCCCATCCAACATGCACAGACTCCCACACCCTGTTCCAGGAACCATTTCATACAGAGCAGAACAGTATCAGCAAAAGCTACTAAGGCAGAGATTAGGACACACTTCTGCAGATGGGTGTTTGGATTCACACTCATTTTGACACAGTAACTGTTTTAACACCTTTTGACCTGATCTTCAGCTGCTGTAATTAGGGTCTAGAGAAACTCTCTTTGCTATTTTGTGTAAGAAAAAACAAACTTTCAAGTTAACTTATTTTATTTTTTTAAGTACCTAAATACTTGAAAAGTATCAGGGGATCAAGGGTTTCCTCTTCTTCTTGTTTCCTTATGACTCACAAGCATCCTGGAAAAGCACATTGGCTTGTGATGACCTCTTCTTTGGTCCAAACCCACTTATCACTCTGAGAAACCTGAGAGAGTTACAGTTCAGCACAAGGTTTTTCTTTAGCTTTAACATGGATGAACAGGGCATGCTGCTCCACTTGAATCACCTTGAACTTGAATTCTGGACCTCATGACTGCAGCTGCTGATCCTCCTGTGGCACGAATAGCTGTCTACATATGAGTTTATGTTGCCTAGCAGACAATGAGGCACAGAGGTTGTATGTGACTAGCTTACTGATGGATGTGTTTTCCTGCACTACCTTTTAACGAACTTCATTAAGCCAAAACCCACCTGTGCCTTCTGAAAAACCTGTGAAAAGTGTTTGTTTTGTTCAGGTTGTTTCAGTGTTCCCTTGTCTGATCTTCTACTCGTTGACTTGAGCTGAGTGGGTTTTGGATCAGCCCCTAATCTATTTCATGCACATGAACACTGCTCATCATCTGCTCACTGATGGCAAAGTTCTCACCATCAGTTTTCATACAGTGTTGAGGTGTCAGCAATGGCTGGTAGGGGCACCTCTGGAAAATTTGCTGTTGCCATCAGAAAAGGAAGGATTTTGACACCGATGTCTTTCCACTGCTGTAAAGAAACATGCTGAAGGACTTACTCTAGAAAGTGAACTTCTAATTGTGGATGTCTAGTAAAGGAGGTTTGGGTAGTGCAAACACCTTGCTGTGGTGCTTGTAGATCTCATCCTCCCCTGTGGAAAGGTTTGAGTGTACCCAACTTATGTGCCCAATCTTTAGTGAAAAGGAAGCTCTGGATGACTTCAAAAACACCAGTGTCCCTCTGTGAACCTTTAGGGAAGCTAAAGGTACCTAAAATTTAAGCACAAGCTGGGCAGCCACACAGGATGGAATACATCTAGTCCATAAGCTCTAGGTCACTTTTCACTTTTAGCAGAGACTTCAGAAAGCATATCCAGATGATAACCTGCTGGCTAGAAAGCTGTTGCTACAGTGCATGTTTGTCAGCCTTAGGATGCCTGGAGCCGTGGAGCTCATCTGCATTATGGTAATTTGGAACAAGAAACCAACAGTAACAGTTGGCACATATTCAAAGATTTTCTATTCGTAACTTAGACTTTCTGTAAGTGATGAATTATTTCCATGAACACTGGTTTGTTTGAGTGTGAGGGGGAATATGGATTCCTGAGTGCTTTGCCAGAGTTCACATCAGTTCTACTTTCAGCAATGTATGTTAATGTAGCAACAAGGGAAACAGCACAAGTGCTGTGAGGAGAGAGAGGGAAGGGAATCTCTGTGATTTAGCCAAACTGGATATTAATGAATTACCCTACAGTAAGCATTTGCATCTGCTTTAATGCTAATCATCACTTAACATACTTCTGTGTGGAGGGGAAGGATGGAGCTTTTGCAGACAGTAGAAATGCATCAGTCCAGCCTATCAGAGTAGAAAATCTGGTCATTAATGTTTTATCAGTTCTTACCAACTTTGTTCACACTTGACTGAATCACAGAAATTTGAAAAATGTGTATAGGCTAAGCATAGTTGAATGTCACAGATATGCTACTGTTAAGCTATTGGATAAATAAAAGGGCATTATCTGTCAGAACAACTTGCTTTTTCTTTTTTTCTTTTTTCTTTTTTTTTTTTTTTTTTCCTCACACTTGGCTAGACCAAGATTTTTATTTCTATTTTTCATGTTACCTGCCAAATGCATGCAGGTACCATTGTGGGAGGCTGGCACTTGTTGGACCGCTAAAACCTCCCTAGCTCTGTTTCCTTTTAATGGGCAAATTTGTGTAGTCTGTTGTTTTTCTTAGTCAGATGGGAACTGACAAAGGATACATTACCTACCTCACAGGGCTACTGTTAGCACACTTCATTTCAGGTGCTATGCACTGTGTATGTCATCTGAAATGGATGTGGACATGTGTGTGTGTGCACGCCTGTGCGTTGGGGTGTGTGTGCATGCACGCGCCTCCAGAAGATCGTGGTGGAAAACATCAGCCCTCAGATCCTCAGCTGCAGACCTGGGAATTCTTTGCTAGTTCCTGCTACATCTCACACAACTCCCTTCCTAATTGTTTCAAATATTACCGGATGAGAAGATTAGATTTCTGCCATTTCAAAATGTATTTTAAATGGACTTTTGTAGGATTTCCCTGTTGAATAGTGGAAGACCAGAGAAGGCGTGTTCTCCTCTGAGCAGGAATTTGGGTGAATCATTCAACCTAACTGGCATAATTTCCCCTAATTTAAGTATAAATAATAGTTATTGTAACAGAGCAGTACAACTTCAGCCATGAAGGGTTTTTAAATGCTTTGATTTCCTTGTGGGGGAAAGATGAGAGAAATGCAAATGTTATCTACGAGAAGGACAAAGCTAGCAGCTGAAGTAAGAACTTTGCAAACGATGGGCACGGGAGACACTCCACAGAAGACATGGTGCAATGGGGAATACCAGCTAATTGGGACTCTGAAGATGTGTGTTTGGATAATGCAGTACATAGACCATTACATTTCTTTCCCATATGGAGTCATTTGCTAGTATTTCCTAACATCAAACTCCTTTTTCCATGATTTTTCTTAGAGTTTGTTGTACAGGACTGGTAAGGTCTATGTTTTATTCTGTCTGTGTCTTGTTCCATGTCTTTTTCTAACACCCTGACAAGAATCCTCATGGATACACATCTCAGAGGTAGTCAGATTCCTCTGCAACATTAGGAGATGTGTCTCAGTGTCTGAGAGCAACCCTAAATTCTGATACCAGTGAAGAAAGTGTTTCTGCATGGGTTCAGCCACTCTTTGGTTTGATTGCCATCACCCAGCCAGGCAGTATCAAGTGCACTCTAGCCCAACAGCAAACATACACTGATTTTGCTGAGCAGGATGAATGAGGAAATAAGAAGAAGCTGGAGGGGGGAGGGCTGATGGGGGAACTGGAAGTGAAGTGAGGTTGGACACCACAGGAGTAAGGAGTAGAGGAAAGGTGTAAGGTGGCAGGACTGCTTCCCCAATCCACAGGAGAGCAGGTTTCGTTAGAAATGCAGAACAACCTATTTTATTAAAGTGTTGCAAGAAGGAAATACATTAAATTAAACTATGACTAAAGCTATCCAAACACTGTGGCCTCTGATGTCATCGTGAAGTCCTCAGCTCAGTTTGTGTGTTTGTCTAGCTCATGACTCTTTGCACGTTTGCATAGCCCTCCGTATTATGGCCCTTTTGTGCTTCCTTCTCTCATTACTGTATTCATTATTTTCTGACAGAACCTCAGCCATTTTGTGTTTTATTATTTCCTTAGTGCTGGTCCTCACAGCAATATCAAACTGACACTGGCAATTAAGTGACACCACTGCATGTTTCTTCACAACATTGTCTTCCGCCTGACGACCTTTCCCTGGCAAAGAGCTGCACGGTTTTAATAGCCTACGTCTCCCAGACTTGTCTCGCTGGATGTCTTCTCCCTCACGCAGTGGGTGACCAGTCACTTTCAAAGCCCTACCTACCAGCTCAGGGCATTTTTCATCTTCAGTCACAGCCTTGTAATTTGCAAACAGGGCTCTGTGCTGGCTGACAGGTCAGGAAGCTAACAAAATGGTTCTTTTGGTTGAGACGATTTTATGTCGAGAGCAGAGTAGGATCATGTATTTTTAATATGCAAGACAACATTAACAACAGTCAGAGGTGTCAGGGGAGAGGATTAATACTTTGTTTCATGGAACAGTTCAATCTTTCCTTTCAATACAGCTGCTAAGTTTTTTACCATAACTAAATCTAATTAAAGTGCTGCTGGTCTGCACCACAATTTTTACATTGGAGTCCACTGAAAAGCAACAACCAGGAGCCATGCAAGCACACATCACCTCCCTTACCACTCTGCCAGCCAAAAAAGACCCACAGCCACATGGTCTTTGAGGCATTATTTGGTATTGGATTGGTAGGATGTTTATTATGGTGCAATAGCCACAAAATATACCATTGCCTATGACAGGTAAGTGGTAACACGTTTTTCAGCATAATTTTTGGTAGCCTATATCTGGCAGTGCCCTTGCCCAAGCAACTGGGTCATCTTTTTTCTAGCATTTTAGAAAAGCCATTCTTTTGCAGTTTCAGTCTTTCTCACCTATATAATGAAATAGCCATCATGAAATGAATCCTTTTTGTTCTTCCCAGTCCACAAAAGAAATGGTATTTTGATGGTCACCGTTCCCCACATTTGGCTAAAACAGAGTACTTCTTGGCAAAGCTCTATGCTGTCCTGGTCTGCTAACGTCGCTTTCTCAGTCCCTTGGTTTTCACAGTCATTGTCATTCCCTCCACCCAATGCAGCCATAAGCGAGTTAGTACTTACTTGTATTGCTGTGTCCTGTAGATCCCTGTTGTGACTCCTACAATAATAACAGAAAGAAGGTACAATGTGTTATTTTTATGGCACTTTTTAGCTGCAATACTTGCTTGAACATTACCTTAACAATACAAACAATATTGTTAATTGTTCATTTGGTTTAAAAGTCATTTTCAATTACAAGACTAAATCCAATATTTCTTTGAAAATGCTTTAATCCAAAGGCTAGTAAACTTATTTCACAGCAACCCTTTAAAGGTGCAATTCTTTCTATAGTTATTACCAGTCTCCTGCTTACTGTTCATTTATTGATCAGCCAAAACTTGTCTATTATTTTCCACGAGTTTAGATGAGTAGACAGAGTGAAGACCAATATTGTTTCATGGACCGTTGGATTCATGAGGTAGTAGCACAGCTGATTTTTCCTTCTCACATGTTGATATTGACAGCACCAGAGAATGGAAATACAGACTTTAGCACTGGGTCCCTGATATTACAAGGTCAACCTTGTATCACAGCTGTGATATTTATGAATATGGTACAATAAATTGTTTTTTCTTCACATGCAAATGTCCATATATTTTACTCACAGAATTTGTTTACATTCATAAAAATGTGAAAGAAGCCTATACATAAGAGGGAAATATAAATAGATACTATAATAAAATATTTTTAAATTGGGAAAAAATAAGAATACAAGGAGGAGAAGAAAATAACTCTATCATCTGAAAAAAAAAAAAAAAAGAACACTTTTGGAGATACTGAAATATGAGGTTATGAGGTTAACATAAAAATTCTGCCAAGCAAACACCTGACCTTTAACTATATCTGGGGTCTCTCGTTCTGCTCTCTGTTGACCAACACAATGCTAATGATATTGCAATTTTACTTTGGTAGAAATGTCACGTGTTTTGCGAAGCTGTGAAGCGCCTTGAAGACTTTTTGAGAATGCATTGCTGGTAATCAGCCTTACATTAAATCTCCTGAGTAGGTTTGTTTAAATCTGCTACATTTTAAATAGTTCTGGCCAGTGATAGGCAACTCTTAAGCTTTACACATTAAAAACTTGGGTCACTGGCCCCATGTTCATGGTATGAGCAAATTACTGTATATTATTATATATGTTCATTAGCTACTCCTCTTGTTACCTCACATTGGAATCTTGGTTACCATAAAATCAGCCCAGAATAGGCTATATGAAAATGGCCTCTGTCCAGTTATTTCTCTGAAAAATATTGAGTACTTCTGCTGTGCCCTCAAGGCTTTTAATACAACCATTAACTCAGTTCAGGGCCTTCCATCGTGCCAGAAACAGCCTGAGATGTGGTGGGCTATGGTTGATTGAAGGGAAGGTGTCCTCTGTGCAGCTTAGATAACATGAGTACACACAGGAGTACCTCCTCAAGTGCACGCTGCAATTACAACAGTAAGAACTACTCTGAGAGGCCAGGCACACGTAACATTAATTTTTGGTGAGGAATCAGACACTGGACTAGATCTCTGGTACAAAGAGGCTGAGTGATGGGCCAGACACACAGCTGGAAGGGGGAGGTTCCACTTTATGTGTTTGTTCTTTTTACTTCTAGGCAAAAGCTGGAATGTGTACATTTCTGCTACATTTTAAAGAGGTGAAACGGCTGAGAAGTTTGTTGGTTTGCTACAGCTCAGAAGCCAGACTTCAGGCCTTAGGTTGGCCTTAAATTTAAGAAAACAACAACAACAACAACAACAAAAACACAGAACCACATCTTAAAATATTTCCCTTTTTCATTCTTCCTCCAACTCCTGTCTGTGCCATCTCGTCACTTGCTCACCAGATCCCACAGAGATGCCACCCATAGAAATCTCCAAGGTAGAAATTTGAAGAAAGGAACTTCAAGTCCCCAGAGAGCTCAAGGATGCTCTGACCTGGCCAAATAAGTTTTTGCTGTGGGTACTGCAGAAACATGCCTCAGGGGCTGGAGGGCCCAAGGGTTTCTTGGCAACTCCAAATGGAGATTGTCCGAATGGTGGGTATTGGGCTCTTGAAGACTTGGCTGATCAAATCTCCTCCATCTGAACCATTTGCTTTGGAGTAAAGGCTTTCTGGACTGCATGACTTTAATCTGTATAATTTTTATGGCATAGCACACATCTGTAATTCAGTGACACCCTACACATCTGAAATGGGAGACATCAAATTCTGGGGCAAATATTAAGAGTTTCTACCATCATCTACAGTAAAATGTCTCATATGCTGACAATGTCTCTACGTACGTGTTTCATATGCTGAAAATAATTTCTCAATTATTCTAAATTGTCTGCTTTTGACATATTACCTCATCATTTTATGAATGCCTCTGATAAAGGAGTATTAAAGACTTCCCTCCCCACCCCCCCATGACTGAATATAATCTTATGAAGTCAGAATAGGTTTGCAGTGGTGATGTAATGATATATACACTTGAATTTAAATGCTTAATGGCCAGGCTGCCAATAAAAGTAGGCTCTTAGAACATGTTCAGTTTCCAGAGTAGTGAAATTATGTACCTATAGGTGGAGAGATTGTTTTCTGTTTTGGGAAATAGAGTTATTTTGATGGAAATATCCTTGTGTTTATAAAATTGTTTGAAACTGCTAAACAAGGAAATTGCTTACTCTTTTACATTTTCATCAACTTCAGGAAGAATGCACCCTTACCTTTTAACTGTCTAGAATGGTATCTTACCTCTGCCATTGACTTTGCTTTGTTTCAAATTTCACTTCAGCAAAACAAGAACTATAACATTTTCACTTCTCCTTTTAACTGATACTTTAAAGTAAGTGTCTTGATTCTCAATAAATTATTCTTAATAAAAAGGCTACTAAAAATACAGTCATGAAATAGAGCATACTCTTGCTGAGGTAGGAAAAAGTATGCCTTTATGTAACTTAAACAAGGCTTCACTTCTGGAGTTTTTTTTTTTTTTTTTCTTTTTTTTTTTTTTCTCCAGATTGTTAAAATAAACAAGAAAGGAAAAAGCAAATGAAATTGGCACTGAAAAGACAACCTTATTATCATAACTTAGCTTCTGATAATAATCGCTCCAATTTAGTGACAAGACACCAGTTTTCCTGAAGTGGATAAATTAATTCTCAAATAACAAAATGATGGCTGATCATAACATCACATACATATAAATAGAAATCAAATATCCGATCAAGTTTTCAAGGCAGTAAAAATGAAGAAAGAGAGCAAAGATGATCTTGGAAGTCTTTTCCAACCTGATTAGTTCTAGAATGTGAGCATATTCTGAGATGTAAGTACCATATTGTGGTCACAGTCTTGGGCAGCCTGCTCTAGGTGGCCTTGCTTGAACAGTGAAATGTCTACGTTCCACCACAAAGTGCTGCATGGACAGTCACGGACAGGGTGTATGTTAACACAAGCAGTTTATTGGCTTCTGCATGCGCTGAAGCTCCTGGATGGAATGGAGTTTCTCCAAGGGTCTGGGTGGTCACTGCCCGCTGCTAACAGGTGTCTCTGTTGCACTGCTGGAGAGATTGGTGTTGTGCAGCTGTGCCAGGCTGCTGGTGCAGCTGTCTGTGGCCTACGCCAGGCTCAGAAAGGTGTCTGAGCCATCCAACTGCACCCCAAGCGTGATCTCAATGGAGAGGGTGCTCTTGAAGGCATCGGTCAGCTTGATCTTGCAGGAGCGGCGGGAGGGCAGCACCGTCAGGCAGCAGTGGCACAACTGCGGCAGAAACTCCCAGGCTGCTTTCACCAAGGCCTGGAACCAGTGGGTGGTTTCCTCCACAGTCAAGTAGGAGCTGGTGCAGTGGCTACGTAGGAGGCTGGGCTCCTGTCTTCTGCTCAGCTCGTCCTCGGGGTGATGGAGGAAGCACAGCATGTCCCCCACCAGCTGCTCCCTCGTGCAGGCTGGGGTTCCTCGTTTGCATCTTCCCCACGGCACCCAGTTCTGGGTGGAAGGCATGTCCCGGGGGAGGCCTCAGGGGCATGAGCAGGTGGTAGAGGACATTGTCTTCCTGGGCACTGCCTTATAGAGGCAGCCCATGCTGATGGCTGGCTGCAGCTGTGGCTTGAAGGGACAGTTGCTGGAGAGTCCTTGGCAGGCCCCAAGAAGTTCATTCACCAGCTCCTCTACCACCTTGCACTTGTCAGCCATGTATGGCATTGGCCACTGGGTGTGATTGGCTCAAACCCTGCCCAGATCCCAGGTGTCATCAGAGTCACTGTCTTGGTCTGCATCACCATTGTCCTTCTTCTTCCTTGCAGAGCTGCCCTGCTTGCTGCGGCTGCCCGGCTCACGGCTTCTTTTCTTGAGCCGCTGGCAGGAGGTCAAACAAGGCCCAGAGATGCCACTGCTGCAAGGCAGTGAAGAGCAGAGCTCCCAGGGCCACCCCACTCTGCTCCTCTGCACGCTGCTGCATTCTCTCATGCATATCCACATCCGTGTGATCATCCACCCACCACGGCTTCTGGGCAATGCCCAGCACAGCCATGGCAAGGAAGATCGGATGAGCCATAGCCAGCAGGAGGTGCGAGCTGCACTCACCGACGGCCCAGGCCACAGTGTGGTGGTGCTGCCTACTGCTGGCCCTGATGACAGCTCCTCTGCTGTGACCCATCCTCTGTGCTGTCAAAGGCACCACAGCTGCATCACAGCAATCCCCCTCGCCTTGCATCTCTAAGTTTGGGTGAAGGTCCTTGCAGCTCTTGGACATGAGAAGACTTATCATGTCACACATAATGTCCCTAAAACAGTGATGTCACTAAACAGTCCCTAAACCAGTCCCCTCATAAACTCGTGTTGTCTATGACTGATGACTACATTGTCTTTCAGGTGTTTTTCAGTAACTCCTGGAATAATTTTCTTCATAGTTTTACCTGGCACTAAGGTGAGACTGATAGGTCTGTAATTACCATGGTGTGGGCACGGTCTTGGGCAGCCTGCTCTAGGTGGCCTTGCTTGTGAAGGGGAAATGGACCAGGTGACTTCCCTAGGTCCCTTCCAACTTCAGCTGGCTTGTGGCTCTTTTTTTTTTTTTTTTTGGAAAATGCTTCCCAATTGTGTGGCAGTGGTGCACTCATAGGTGCAACCTATGCCCACGTTCCCCCACAAACTGCTGCACAGGCAGTCATGGACAGGATGTTTGTTAACTGAGCAATTTGTTGGCATCTGCATAGCCAGAAGCTCCTGGAGGGAACAGAGTCTCTCAAGAGTCTGGGTGGTCACTGCCTGGCTGCTAACAGCTGTCTCTGTTGCAAGCCTCCACACATCTTCCTCAGCTGCCTGGGACCCCAAATACGGTTTGGCTACAGAGAAACTGTTCAAGAGCAATTCCCACTGCCTGTTGAGCAGTGTATTCTGCGTGTCTGATGTGCTCAGTCCTGAGGCACCAGCACCCAGAGGATGTCTGGGACAGGCAGACATCAACGGACCTCAGTAAACTCAATTCTGGGGGTTTTTCAATAACTCCCAGAATAAAATAAAAATAATAATAAAAACAAAACAAAACAAACAAAAAAACCTCCATAGTTTTACCTGGCACTGAAGTGAAACTGACTAGAGGGAATAGCCTCAAGTTGTGCCAGGGAAGGTTTAGTTTGGAAATGAGGAGACATTTCTTCTCAGAAAGAGCAGTCAGGCACTGGAACAGGTTGCCCAGGGAGGTGGTGGAGTCACCATCCCAGGAGTCCAAGGAAAGGTTGGACGTGGTCCTTAGGGACATGGTTTAGTGGTGACATTGGTGGTAGGGGGATGGTTGGACCAGGTGGTCTTGGAGGTCTTTTCCAACCTTATTGTTTCTAGGATGTATTCTAGAAAAGGAGGCAGCAGAATTAAGAGCATTTTTTCCCCACACAAGAGTAGAGAATTAATGCCTGAACATGAAAGCTCATTCGTACAAGCATCGAATTTAATTATTCATTTAAAGTTTATTTATTAAGATGTTTTTAATAAAATTACAATCAAATAATGCCTAATCATTTGTACATAACAAAGTGTGACAGAGATAGGAGAAAGGAAAGCACATGCAGCCTGTCACATCACACACTGATTCAATTATCCTTAAGCTTTGAAAAACAAGAAATAAAGAGACAGTCATTGCCCCTTCCTAGTAAATTCAAGAGTACAAATTAATTCCACAGAGAAAGAAAATTCAAAGTTAATGATCAAGCGTAACTTTATGACCTATATTATATAGAGGACAGCTCCCTGTATGTGCTCTCCTGGTAGTGTTGTGCTGGAAAACCTACTGGGCAGTAGCTAACACTTCAAACCTGACAATGACTTCCATTCTTGTGGATTAATGTAGACCTCCAATGTTAGTGAGGTCTGATTTTATATGCATGTGTAGTATATGCACATACACCTTCCCATCCACAGAGTATATTGAGCTATATAGGTGGATGTATCCACACACACAGTTTCAAAAATGTAATTCTGTTGTATGTGTAATATATAGAACTCAGTTATTTAGCTTTTATTGCTAGACTGATTTCAAAACCAGTCTAGCTATAGTTCCTGTGGTCTTTGCAACTTTAATAGCCTCATTAATAAATTTCAAGTTTCAGGTTGTCAAATCACTAATTACTTGAGTTGCAGGTGAAAAGTAGTTTGGTATGTACAGGAAGTAATGATGCTGACACTCAGTTTTTATAGACAGAAAAGAAAGAATGATTTGCATCCTTGCAGCAAGGTGGGAGTCTTACAAGCTTTTTCTCATTCCCGAGATCATGAATACCTTTTCACCTGGGATTTTTGTTGTTGTTGTTAAAGGATTGCAGTCTATTTACTCCTCTGGAGTGGAGTTGGTTTGAAGAGAAACTGCAAATGACCTGAACTGGTCTCTCAGCATTTCCATAAAGGCTGGAAATGAATTCACAGTACCATACACTGCATGGAGATGAAGAGATGGAGAGAAGGAGCTGATGCCCCAAAGTTAGACTTTTAGTCTCTTTGCTGGTCTTGCCCACTACTTGCCTGATAGGCTCATTTTTCTGAGTAACTTGACATCCTCTACAGTTTGGTATATTTCTCAGGTTCTAATAACTTCGGACAGCTGTGTAGCTTATCTGTAGGAAAGCTTCCTAAGAGTTAAGGAGTTATCTCCTATGAGATCCAATAAGTAGTTTTTCACTACTCTTTGTGAAAAACAACAGTTAGCTTATGAATATTTCAAAAACACTACTGAAAAATTAGGAAAGCATTATTTGGATTTGGGAGCCTTAAAAGCTGATGCCTTCTTGAGTATCCAAATCTATAGATTCAGAGAAGGTTAAATAAACCCATTTTAATTATTTAAAATATATTTACAAATAGAGATGGTATCTAAATTTATTGTTTTTTATGGCCAGTAATGTAGGATTTTTCCAAGAGGAGATTCACTGGGTACTTAATCCACATCTCACACAAAGAACTCTAATTTCTGGCTATGCAGGCCACCCAACACACAATACAGTGTCCATGTCATTATATGTATAAAGGTATGTGCATAAACTATTGGATAAAATCTCATCCATCCTTAGCTTGAATAAAATGGGGATTCTACTTTGTTAGGACAAGAGGCAACCAACTAGAAAGGTCTCTTTAAAAATGAATGGTAGACCTCCAAAACAGCTTTGCAGTTCAAGCTATCAGAGTATTTCCCAGAGAGACGGATGAACAGGCAGAGAGAAAATGAGATAGTCAATATCAGCCATTATTCACATATCTTTGCCCTACAGTCTGTGGTTCTGTTATTCCTATATTTATCACAATACAATTAGTTGTGAGGAAGTGAGTTCATGACCATCACACACATTTGCCAATAGGGGCATACTTTGCCCATACACATCTGCACACGTGCAACACAAAAACATTTCATGGTAATAATTGTAGCAGAAACTGCAGGGCTGCAAGCACCATTTCATTTTTGTCATTCACATTTGAACGTTTCACCGGCTGGTAAGTTGCTGATCCATCTCCTACTGGGCTTATTCTAACTTAGGAAGCCTGTAGCCCGCCTACCATCTTCAATCAACTGTCTGTCTTCAATGAGCAAAAACAGTGAGTTATTTCCTTCTTTTTCTTTCATAACATGCCAGAGATGTTTTGGTTTACACCCCTGGTACTTCAAAATCATGACACTATCATCCACGGAAAAGCTGTTTTACCGTAGGCAAATTTTGACGTTTTCTTGGCTTTGTGGTTACAATTATTCTGTGCAATAAATTTTGCAGAATGGACTTACAGTTACCAAAGGAACTTTCTTTATCAGGAAAAGGGCTATAAATGGCATCAATGCCATCTTTCAAGTTTTAATATTTCAAGAAAGATGCTTGTAGCATATAAACAGTATATGATGATACAATGTGAGAATTGTATTGGCTTATCCACAGGATATCTGACCTCATTCCATCCTGATTTACCAAGTATGAATATTGTGGTTTCCCCAAGTTGTTGTCAATAAACTTCGCTGTACCCCACCATATGCTGCCTGTGATACATATACATTACTGGAGCTGGTTTCAAGGGACCATCAGCAGGACCAGTGGCCTTGGCCCTCTGGGGGGACCAGGGACATTGTGGTCCACAGCCATTGGATTTGGGCAGGCAAATACTTCTGTGGCTCCTCCAGGCATCACTGCACTGCACTGCCTGCCTCTGTAGCAAAACTACCCCTGAAACCAGGTCGGTAGCAGGGGATGTCCACCTGCTCCTCAGCCCCTAGCTGTGTAGGCCAGTGTATTAGCAAAGCCCATCTCAGCCCTTGATGGACAAATGAACCAAAAGCTACTGGATGCGAGCAGGAGCTTCTTGACTTGCAGCAGCTGTATATGCTCTGAAGTACTGGTCAGGAGCCTCAGCAGGTGCCCACAGAAGGCACCACTTCAGGACACCCCACCAAGGACACCTGTGTTTTTCCCTGTGGTAAAGAACCTGTGGCCATCACACGAGGGTCAGTGTTGCTGCCATAAAATATGCAGACAAGACCATGTACTGCTGCAGAGGCTGTAGGCAAGGAACAAGCAAGGGGATAATGGCCCACAAATGGAAAAGTCTTCAGCACTGCATCAGCCTCAGCCCAGAGCCCTCACATGCTTAACCAGAGCCTGTGCAGGATGTATTTTGAGGTGCAGAAGGCATGACTCTACATTGTTACATCTCTTACCTTGTTTGGGAAGGAAAACTTGTTTTGTTCTGCCTTCCCTGGTGTGTGAATAGCTGATAGTGGTGGAGGCCAAGAATGGGTCATCTCCTGAAAAACAATATTGTACAGCAGACTGTATATAGAAAGTCAATGGAATAAGAGACAATAACAGTATATCAGTAGCACAAATGTCTGGGTAGTGCAATACGTAAGTTACTGCAGCTTCTAGGAAATGTCCAGTTTACATATAATCTAGACAATACATGATCTACATTGATTTTTATCGCACATTCTTGAGAGAAGTTCTTAAGTACCATTTCATTTTCCTGAATAGTTAATGCATCTTAAGTGCAAGAAGTTTGATTTTTCTGACAATCAGCAACCACATTTTTATCATGCAATGTATTCTGTCTGGTGAGACTAACAGAATAATTTTATTTTTACTTTTTGTAGTATGGGAACAGAAATCTCAGTTTGTGGCCGAGTAATGAAGTACATCCTATGGACTAATAAAATAAATTTCACAGGCAAGGTCAGAATGATAAATGTTTAACACTCTGCACTTGCCCAATGGTTAATTCCTAAAATTGCCTTTTCCATACTGAAGGAATTGAATAAGCTCCTAGCTGCCACTTGTTTGTGCCTTACAGGTGACAATTGTGCAGCAAACCCTAAGCAAGGTGTGTTGCACTCCACCTTTGCCTCCTCCCCATTATTATTGTCATCATTATTGAAATACATTTTTAATAACTAAGAGATGCAAGTAGCTTGAATTGACTTGTATGCAGTTATTTCTGACCCAGCTTCAGGTAGCAGGCAGACACACCTTCAATGTCATTACCTGTCAAGGAAGAATCAGTTGGTCTCCAAAACAAGTCTGCTTTTAGGAAGGTAGGGGCTGATGGATCTGTGTGAGTTAAACACTTCAGATAAGAGATGTTTTGTTAAGAGAGAGGCTTCATATTCCTCTCTAATGTAGGCTGTTATAAGATGGATGTGGTTTTTGACATGTTCAGCAGCAACAGCTATAATATTTGGTGCACAGTAGCTTAACAGAAGTTATATGAGAAACAATGCAGAGGATGACAATCCTGAAGAGCCAGCCCATAAGTTTCAAGAGCTGAAGAGGAAATAACATCCTGCCTAAGCATGGGACTCACTGATACTATCAAGAGTTTGCCTGACAGATGCTTTGTGGGTTTTTGATACCATTAGTTGACTCTGGAATTGATTCTCAGTGATATTCCAAGGAGATGTGCTGAGATCTATGATCACTCCCAGAATAATACTGAAGTTATATTTCCATGACTCATTTCTTTTTAAAAAGAAAAGAAATTGTTCTAGTTTGAAAGAAGGTGTGGGTGAATTTCTTGCCCATGCTTCACTAGTGCTGATGGAAGTGCTTCCTGACCCTGCATGGACTGAGATGGGGCATTTTTTACATAAAAGAAAGTCTCTGGCTCTTCTGCCACTGAACAGATCAGCCCTTTCAACATAGTTTATTAGTAATAAATGTCACCTTTAAAGCGTTCTTGATAAACAGTTTATTTCCTAATAAAAACTACATTCTTTTATTTTATTTGAGGCTAAAAAGTTACATGATTTATTATACTTCTGTAATCTACGTGGGTGCCTGTAATCAGCACATCATGTGGTTTGCAGTTTCAGTATCAGAATTGCTTTGCTTTTCAGTTCTTTGAGGCAGATTGTTCATCTTATGACTCGCTTATCTGATAAGTGCCAGCAATTGCACTATATAGTAAGTTTTAATATACAATAAGTTCTTTAAACACAGGCAAGCAAAAACACAGGCTACTAAAAACACAGGCAAGTGGTTTGACATTTGGAAGGGAGCAGTCCTACAGCTGCAAGTACCTGGCAGAGGTGCTAATATTTACAAAAGATGAATGAATTGCATACTGAGAAATATTCCAGTCCTAAGAGTTTATGACAACAAATTTGTGGAAAGCAGAGTTGCAATAGGGACTTTTACTCCTAAGGCTGTGATCTAAAAAAGGATCAGTTCCTCATCTTCTTTCCTCCGTTTTTCTTTTACATGACCACTTGCTTACTTTCTAGAAAAGCAAATATTGTGCATACAGAGGAAAGGTGTTTCCACCTGTAAAACTCCATTCCCACATAAAGTGTTTTTCCCAACGAGCTGATGTGCTGAGCCCCAAAGCTTTCATAGGAAAGAATTATGTAGCCCTTTCTTTTGAAGGGCAATGCTTTATATTACATCTGTCAACTAAAGAATCGGGCCAGACAGACTGGGAGCTTCTGGTGGTTTTGAACTAAAGTCATCCTACTTGTGAAATACACTGCCCAGTACTTATGATTTCCATTTGCCTAAGCAGCAGTTCCTCCATGTTATACAGTGGCTGACCCCCACAGTCATGTTCATGGAAACATCTTCTGAGAAGTCTGCTATATGCTGTGCAGAAACCAATCTGTTAGCCAGAGCAGAGCTCTTCCCTCCCTCCTTGTGTGCTCAAGTCTGACAATGATACCTTCATCCATGGAAAGGACTAGAGGGCTGATTAAAAATAAAGGTGACCTTTTTTTTTGACATGTCAAAATCTTTCATTTCTTCTTTTCCCCAAGATTATTTCTCATCCACACTTCAATGAAAAATGGCCTTAATCGTCTTTTTTTTTTTTTTTTTTTTTTTTTCCATTTAGCTTCTCTTCTTCCTCCCTTTGTACTTTGAGTTGTCGTATATAATAAAGTTTTCTACATAATTTAAATTTGATGTAACCTTTTCTGACACACAGATTTAGTAATATCACTGATATTTACCTTGGTTAATAATTGCTATTATAATGAATATCTGAATGTGATTTTACCAGAATAATATTTTGAATTGTGATCCTACCATTTATTTATTGCTACCCTTTGAAATTCAGACAACTTAGAAATGAAATCAAATTAGAAAACAAAAACTAACGTATAAACAGAAAGCATAATATAAGCAAAATCTGCAAACTATGGGTTGTCAACTTTCAGCAGTGGTAAGCTTTAAATGCAGTAAAATATTTTTTGAAGAGAGAAGCATTAAGCTACGTGCAGAGTCTCTTTCTGACTGCCAAGAAGAGAATCTCAAAAAACAGAAGGAAGGATTTAGGTGTCCAGAAAGGTCAACAGCAAACAGAAACAAGTATAGAATATGTCCCTGTGCACAAACTCTTGTGATTTTAGGCTCTCTCTGAAGATATTTGACACAGATTAAAAGCACTGGTGGCATATTATTATATAAAGATTTTTCTTAGTGTGTGGTGTGAAATGCTTGAAAATGTAAGCCTGAAAGGCAACTGTTTAACTAACTAAATAAAAAGGATTCAACTTGTAATTCAAAAAGATTGTGAAAATAATATTTCATGCACAGCTTCTCTTTTCTGGTCAGCTAACTTGCCTGTCTTTGGTGTTAGGGTTTGGCAGTATTGGCATAAAGTACCCACTGGACTGAAACCAGCATTTCAGATCTACTGATGAACAGCACTAACAATGTAAATGTTCGTAAGATCCTCTGTACCTTCAAACTGGTGTTAAGAGTAATGATTGGTGCAAATGATTTTTTAAATCAGAAAGAGAAATAATCCTGGGATGTTTAAACATAAATAGAACAAAAAAAATATTTCCAAAACATCTTGTACCAGCCATTAAAGTTAAGGGTCTGATCTTAGACCAATTTAGATCTTTCTCCCATCTTACTGCACTAACCTTAGAGTCCTGAACAATGTTAACTAAAGGAAACACTGAGATGCGATTTGTGGTCCTGAAGTATGGAAAACAGATTTCTAGTCTGAAGAATAAAGCCCTGACCAGACTGCTTAGAAATGGATGTGAAGAAGAATGCGTGCCCATCTGCAGGACAGGTTATCTGAGATGACAGTAACAACCCTACTCCTCCTGCAGCCAGATGTATCAGACCAAAGGGCAGCTCAAATGGTCTGGGATGGGGAGGACCAGCAGAGTTTGCATGTACAGGGACAAGGTGGACAAGGGGACAGCAGAGGAGGCGTCTATGGGAAGGGACAACCAAATTGCAACAGGCCACGCAGTAGGGGTCTCAGTAGACCTCTGATTGCCCCCATTTTTATTAACACATGCTTCTCCCTGTAAGGATTACAGTGATGCTGTTTCCAGCTGACATCTTTGTGGTGGTGGCAACGGCACGTTTCATCCACATGCACATTGTAATTCTGTGACCGTGTTCTTCTTTGCCTGTTGTAAATCAGTTTTCAGCAGTTATACATAAATGTCCAGCTCTACAAGTTAAAAATGTCTAAACCTAGTTAATCTGAGTCAGCATACAAACTATGCTTTTCTTCTCACTGAAGGGAAAACCTTCAGATAAAGAAATCTATAGTACTGTGTATCCTTGCTCCAAATGTAGTTTCTGCAGCAACAATTAAGTAACAAGACATTTCCTGTGGATTAATGTCAGCTTCGTGGTGTTTTGTTTGGGGCTTTTAACCCTAGCTTGTAGGTAATTTTTCAGGAAAAGTACCATGCAGAGGTAAATAATAGTATTTACTCCAAACTCAAGGCAATGCTGTTTATCTAGTGCTATCAATCTTGCTGTGTGGTGTATGATTCTAGGAATGGGTGAACTGATTCAGAAAAATTGTAATTAAAAACAAGTTGTGGATTCAGTCTCATCTAAATTTAAATTCTTGCCACATGTATTACCTTGTTCATTCGCTGCCACAACTCGAACATATCATTGGCCCATTAAGAAAATTGACTGTTTAATCCTCCTCTTTGCTGGTGCTCACCTAGCCAATTCTTGATTCATAATATTTTGTCTCTCACAGAGGGTGATTTAAGAAATTTTTGTAGCATCTCATAAAGGACCCTGTCAAATACCGTTTGAAAATTATCTTAGCTGGCTCAACTTTTTACACAGCTCTACTGACATGTCACAAGAATTATAGGGGATTGGTGAGACACAATTTTCCTTTGCAAATACTCTGCTGGACAGCACACAGGGACCACAGAGAGGCTCTCTTTATGGTCACCTATACTGAAATGCAGCTTTTAGGTAGGCATTAGATATATTTTTTCAGCTGGAAGTAGAGGCAACACAAAACTAACCAAGAGCTTTCCAAGACCTCTTAGCAAGTGACCAGAGAACACCGTTTGAGAACCTCTAATCCAGTTACTCTCCTCTCTTCATAGAACAGATTTTTATTTTGAAACACAGGAGACCCTCTCTTTAAGTGTTGTCAACTGGCAAAGATCCCTTTCAATTCAGTGAAGCTCCACTGCCACTAGTTGACAATATGGCTATGATTTTAGTGTCAAACATCCAAAGCAAAGTGTCTGACAATGAAACTTCTGGAGACTATGTTGAAGCTGACAGCATTTCACTATGATAAGGTTCTCATGATAAGAAGAATCAAATTTTCATTTTTTAAAATTGATTCCTCTAGTGTCTGTTATTGCTGTGACTTTTCTCACCCAAGCCTCAAATATACATCTGTAAAATAGCAACATAAAGCTGTTTCCTCTTGTTTCTTTAAGATGTCACTTTTCCAAACTACACCTACTTACTCCTTTTTTCTTCTTCATAAATTCACTATTTTCCATTGAGCACTTGATCATTATATTTTTTCAATTTGAACATCTTTTATTTTGTTATTATCCTTTTGGCAGTGCATTATTCAGAACTACTATAACCCAACAAAATACCTTGCCGTTTTTCAGCTTCTGTTGTTTAATGTATTACTTCATTTCCATCCACTTATTTAGGCAGGTTTTGATTTACAGTTAATATTTACGTTATGTATGATGTCAAATGCTTTCTAAACTTGAGATAAATGACAAACGTTTTTGCATGCACACTAACTGGAAGATGACACAAGAGAACCCATATGAGCTCTCTGTGACGGAGCAAGAAATAGTCTTAAGGATACCATTTGTGCTGAGCTGGGTGCTGGTTCAGCACCAAGTCTCAGTCAGCAGCAGTTCTGTCTCCCTTATTCCTGCTGAAATAATTTCTAGAAGTCATTTATTTATTTATTTATTTATTTATTTTCATGGCAATCTGCTGTAAAACATGCTACCATATTTTCCCTTTGCCTCCAGTCCCAAGACCCTTCCAAGGCCTTGTTGCTTTCTATGACATTAATTTCTTTCAGTGGGCTTTATCAGAATAACATTCAAAGATATATGACAGTCTGGGAGAATGCTTGTCAAGGAATTTTTTGTCTTAAGCAAAGAAATAAAAGCAATTGTGTAGCTTGTGACAGAGTCTTTTGCGCTGTGCTTAGTTCTTCAGACCCACACAGGTGGACATCACCTTAATTGCTTAATGGAAACAGGACTCTATGTGTGTGTGCGTGTGTATGTGCATCTTAGGGAGAAAGCAAGAAAGCAAGAGAGAGAGAAAGAGAGAAACTGAGAAGGAGAGAAAGAAAGAGAGAAAGAGAGAAAGAGAGAAAGAGAGAGAAAGAGAAAGAAATTAGGCCCTTGGAGAGGGAGAAGGTCAGAGATTTTGCAGACTGCAGCATTAAATAATGTGTTTAGCATTAAATCTCCAGATGTTTGGTATCTGCAGAGCTAAACCACTCCAAATCATGAACATTTGTAATGTGATCTGTGGATCAAATCACTGTATAGCAAATCACAAATGCCAATGCAATTCATTTATGTTTGGAATTTATCTCTGCTTTAGTGGAACCATCCTGCAAATAACCTGCAACATTTAGTCAGGGTTCAACAATCTAGGACAGACAAACATGAAAAAATTCTACACCCACTTATCAAACTGACTTACTTAGCTCCTTCAGTGTGTGATTATAATTCTTTAACAAGGAGTCTTGCATATTGTTATTCATTTATGGGGTCCAAATGAGCTTATCATCTATGGATATCCAAGAGAATAACACCTTGATCCTAAGAGCAAGTATTAGCTAGGGCATAACCTTTGTCAAGCTCTCTCATACTAGAGTTAAAGCCAGAAAGATTTCCTACCTCTATCATGAAAGAAAGAACATGTACAGGTATATCACAGAACAGAAACTAGGGGAGTTCCATAAAAACTTTATATATTTTTCTCTCAACATCAAAAAAAAAATAATGAAAAAAAGGAGACAAAACTGCTCTCTATGATCTTAGTTGGGAAGCTATGTTTTTAACTGAATGCACTGGGCCATATGATATGACAAACTGTCTGAAAACCAGCCTTGCCTGGGCAAGCTGAGATGATGTGGTTAATCAAGGTACAATCTTTATTAGTGCATTAACCTCCTGCACCCAAGGACTGTGGATTCTAATTCCTGAATTGCCATGCAAGACTGATGCAGCCAGTTTTCTGGTCTCAGTTGGCAGCAAGCTAACAGAAGTGGCTAATGAAGATGAATAGCTGCCTCTTGGGAGTGGGGGGAGGAGAAAGAGGAAAGGAAAAGACCTAGGATACTTCAAGGTCCAGATCTCTGCATGATTTCAAATAATAATGAAAAAGTGCACAGAGTTGACATTTTCAGAGATCATAACAAGCATGTTAATTCTGCAGTCTGCTAACAAATAATGGTAGCAGCCTCAGGATTGCTCTGGAAATATTTCAAGAAATTAAAGCAAAGGCTATCAAAAATAAAGACCAAGACACTGGTCAGGGTCTTACTCTGTATTTGACAGATGATTATATATATATGGACAAAGGAGCGGACAAAAAATGCCAAAAGCTACAAAACAGATACATTTACTATGAAAAACATCTGTGGTTTGGAGAACACAAAATACCACCACAGTAAATATTTAGCAGTGCTGAAATATCTTTACCACAAATGCATGTAATGTTTTAATATAAACTTTCCTTTATCCCAGACAAAAATATGCTGCTAAATGTAAGGATGTCATCAAAGAAGGATTTGGAGGGGGGTAAGGGGAGAGAACAAAAAAACTAATTTTCTGAAACTAGGCCTTTTTTCAGGATTCTTGTCCTGTGTCAGTCTGGAAGCTTTCTGATAGGTACATTAATGGTCCTGATTCATCCCCTGGGCAGAAGGTCAAATAGTCACCAGATTGGCCTAAGTTGATCTTAGTTCCAGTCTTCTATACTTGTGAAGCCAGTTTAAGAGGACTGGGGTACCAGAAAGCCTCACATAGTCCCTGGGAACCTGAGGGCTCATACAAAGAGTGCTTTTATGCATCTACAGTGGATGCTCACCCGTGGGTATGAATCAATAATTTTAACTCAGCCAACTAATTGAATATTTCAAGCTTCACAAACTTATGGGTAGTATAGCAGTACCTGTGTGCTCTGTGCACAGGCTATGGGCAGACATTACATGAAATAAACATCTTGTGCTCTGGGTTGAGGTTTAAGGCGCTACCAGAACACCTTTTGGCTAACGGACCTGCAAAGCCGCCAGCATTAACAAGGTGAGGGAAAGCATCTGTTTCCTGCTACTACAACAACCTCCTTGGTCAGGTGAAAAGGTGATAGAGAGGGTAAAAAAAAGACCACAGAAAGAAAGAAATCAGAATTAAAGTACCAGAATTTAAAGTGGTCTGAAATGTGGTTCTATGAAGCACAGCTCAGTAAGGTTTTGCCATTACAATTTCTTAGTGACATTAGAAGAAAGTTGCTAAATTTGCAGGTAAAAATTACAGCAGGCTGGCGTCTCAGAATATGGATCTGAGCACCAAGGCAGGGGCTCTCTTTCCCTTTTCCCTTCTGTAGCACAGAGAGGTTGTGAAAAACAAAGTGGCCTGTAAATCCTGCCTGGACAACCTTACATGGATGTGGCTGACTGCAATTAGCAAACAATTTTGTTTATGACACTCTGACAACTTGGGGAATCTGTTCATATACAAGGCATTTATTCTGAATGAGATTAAGAAATCAGTGTAGCACTGCATGCTTCAGTGTATTCAATTCAACCATCTGTTCTCAAGGCTGCCTGTGTACCTCCTAGATCTGAATTGACAGAAAGATGTTAAATCTTGATGATTCTTATTCTAGAAGGAGAACAGCGGCACAAAGTGGTGGCTGAAGCTGATGGAGACCAATTCATCTAAGAGTAGAGATATGTAAAGAGCTGAGCATGGACAAACTCATATCTATAAATGAAGGACACCAGATATTCCTAGTAAAGTGGGACAGTGCACAGGCAATAGAAAATAATCTCCCACTATTTTTGGGACACGGTTTAGTGGGCAATATTGGTGGTAGGGGAATGTTTGGACCAGATGAACTTGGAGGTCTTTTCCAACTTTTATGATTCTATGATACTATGATTCTATCTCATGCTTTGGCCCAAAGAATTTGTTCAATCATCATCTATTTGAAAAAGGGAGAAGTAACATGGTAGAATGCTGTGAGGCTGATGTTGGAACAGCCTGTTTCCTTTGCCGACATTTCTTCAAAAATGTTGGAAATTGAAAGAAGGTGAAAAGAGGAACAAAAAAGATGACAGAGATTTACAGAGATCAGCCCTAGTAGAATAAGAGGTACTATGCTTTGATCTCATGAATATTTGCTGGGAAAGGGGAAGGTTGGGGGGGTGGTAAACAAACCCTTTTTTTCTAACATGACTTTTAGAAAACTTATTTGCAGCCAAATGCTGCCTTCTTGTATCACAAACCAGTGGCTAGAAGGAGAAAAAGGCAAACTGAATTTAGGCAGAAAAGAATAATGTCTCACGAGCTGGTGGTTCACTGCTGGGATACAGTGCTACAGAAATAACTGTCTTCATTCCTTGAAGTCTTCAGATCAAGAAAGGATGCTTTTCTGAATGATATGCTCCAGCCAAATACAAGGTAATAGGCTCAAAACAGGGGAGAATGACTGCAGTTATCTGGATTGTTACACAGGTCAGAACACTAGTCAGACTGGGTGATAAAATGCAATGTTCAGACTCACACCTAAAATATACCTAAAGTGGGGTTCATGTTCTTTGTTTTGGAGCATTTTTTTTTTTTTTTTTTTTTTTTTTTTTTTTTTTAGTCCATCAAAATCCTTAACATTTATGTTACACCATCTTGTAGGTCATGTCTCTGTCTCCAAATCTGAGAGTGCTACCATATTTCTGTATCTTGGCCATCTTCCTATCAGGATCAGGCTCAAGAATGCATAAGGGCTCCCTTCCCTATGTTTCCTAGAAACATGTATACTCCACATGACCTTCTAATACCTTCACATTAAAAATACATTGGTGTTCTAGAAAGGTCAGCTGTGATCACCCAAAATGTTTTCCTTAATTATATAGATAGCCCAATTTTAGGTTTTCCAGTTTTAATGGTGCCAAGCAGGTTAGTTGGCTGGTTACATTTCTGTCACCTTTTTATTCTAAAAAGTCACATTTGGATTCTGTCTCAGCCTGGAAGAATGGTTGGGGTGCGGACTGCAGAGGAAAGCTGTGGTGCTCCCTATTAGGTGCTCATCCTCACTCCCTGGGGATGGGACTGGGTCGTGCAGAATGGCATTCCAGCAGCTCTACTGAAGCCACCACCCAAGGAGCAGTGTCTTAAGGCATGTGCATGGCACATGGCATACTTATGCTGTGATTTTGTTCAGAAGTTATGAGGCGTAGCAGTTTTCATTGACTTTAATAGCACAGGTGGGCAGAGATTTGGAGAAACAGGATAGTCCCTCTTAGATAAATTACTAGATAACTTTGGAACTTAATCTGCAGTGAAAATGAAATCTTAAATCTTTCACAGTATGACGGTAGAGGTTCTCTTGGAAATGATAAAACATGTAGTTGAACCTCCTCAAAGCGACCATAAGACTGCACCTTCAACTGTTGAATTTAGCAACCTGTGAATTGACAGAAACATTTGTGGACAAGAATATCTGACAGCATTTTAGAGAGGTGAAGTGATTTCCTTTTCTTTTTGACATCTTCCAGTGCTGATGTTTGAATGATTTGATTGAAAATGTGTCTCAAAACCAAAATGAGATAAGACGAAGAAAAGATGCACCAGAGGACTGCTCAGAATACCTGAGGATTTTAGTAGAGAAGTCCCACTGGATGCATTCTCCATCTGAAGTCCCTGAAGTCCTTCTGAGACCCCATCCATGCACACTGTGAACATTGGCCTGTACAAACTACATGCAACAATGGAGGAAGTTTCATTGTTCAGAGCTGAGGCAAAATTAAGATCTGGGAAGTGATAAGATGCATGTCCTGCTGTTATGTTCCAGTCTTTGTTTGCCTTAATGAGGCACTGACAGATAATCCAGGACTTTTCATGGCAATAAAGTGTTTGGTGAGAAGGCTGCACTGGCATCCTCTTGTCATCATTTTTATCAGTTTCTCAGAGTCAAAGCCACCAATCAGCAGACACAAACAGACTGTTTTTCAGATTAATCTTTGGGTTGTTTTGCATGCTTGGGAGAGAGATCCTGGCAAGGGGCCAAACGGAGGATGGGCACCCAAAGCACTGGGTGCCCATCTTGCAAAAGACTGTGCACCTTGCAAAAGACCAGCAAGGGGGAGGAGAAGCCTTGAGGCCAGTCCCCCGTTTCTGTGTTGTGAAATGTTAAGTTTGCCAGCAGCATGGTGCTTCTGGAAGCCCTTGCAAGGATGCTTCTCCCACCAGGGCTGCCACTGCTCCCCATGGTGTTCTCAGGAGCATAGATCAGCACTTGTCACTGCTCCCCGCTCTGCAGGGTGGCCTTTGGGAAGCTTGCTGCCAGCAAGGAGGGCCCATTTGTTTGCTCCAGTTGTCCCTAGGCAATCTGGCATTTCTTGTTAAAACTGATTGTGAATTGTGTTTCTCTTGAGCTGCAAATACGCCCATGGAGCAGTGAAGGAGACCTTTCTTTAACTGTGCAATTCACTCTTATCTACTGTTTATATTAAGTGGTTCTTCAAAGCTATCATTGTCTCAAGTTCTGTCTGCTTTAAGCCCTGAAACAATAATAGTTAGTGCTTATTGTACACACTGCCTTTCATTTGCAAGGTATTCTACAAACTTGAATTAAGCATCACAGCACCCTTCTAATCTTTGTAAGTACTATGCTACCATTACGAGGTAAAACACATAAAAATGGAATTAAGGTTGAAAGACTCTTCAGTCAGAAAATCCCCTAAGAGAATCTTGTCATTTCCCTATCTTGGCACAAAAGGTATTGAGGGTGACAATACCATTCTGCAGCTCCACTTGGAAAAAATAAGAGAAGGTATGATAATGCACTGAATATACCCTGCTCCCAAAGCACATGTTCTGGCTCCATCCATTACACCTTTTATTTCATTAAGAAGCAGAGTAACACTACCATCTTACTCATTATCACAGACATTGTCTGCATAAGCAATTCACAACTATTTAAAAAAAAAAAAAAAAAAAAAAAAAAAACACAATGGTTTTAAACAGCTTTAACATAATGAGTGTTACAGACTGCATGACTGTTTTTCTTTTTTTAACTGAAACTGAACGCAATTAATTTATCTGAATTGTTTAAAACCAAATGAGATAAATTATTTTGAATGGAAAAAAAACAACAACAACAACAACAAATAAAAAAAACCACCACAAACCCAAAAATATATTTGAAACAGTTCATAAGTAGACTGGTTATGAAATGAGTAAACTTGATTAGATGAATGACTCGTCTCCACAGAAAGCCTTCATGATCTCCTGTATTGTGCTGCCTCACCATTTCTAGATGTTTGCTGGTAAAGCTCTATGAGAATTGCAGTACCAAGACAGCTTGGTTTTACAGCTAAGATGTTATGAAAAATGACACTAACAAAAGTTTTTACAACTCCCTAAAACATTCCTAAAGATGTTTGCCAGCAAACAGTAGGTGATTATGAAATTATGGGCTGTGTCATGACAGAGACATGAAAGGAAGTAAAATGGTTACAAATGATTGTTTATTTTTGAGCTCTTAACTACACATGATTTACTTGTTCACTTTACAGCAAAATTAACATTCTTTTGCTGTCATGTGAAAGAAAATGAGAATGTATGTATGCTCTTTTTTATCTCATTAAAATATGTTGAAAATTTAAAGTAATACATAAAGAAAAAGGAAACAGGACACAGCATTATCACATTTTAATTACTGATTTTTTAAAGAGCAAGAAATTAAGATGAGAAGCCTTAGCACTGGAAATGTACAATCTTAAAAGCCATAAAGTGTTGTTTTGTAGCAGCAAGTATTAACTTTTGATTTCTCATCAGGAGAACCATCAAACTGCTATTCATTGGAATAAGAAGTTTCACGTTATGTCTAGGTATCTATTAATTTCCACTTAAGTCTTAAATAAGTCTCCTACCTAGGGAAAGATTTTATCACTGTTGATTAAAGGTGGTTCTTTAGATCAATTCTTTTTTTCACTTTGGAAAAGTTTCTTAGTAAGACACAGCAGTGTATGTATCTTTCAAAGCTTTTCAGTACGTAGAATCCCATCAAAAGAAATATCACAACACAGAGCTTTTCTCCTTCGAGCAATAAATGTGTAAATAAGGAACACCCTCCACAAGAAATGAAGAGAGTTAGAGATTACTTCAATGGTAAAAGAGTACTGTAATCAGAACATTTCATGCTTTTTGTGTGAGAAAAAGGGGATCCTGGAATTATGCCAGGAGGCTTAAAATAATTTGCATGGGCAAGGCAATTGCATCCAACTGGTGTATGTTGAGAAGATGAGAAGAGAAACTACAATTAGCCAGAGATGACTCAGCTAATGCAACCCTGCGTAAAGAATCCTAGGCATGAAAAACACCCGTGGTACAAACTCAGTCCTCCCCAGTGCAGAAACACAGTGACCAAAAGGAACTGGTTACAGTCAGGCAAAGCAGTGGCCCGCCAGGGGGTTTGCAGCGATTATTCAGCAAACAGAAGCACTGATAATACCTGTGGACAAGGCAGGCAGAAGTTTTAAGCCAGAGCACGTTATAAAGTGAGATGAGAAAAGATAAAAACTGTGCTTTCAAATTAATCCTTTAATGCCAACTAGCAGTAAAGTTTTTAGTAGAGTCTCTTTGGTTTTATTGATAAGTTCAATGTGTTGAATCCCTATCCATATTTTAGCCCCAGTGTCTGAATTCACATTGTCATTGGTTTCTGATGCTTAATCTCATTAGTACAGCTATTTATATTGATATACCCAATAAGGCTGCTAATACTATCTTAGCTAAGTGTTATTTATTGTATCTGTACATACAACAATATTAACACAGTCAAGCATCAGCTTCGGCACTTGAGGGCACCATTAAATTCACCCAGTGTTCAGTGAGAGATTTAATGATGGGTTTAATGGCATTAAATAGGAAAAAATGCCCTTGGCCTTTACATTCTCATTTAAAAACATATAAAAGAGTAGTAATTCAGGCAGTTATACTTCTTTCAAAGATTTTCCTTTAAATCACACTTAGCAATATGGGATCAGGTATACTCTGGCTGTTATTGTATCTTCACCAAAGACAGCAGCTCCTGACCTATCAGAATTACCAAACTGTTGGTAAATCCAGGTCAAATTCCTGTGTCAAATATGGGTGAGTGTACTGCTGAAATGATGCAGGCAAAGGTTGGTGGAAAATTAGCAGCATGGTGTTTCCTGTGAGCTACATTACAGGGACCTCTTTGAGCATCAAAGTCAAGCAAAACCACGAAATACCTGGACGTTCAATTTTTATGCTGAATTATTCCATGGAATTTTATTTACTTATTTATTTATTTGTTTAGTGCAGTGATATTCTTCCTGAGTCTTCCTGTAGCTTGTGGTTGTATTTATCTTGATATCTTTCACTCTCCAGATATCTGTTACCAGAAGGACCTGCCAATGTTCTCTAGCCCATCAAGCAGAGAATTTCACCTAAGAGTGGCAGGTGAATATTTTTCTTCTGTCTCGGAAGCAATCACACCCTTCAGGCACAAGGACCTAGGGCTCAGACTGAAACCTGAAACCTTCTTCATACTCTGCCTACCCCAGTCTGACCCCTTAGAATCAGTTTTATCAGCAAAGGGAAAGAAGAAAAAAGTTGGAAGACAAAGATGTTCTCTATGTGAACCAGAGGTTAGGGGATCACTTAGGTACCTGTAAGATCTTCTTAAGTTTGGAAACTCTGGGCCAGATGTGAATACTCTCAGTGGCTTCCATACATAGGAATGAATTTATACCACAATGAAAAAGCAAGTGTTCAGTCATAGGCTTTTTTTTTTTTTTTTTTTAATGTATTTTCTGTGTCTGTCATGAAAAAAGATTATGGCTGGCAACACAAACACTTATACTAGCAATATGAATACTGACAATTAAAAGATAACTGTAAAACCATCATATCTGAATTTGAAACCAAATTAAAAAGTTTTTTTTTTTTTCAACACTCTTGGCATTAAAGAGAATATGGATCAAATCAAAATTATACTTCCACACATATGGGTAATAACACTTAAAACTAGATCCTTAGTAGCAAATCATGCAAAGAAACATCAACACAAAAAGCCCAAGTGACTGCTTATCAGGAAACATTCACATTTTACTTTGAAATTTCCCTGCTCGTGAATAGTTCTATCAACACAGCTACTCAGGCATTTTGAACAAACTTGCCATATAGTATCTCACAAGATAATGTACCTAGTTTAAACCATGAGTTATGCAACCAAGACAAAGAAAGGGACAGGACATTCTCATTTATTCACGCATCCAGACACACTGGATTAATTATAGAACATTATATAAATGTGTATGAATTTGATTCCACAGTGCTTTACAAAACAAGGCTAAAATATCACTGATGTTCAGCCACATCACCAGTGGGAAAAGCCATATAGGATACACAGTTCACAGCACAGCAGTAAGAGGGTGGAGACTGCATTAAAGGAAATTTTATCCAAGGATGAGAAGAAATCCCATTTCTTATCTGACAAGCCCCCAGGTCTCTGATGTCATTTCAGAACATGAGTCTTTGGCTGTTACAGATACAGCTAACATCCTTATACCACAAAACACAGGCTTTTCAGTTTATCTGCCTCAGAAAAAATAAGCCAATACAGGAAAATAGATTCCCGTCCATGCCATTAGAGTGAGGACTCCTGCATTCATCTGCATGTCCTGATGATTTTGGTGCATGAGACCTTGCGTGCACACAAAGCTAAATCACAGTTCATGCATCTGTAAGCATGGTGCTCATCTGTATAATTGCATTTCACAAAATGTTGCAGTTATTTTGAATAATAAGGAAGTAATTTTTAATTACTTTTTACAAAGGATCTTAAGTGGTAAAATTTGTCAAGAAAGTACCAGGATAACTACCACAGAGCTGTGTTCTCTTGTAATTGACAATGAGATTTTATTATTATTATTTTTATAATCTCTAACAGTATGCAATCCAGTATTAGGCATTGCCAAAATTGCTGTGTAACATTTTTCCATCTTTGGATGAGATACTTGTGATGAGGCTTTCAGAGGCTCTACCCATGTCTATGGGTGCTCAGTTGAAGTCAGCTGCTCAGCTCCTGTTGAAGTCAGTGGAAACAGGATGCCCAGGAAAGGCAAAAAAATATATATTACTAGTAGCAGCAAGGATTTAAGAATGATTGAGGAGGTAAAATCCCTTCCTGAAGCTGTCTGCTAAAATGATATACTTTTAAGAGATTGAAAAGGTTCATCTAGAATTTGCTCTGTTGGTTAAATAATACTTACGCAGGTTTTTGCATGCCGATTATGTATCAATTATTGTATAATTGCATCATTACCTTAATTAGATTAAACTACATAATTGGGATGTCTAATTACAGAATGAGGGGGAAAAAAGGTAACTTTATGTTAATAGTAGTTCCTGAAGAGGAGCTGTCCACAAAGATTTTGCTCCAGGGACAAGTTTATTGTGCACGAGATACTGGTTTCCCTACAGCAGCATCTAATGTGGTCCCAGGTGCACATCCAGATGTGGGAGGAGAAATCTTACCCAAAGAGCAATGGAAGACAACTTTATCAGTGCTGGTCTCTGATTTACCAACTGGAATTGATGTCTTGGAGAGGTAAGTGAGTAAACAACTTTAGGAAGCAGATCTCAGTACCTCATCAAATGGAGCAGAATGGGCTCTCCTTCCAGCTAGGAATACATGCTGTCTGCAAATAATCTGATTTTGGGATGTGAAACTGCCTTATAATCATGACCAGGAGTTGGTGATCATAGAATCGTAGAAGGGCTTGGGTTGGAAAGGACCTTAAGGATCATCTAATTACAACCCCCTGCAATGGGCAGGGACACCTTCCACTAGACCAGGCTTCTCAAAGCCCCATCCAGCCTGGCCTTGAACACCTCCAGGGATGGGGCATCCACAGCTTCTCTGGGCAATCTGTGCCAGTGCCTCACCACCCTCTGAGTGAAGAATTTCTTCCTAACATCTAAGTCAACTCTTCCCTCTTTCAGTTTAATGGCCTTTGCCCTATCACTATGCCCCCCTTGCCCTATCACTATGTGCCCATGAGTAAAAAGTGGCTTTCCCTGAGTAATGATTAGTTACATTCAGGACCCACTCAGTGAAGTGCTCTACACACACAATGAAAGAGCACTTCCTGCCCAAAAGAGCTGGCAGCCCAAATATATGAGATGAAACTCAAGATGGATGCAGAAAGAGGAAACAATATATGGAAACTATGATTTAATTTTGATTAGCTAAACAGTCTTAGTTTCAATAAGATTGTATTCACATATTTGGTAGCCCAGCTTCTACCAGGCATATTTGTGATTTTTCTTTATTTTTCCTAGAAGTATCACAGTGCATTTGACAAGTGGGATGATCAGAAGCATCATACACCACTATATCCTATCCAAGAGATGATAACTAAGTTAGGGGCAAGACCAGCAAGGGCCAAGAAATGTTATGTTTGACAATACAGGAAAACAGATGCCAGCAAATGGTCCCATGGCTGAAGCAGCAAATTGGCTCAGTGTTTCTGCAATGAAAGTGACAAGGCCAAAAGCATTGTGACATGAATGGATGTGACCCTGCTGTTGGGATCCAACAACAAAGCTGATAGATGTGCTCTGACTGAGCTGATCAGAGAGTGAGCTGCTGGGAAGCCATCCAGTCCATACACTTCGTGCATTTAGCTTTGTAGAGGTTTCTGCACTTGGCACTAAGATGTTTTGAAGAGTGTTGTCCAAAAAATGTCAGACTATCAGGTTGTGGCTGGCACCAGGTGTGAAATTTGGCTCTGGTTCTGGGAGACTAAGATTCACAGAAAGGCAACAGACAGGGCTGGCAGATTCATCACACTGAAGAAACAAAATTAACTGGATCCAGCCTACTACTTGAGTTTTCTAAGAATTATGGGCATCCTGAGAGGCAGTGGGGAAGCAGAGAATTTTATGGAGTAAAACATCCTATATTTTTTTTAGTGAAGTGCATAGCAAATAGAAGCTGGTAATATGGCTCTTCCTGGTCATGGAGATTTTTTCATCCAGAAATCCCTGTAGACCCCTGAAAAGCTGAGCTGATGTGATAGGGAGTTGTACAGACCATGTCAGTGTGTGGTAGCCAGAAATATGTATCGTCTTGAAAGACGTGTCTCCTCAACAAAATGGAAAAAAAAGCTAACCTTGTTCCCCAGGACCTGGGTAAATTCTCTTGGTTAATTCTTTAAACTGAATGTGGGTTAAGAGAGACTTCTCTGCCTTTTGCATGGAGAAACAATGGGTGATTAACTGCGCCAACTCATCTACCTATGGTGGAAATTTCCCATCCAGTTAGGTATACTACTGATTTCACTGGCCATGCAATCACCTTTTCAGGGGTTTTCATAGAGACCAAACCAGATAACAAAGGGTCAACCGGCAAAACTTCACAAATAAAATATGACTTAATGGATAAACAGACAATGAAAGAGAGACTGGTTTCCCCAAATCCATTCTTCTTTGAAATGTAAGCTTGTTCCTTTCTTCTGGCAGCACTTCTTTCACTACAGCGAGTTGCATCCATTTTAACAGTGTTGCCTCAGAGACATCAGAGATGTGGGAAAAGGAATTAGCCCAAGCTGGTCAGACTGGATATTCATCACTCACTACTATCAGGGTCAGACAGAGATTATCTCTTCTTGAGCATCCCAAGGAAGAAAAAGATTTTCCAACACAAGCAATCAGATGAAAAAGATTTAGAGATAGTCTGGTCAGACTTCTCAGGTGTACCAAAACTCTTCTTTCCATGTCATAGCCTAGTGGTGTGGAGCAGAGGAATTGTTAGTGGGTAAACAACAGCAATGCCAATAACAGAGATAAAGGTGTAGTATGATCCTAAGGCCTAAACGTTAAAGGCCCATTGTGTTATCAGAAGAAAGGGAAGACTAGTGTGAGCCCACCCTGTCTCTTCCCTTGAGAGTTACAGGGGAACCAGTCAGGTGCAGATGGAGCCACACTGCTATTTAGGGAGAGCCCAGGGTGCTCCAGGGCTGAAATTCGAGAGTGAACATGTAACCATCAGTTTCAAAACACTGCCAAAATTATTTGCAGACATTTTTTAAGTAAGTACATTGATTGACTGTGAAGTTAAACATTTTGGTCTTTGCAATTTCTTTTCTTCCACTTACAACTTCATCTATTAAGATTCCTTAGAACTAATTAGTCCCATTATAAATTAATTACTAGCACATCTTTGAAAACCAACCAACAAACAACACTTTAGAGCATAACAAAGTCTTATATCTATTTTTAACTCTTTTGTAGCTTAAAAAATAACAGAACAAACTTCTTTCATGTTTTTTTCATTCCTCTTCCCCCCCTCCTCTGGAGCACATGCCTTTAGAAATAACTGCCCCGATAGCATGTGCCATATTACATCTTCCAAGGAGAGGCTAGATTTACTGGTTGTTGTTGTGTGGGTGTGTACCAAGGAACAGCATTTTTAGAAGCTTTTATCATGCCAGCCTTTATCCAAAATGGCTTAATTAAAACCTGATATTATAACAGTACCATTTGCCCCAAAATGATCAGTAGCTACACCAACCACCGCTGCATTAAGCCTGGTTAATGAAAGCAATTACAATATGCTAGTAACAAAGGCATGAGGGATGAGTATAATAAAGAGCCATTTGCTGCACATGGAGGTCTGCGGAAGCTCCTGGTTCCCCCTGTGCCAGAGCAGAGCCTGGTGCTAGCACCCCCACCACGTGCCCTTGATCCATGTGAGCCTGCAGAGGCATCAGGGGACATGTGCCAGAGCCACCCCTGCCTCTGGGGAGCACATATGGCCCTGGAACACAGCTCTCCAACTCGGGGAAGCTCAGGAGGAGTGGTAATGAAGGGAATAAATGCTAGCACTCGGAAAAAATAAATAAATCATGTTTTGTTGTGCGGAAGATACTTGCGAGTGATACCGCCTGCTATTGCCAAACGCGCCTTTCTGAAATAGGTTTGCCTTCTCCAGATGCGAATGAAGGGAGGTGATGAAGTTGGCTAGGTCCTGTAAAGCCCCAAATCCTACACAGCCTGAACTAAGCTGAGGCAAAACTGCCCCTAGAGTGGAAATTTCAATGTAACAGGAGCTCACAACAGAAGGGTGCTGAAGCAGGAACTGTGGATTACTTTAGAGAAAGAAAGAAAATGGATTTTAAAGGCAGGTTTTAGACCTTTCCCAAAACACCCAATGTAGCTCCTGCTTTTGTCGCCACTGTTTATTTAAGCCTAGCTGTCATAGACCATAAATACAGCGCCACTTAAATTACTTCTCTGATTTGGAATCCCAAGTGAATGGAAACACACAGCTCCCCGCATGAAAACAAATTGTGATGAACAGGGAAACTACAGATTAGCACTAATGCATATGCTTTAGTTTTCAGCCCGAAATTCAGTTAATAGAAAACTGTTCTATTTCTCCCAAACCTAATGGATGAAACCTCAATCAATAGATATCTGAGGAAGTGGGATAGGATCAATAACGGAGCTAATTTTGCAGAATTAAGGAGCAACATGAAGATTTTTAACGAGGAAGCAGACACCTTTGCAATAACTGCACTATGATATGTTGCCTAGCAACAAGATATAAAAATGATGTATAACGCCAGTAACTTCTTTCACATATGAAAACAGCACCCTACCAAGACAGCTTCATAATGTACTCTTACAAACTAAAAATCCATAGAGACCATTAAAGCCTCCATCTTCTGTAATATACTCTGTTAAACAATCATGTGTTTTTTGTTAATGCAGTAAAACACTGAATTTATTTAATGATTACCCAATGATACATCAGCAATAGCAGGCAGGAATGTTTCTATTTTAAGCCTTGCAGAATCCATCCCAAGGCATTGCATGGCTGCCGAGAGCAAATGTAATGAGCCAGACCCGTGCAACGCCCAGGATGGCCAGGGAGGGAGACGCACCACAGATGCTAAAGGGGGGGGGGGGGGGGGGGTGAATTAAAAATATGCTCTGATAAAAAAAAAAAAAAAAAGGCAGTATCGGAATTCATGGGGTTGCATTTACTCATTTTAACCGCTTTTTTCTGTGTCTTGTAGCTTAACCAGCATTGCTCCAGGAGCACCTCCTGCTTCCCAGCTCCTGAAGGGGGTAGGAGAGGAGGGTGGCAGGACAGACGGCAGGAGGGGACTGTGGGCGGGCGGGCGGGTGGCTGGGTGTCGGTAGGGCCATCTGCAGCGAGGGAGCAGCTGGCACCGGCAGCCCCTGGCCCCCAGCAGCAGGAGGGCAGCGCTCGCCAGCCCAATTACTGAAGATGGTTGGCAGCCAAAACACGAGCCCTGCAGCCAGGTGGCTGTGCCAGGACACCAGGTCCTTGTCTCGAGGAAGGGTGGCGGGGGTGAGGGTGAGGGGGAAGAGCATCCCGCACTCTGGGGATGCACTGGTGTGATCCCAGGAGGCACAGCACCCAGCAGAAAAGTGGTGGCAAGAACAGCCTTAGCAAAGCCTTAAACAAGAAGAGGCCAGAAAAAACAAGTCCACCCCTCACTGAGGTCCCCAAGGGTCCTGTACTTGATCCTGGAGAGTGTCCCTGCCTCTGCTTGTTGAGAGCCATGAGCTGAATATTTCCACACGGAGATACCTGCAGATTATCTGAGGTACATGTTATATATGTCTGGAAATGAAGCAGATGAACACGGCACTTAATCCTTCGTTGATCTCATGCTTTGAATTTTAATCTTCGCTCTGCCACTGACTTGCATTTTTACCTTGAACAAACCACGACAGTATGTACCTCAGTCCACCCATCTGTTCAAACATAGCTGGCGATGCTACCCTCTTGGGCTGACCCATATTTTATTGGATCACAGAGAGACTGCATTAACATGGGATTAGACACTAGGATACCTTTGGATGAAAACAATAACCGTGTTGTTGCACAAAATAAGCATAAATCATCCTGGGCTGAATGTATTAAATATATAAGAAGGGCCAGATATTCCACAAAAACAACACTCCAACTGGAACTGAAATTCGTATCATTGGATTTTAGCGCTGGGGGTTGGTAGGTTATTGAATTCCAGGTTTTGTTAGGAGCAGACCACAGGTACTCAGCACTTGCACCTGGGTTCTGAGTCAGTGGGCTGAGGGTGATCCAGGCAGAGGGCAGCAGAAGGGGGCACAACCCAGCCCGACTGCCACCATTGTCTCCACCACTGGCCTTTGAAGGTGAAGTGCTGTGAGAAATTAAAAATTGCCATTCTTCATGTAGTACCAGGGACCGGTGAAAGTCCAATGTCAGGGGACAAATATGATCAAAGAGGAGCTTGTGCAATTTTCTTTAATCTAAGCGAAGGCCAACTTTGAACTCCAACAGAGAATTTCACTGTAAAAGGTATTATTCTCGGCAGTTATTTGGATTAAAGGTAACTGGAAAGATGGAGACATCGGCAAGATATAGAAAAATATATAAATATGTAAATGCATAAAGGGAAGTCAAGTGTGACTCCCTTTCCTAATTGCCTAACATGATTCCCACTAGATGCATAAATTACAGCTCCTATTAACAGCACTATGAATAATAATCAGTTTACTTTCTGGCTTGTATCTAAATATACTTTCTATATGATTTCATCTTTTATTCAGCTGTTTAAAAGCAGAACATCTAATTACAGTTCCTATTAGTCTACATTAACTTTTTTTTTTTTTTTTTTTTTTTTTTTTCCCACAGAGCATGTGTGATGACTGATTTTCTAAAAACAGGCAGAATTTTTTAGCATATGGAAAAATCATGTTATTATTAATACATTCCCACATGACTCTACATTTCAATTCCCTTAATTATTTAGTCATTGCTGATTATGTCTTTTCACAATTCATTATCCCATTTCCTGCAACGTGGGCATTTTATTCATTAAGTGTCAAAATGAAGGGCCTGACCTCCAGGAAGATAATCAGGAAATAAGTGGCAGATATAAAAGGTCTGGGTTTCCCTTAAGTGCTCACTTATTTCAGTAGCTGTGCCATGTTTTTAGTAAGCGGTGACAGAAAATAACTGTTGTTTATAATTCCAGAAATGCACAGGACTGCCAATCTGCATGAGCTCTGTTTTTCCAAACGCGTGCCGCCTTGCATCAGCTGATTGCCTCTGTTGCGAAGTGACAAGAATAGGAGAGCGTGACGGCAGAGCGGTGTCGCTTATTATGTAATGACACCGAGCAGCACATCCCTCGAAATATTCAGTGAAGATGAGTGCTGGGTGCAGAGAGGCTGGTTGGTGCTGCACTGCTCAGGTCAACCTCAGTGTCCACCCAGTATTTTGATTTTGGATCCTTCCTACTGTGCTGGCTTTGTAAATGGTGAAGCAATGGGCAGCATGGAGGGGAGGGCAACCAGCCCACGAACGGGCAAGAAGAAAGCAGGACCCTGCATTATAGGGAAGGGGCAGAAATGGCCTCAAGCTGTGCTGGGGGGGTTTAGATGGAAAGAATTTGTTCGTGGAAAGGGTGTTCAAGCACTGGAATAGGCTGCCTAGAGAAGTGCTGGAGTTGCCATCCCTGGAGGTCTTTAAAAGACATGTGGATGTGGCACTAAGGGACAAGTTTTAGTGATGGACTTGGTAGTGTTAGGTTGATGGTTGGGCTTGGCCATCGTAGGTGTCCTTTCCAAACTAAATGATTCCATGATTCTATGAATGGGTTGTCCAGAAGGCTGATGTGTTTTTAGCCTTCTCAGTTTCTCCTCCTTGGCACCATGAGCTCAGTGATGTCCTGCACAGTGCTGGGGCTCACCTTGAGCTGCTCTGTCCCATAGGTGAGTGTCATACCTGCTAGGCAGTACATGTAGGGCTGCCCTATCCATGTGACTGATGACCCAATGCAAGGAAAGGAGAGCTACAGAAAGGTTTGTGAAGATAGAAAAGTCTCTGCCTTCCATAGGAGGCTGGAAAGCAGTCTAGTGATTAGACCCAGGCCTACAGCTGGAGCAAAGCTGGTGAAGCAAGAATTTAAATAGTACCTGGCCCAGAAGCAGGGACTTGCAGTCACTTGTCAGCCTGAGATGCCTCCTGCTCCCCAGAAGACCTTCAGACTACACTAAGTTTTGGTAGGGAACATTGCCCACTCCCTCCTCTTGAAGCTGGGCCTCTGGCTAGGTGGAAAACCCAGGCTGTGAGCCCAGAAGGTACAACAGGTCATATTTCCAACCTAATGGTTAAACCACAGGGCTGGAGAGGGACAGCCTTGGGATTTCAGGCCAGGCTTTGTATTCCAGACTTCTGCTAGATTAAAAATAGGTCCACATTGCACCCAGATTCACAAGCATGTGCCTCCAGACTTCCCCGCAAGCCAAGACTCAGCCACGGATGGGCATATCAGCGTCTTTGAAACTGAATGATGATGGAAAAGCATGATGTGTGAGCATTGCCCCTTGGCTTCCCATGCTTGCTGCTAACTTGACTCATTCAAATGCCACCAAAAGCAAGGCAGAGAGCTGTTTCATTTTCAGATGTTAAGGGCGGCAATGTAACCTGTGGGGAGCAGGGGTGTTACATCAGTGCACCTCTCTTTTCTTCCCTCTAACATAGATTTTTGTCAAAGTCTGTCACAGCAAAAATATTGCTGTAACAAAACCAAGTAACAACTATTCAGCGCACTTTCCCACACTGTAATGATTAAAATAAGAATTTCAAGATTATTTAATTAACCTGAATAGCTATTAATAATTGTGCAAAGATGTAACTGGATGTTTGCAGTATTTACAATAGATAACACATACATATTTGTGCATGCTCCTATATAAAGTGCATATATCATGTTTTATTTATGGGTCCCTATCAGCAAAAATTAATTTGAAAAGCTTTAATAGACATTACATTAATATACAGTAGTTTCCTAAATAGCCTCATAGCTAGACAAATACTTTGCCTAATGCCATTTCATTTTCTGCCAGCTGCATGTGATTTGCTTTTGATCTGGCACACACTTCGTTATACATTATTAAACAGCCAATCAGCTTGCCCCCGGAGTTAGCATCGTGCCCCCTGCTTATTTTTTAACAAATTTCCTCTTTTCTTTTGTACCAAAGTGATTAATCATTTCAGCTAACAGCACACTGTTTATGATCTGAGTCAGTGACTTCAGACCATCTTAATCTCCTGTTAGGCAGGTTTTAATATGCTGGGAATTTACTTACAAGCTTTTATTTATAGCACAGTATGCTCTCAATTTTGTACAACAACAAAAACAAAACTTGCAAATAGCACTTGATTTCTGCTTTTAATGCTTCTGATGAACTTCTATGGAAGAGAAAAGCACAACCAAACCGTGAAACAGCAACTAAAAAGGCAGCATGATAAATGCTTATTTTTCAAAACCATCTAGGTTTTTATCCAGTTGTCTAGAGAGAACCTGTTGCCTTCCAATTTCTCTCTGCAGTCAGATCATTTCTGGTCTGGGTTATTCTGTACCCTCTGGTTGTCTGCAACAGTGCTTTTAGATGACTAACTTATTAAAGCGTGATCCTCTGGGGCTTCTAAAGTCCTTATTTGCAGCATCCTTATTTGCAGCATGGTTGGCAGAGAAGCAGCTTTGATTTTTCTGTTAATATTACAAATATATCCAGCTAACTTTAAGATCTATGCTGAAATGGCTGACCTCGTTTCTATGTTATAATAGCAGTTCAAAAGACTCTTTTATTAAGCCAAGTGCCTAACCATTATTGTTTTTTATTGTGCTGTAGTTTTGTATAATATTAAGGGAAATGATTTGAGGGAAGAGATAAAACACCAAATGGATTTAGTTATCAAAAACTTTATGGTATTTTAGGTTGCTGCTGGAGTAGTCTGAATGGATATTTTGGGATGATTTTTATTTTTTTCTAAGCAAAAACTGTATATCCATTGCAATGCTCTCCATCATTTGGGCAGTGTCAGGCTGAAGATGTAAGTCTGTTTAAAAAAATGCTGAACAAGGTAGAGACAAGGTGGCTACAGAGCCTGGTTAGGATGAAACAGAAATGAGGGTAGAGGGACGGGGTCTGCTATGCTGCTTTCCCAGGGCTGGAGGGGGTGCAAGGAGGGCACAGTAACAAAGGCAGCACACAGATTTTCAAATTTGTGGTCAATGAAACCAGGAAGCCAACTCGGAGCTGCTCTGGGCAGCAAGGAGGCTGTCCCAACAGTGAGCTCCTTCTGGTTGTCTCGGGTGTAGAAGAAAAAAGTAAAATCCCACTGGTCACTTCCCCACTACTGTGTTTGCTTTTGTCTTTGTTGCATGTTATAACTTGAATTTTTTTTTCATCCTCAGTCATCTCTTTTCATATTTGTTCCTTTATTCTAAATCCACACTGAGCATCCTGCCTTGGCTTCCAAGCTTGTCTGTCACTTTGCTGCAGTTGGGATATCAGTGGCTTGCACTGATATGTGCTTACTCTTGTTCTCGAGCTGTTTCCAAAGGCAGATTATCATTATGGACTCTAGGGCTGCATTCTTCAGTTATCTTCTTCTAAACATTGCCAACTAAACAGTTTGGGGGGCAATCATTATCTCATCGTACTATTACTTATTTCTGTTTTTTCTTGTTGAAAAATTTCCTATTTATCACTCCTCAACAACAAGCTTTCATCTCTTATTGCTTTCGTCATAAAAAAGTTCATGTCCCATTTCTGTCAACTGAATGGAATCCCTCTGCAATCAGTGGGGAGAGAGGCATCTCCAGAGGACAATTTGTCCCAGCCTCTCTCCCATGACGCAGGGAGATTAAATTCATAATGCAGGTTAGATACCTATCAACAAATAACTACAACAAGGCAAGATAAATTTCATCTCATCACCTAACACGAATGCAGTAGAAAACATCTTATTTTAAATGCTCTCATTTACTTTACATTTTGGTGAATCTATATAATTTACCATGTTACATTTAAAACGAGGAACTTGCTAGTGACTTCACTTTTAGAAATTTAATAGAAATCTATCAACTAGTGTAGAGCCAGCGAGATGAGTAATAAATGTTACAAGAACTGCTTTAGGCATTGCATATTAATAACTGTGGAAGGACTGACTTGCAGCGGCTTGGTTCTATGATCAGCAACAAGATAATTAGTAAAATTATCCTGCAAATTCATTATCTTGATTCCTTCCACTTGTGCATTTTATTCATTACACGCCAAAATGAGGAGCTTTGCCTCCAGACAGATAATCAGAATGTAAGTGGCAGACGCAAAAGGTCTGAACTTTCTTCAAATATGCTTTGGTAGATGTGACCTTAAATAGTCTCCGTGATACTGAGGAATTTACAATCATTATTCCAAACAGAAGAAACTCTGTAATTTCACAGAGAAATGCGGTTGTGCATTTTATAGATTTTCTCATGCCTTATCTCTATTTAAGGATAAATAACTTAAACATTTGATAGCTCTGGTACATGTTGGTTGGTTTCTGGCTTAGTCCAAATTCCCTGTAGTGCTGTGCATCACTCTCCACGCTCCTTGTCCTCCCACCTTCCAGATCTGAGACCCAGCTGAACCATACCATGACTCTTTCCATTCCATGAAACCAGGTGGTTTTTGTGCTGTTGTTTGTTTGTTTCTTTTCAGCTGAAACTGTGGTGTAGGAAACTTGCTTGTGTTGATGCATGCAGGGCTATACAGGTAGGACACAGACACATGAGGTTAGAAGTACCTCTTAGCCACCACCATTTTAGATGGAGTCAGATGGACCAGCAGAACTTTGTTGAAAAATATATTTAATTCTACAGATACTTATAGGACGCTTCACATTTTAAATCTTCCAGGAAGTTCATGTATCCCTTCTGCTAAGAGCTAATGCAAAGAGTTTGGCTGTCAATAAAGATTTCACCAGCCCCTTCTGTGTCTGTTTTGGTGAAGGTGCTCAAGCTGGCTGCCTGCATGCTGAACTCCGGGTCAGATGCCTGCTCCCACAGGAGCCAGCGAGCAGGAGCAGGTGACACCATGGAGGTGGTTCACAGCAGGAGCCAGACTTGTTGCACACCAGAGACACAGTGCAGTGCTTGGCTGGGATGACCCTGCAGCCATCTGGATCCAGAAACAGCCACAGAGCAGATGTGAGATAGGGAGGAATGGCTAGGATGGAAGGGTGTATAACCAGCTATGTTCTCCCTTTTACCCCTACTGGCTTCAGCATTTAATTGCCATTATCCTTGCCTTGCAGAATGTTCTATTTTAATATAGTTTAGCACATTTTAGTTGTAGGATTCTTAAAGTGCTTTTATTTTGGGATATGATCTCCTTAAAAATGCATTTGCCTAGATAACAATACTTTAAAATCCTTACCTTGTTTTTTTTAAAGACACCTGTGTTTTTACTTGTAAGACCTGATTTTATCATTACTGTAGAAAAACTCATGCTTAGGATAACACATAGCCTTAAAATTTGAGTAAGAGCTGTATCTTTTGTGGAAAAGTTGGGGACATGCACATGATAAAGGAACATATAATTATGGTTTCACCATACTTAGATACCTCTTACTGGCCCCAAATTCTGCATGGTTTCTAGGAGGTGCTCTGCAATGATAACCAATCCTATGGCTCTTGGCCATATGAAGGATCTTTTGGCACTTGAATAGACACAAAAAAACGCATCATGGACCAGCCCACTTCAGTATATGTTGAGCTTGCCAGTACTTGCATACATTATTTAGCTGGCATGGCTTTTTCGGTGCCATATGACTTTTGAATTAGCTTTTGCCAAGTGAAGTGTTTGAGAAGGGACATTCTCAAGCTCGGCTCACAGCCTTGTGTGTCTGCAAAGCTGCTGCAGCGAGAAACAGTGCCAAGGGCTACATGAGTGCCTAAAGCACAGGCGGTCGTGGGCTGGCTCAGTCCTTCCCCAGTGTCATGGGTTCAAGAAATGGGACACTGAAACCAAAGACTGCAAGTCTGTGTTTTAGCTGAGAACTCTTTCCACCTGTCCATCCAATCTGCATATTTTTTACTGGGAAAAAGGGACAGAGACAGGCATAAGAATGCAGATTCCCACTGAATTGTTTTAAATCAGAACTCACTAAAAGTACCAATAAAAATAAAAAGAGAGAAGAGAAAGAAAGGAAGAAAAAAAAATCCATGAATCCATGAAAGCTTAAATGATAAGATGTAGAAAGGTACATAAACAACTGAAGCAATAACTGATACAGAGCATCTTTTTGCAGAAGGGACTGCATGATGATTTGGGGAATCTGCCTATGTATAATTTATGAACTCCTTATGGCTGTTTTTTACTCTGTAATGCTTTATACTCCATGTGCTATGAAGACAAGGAAAATAAGTTAATGCCTGTCCATGAAAAGGTCAATAGCTATCAGCACCTGTATAGATCTTAACCAAGGAAAACAAAAGGTTAAGGGTGTTTTTTTTTTTTGTTTTTGTTTTTGTTTGTTTGTTTGTTTGTTTTTCTGCCCCTCCATGGGGGTCTAGATTTGGACAGCAGAAAATCCCAGACAAGAGAAAAAAGATATCAGATACTAATCCTGAGTCTTAAAAAAATCACAGAGCCTAAGCGACTCCTGTGAGACCCCAGGGGCCTAGAAGACAAAGGCAGCTTGTTTAGGAGGAGACAGCCTAGGGGCAGCTCTCTGAGCGGGGAAACACCAAGGAGGATGAAAGACGCTGTTGCCCAGGAGGGAGGGAAGAGGGAAAGCCAGGCTGAGCTTGGAAGATAGGGTGGAAATGTCATGTACAGAAGCAAGGCAGCTGAGGGGTGACAGAAAAAAATAAAAAAATAAAAAAATAAAAAAGCGATGGGGAAATTTAAGCAAGGCAAAGCATGCAGATCCTTTATTGCTTTCCCTAGAGATGTACACTGCATCTTTGGCTAAAGGGTAAAAAAAAATAATAAAATAAAAAGTTTAAAAAAATGTTTTGGAACAACTGTAGGACCTGCATGTCTGTCTGCAATGGTGGTCACATATGCCAGAAAACATGACATATAAGACTAATGTTGGTAGCCTGCTCTGGCTCAGGGAAGCTTGACCACACGTTGGCCCTCGTGGGCTGAAACGCAGCAGGCTGCAGACTCTTCATCCACTTAGGAAAGGTCTAAAGAGCCTGGATATTGAGCTCATACCTCTTTTTCCCAGGGGGAAAAAAAAAAAATCTTCAGGCCTCATCTTTCTTGCGCTGTGAGGCTGCTGCAGCTTTCAGCTTCCGCATCTGACGAACGAGAGAGAGAACTAGCTGCCACGGCAGCAACTATATTTAGCAGTCTTTTCTGCTATTGATGCATATATACCTGGTTCCTATTGACTATAATGAGAATTATTCTGACAAACCACAAGGAGAATAGGCCTTTTAGGATTCAGTTCATACTAACAAAACGTCTAAGGAAAATTACCCTCTTTTTGTCCATGCTAAATTATTCCAGCTTTTCATTAATACTCATTAAGTTTCTAAGGGTTGGCATTTTTAGCAAAAAAAATAGTTTTCACTGACAGAAAAAAGCCACCCAGATAAATGAAGAAAATGTTTACTCGATTTAATAGGCATAATTTTCTCTTTTGGTGCTCAATTCAACATCAGGATCTGAAGTCAACAAAGGTTGGATCAGGGTCTACAATTTTTTTAATTGGCTCTTCTCGTTTACACTGGAATATGTTGAAAACTCAGGGTTATAATGAACCATTACATATGCGTACGTGCAATGCTAGGAAAATTAATAATGTCTTGTATTTGCTCGATATTTGTTCAGCATTCATGAGTAAATAACAAATAACTTGATAAGATTCATGAGAAAAAGCCTGTGGAAAACCCACACAGCTGGAAAGAAACTTTTTTACTGCATGAAGCCCACTTGCTCTCCCACCAAGTTATTGTTATTGTTCTGAATAACTTCTTTTCCCCAAGGGTAAAGTGACAGGTCTGCAATTTCTATATAAAATTGCATGTTTTTAACTGAGGTTTATATATAAGCCCTTTTATGTTTCAGTGTCTTTAAGTGTAGTCAATATTATTGTAAGGGATATGTATTTTTAATTAAATTAATTCTGTTGGTAAAAATGAAGCTTTCAGAAACTGTCAGAAGTGTGATGGTTTATCACCATCTTCATTATAGCCTGTACAATGGTACTGTCTGGAAGACTGAGTCCAGAACACCGTTATTTAGAGTGATATCAGTAATTTCTGCGTGAAATAATTGGGTCTTTTCCAAGTACTTCAGTTTTGAAGCACACCTGACAGCATTTTGCTCAATAATCTTCTAAACCTAAAGTAACCCTAAGAATTACACAATGCACCATGCACAGTAAATGGCATTTAGCACTGACCATAAAGGACACATGCTATGGCATCTTGGTTGATCAAAACTTGATTGGCATTCAGTCAGTCTCTCCTAAAATAATTTATGGACTTTGAGCATTTTGAATTATGTAGACTGTACATTCTTCTCTTTCCTTCAAAAATGGTTTTTACTGCTCACATTTTCAAAGCAAACAACTCAAACCCAACCCAACCAATCAACCAAAAACAAACAAACAAACAAACAAACAAACCGAACTACTATGTCCCAAGCATAACAAACTACAAAAGCAAAAAGATGCCAAAATATATGGAATTAAAACTGTTTAAGATTTCCAATCAAAAGTTTTACAGCATAGCTAGCACTGTATTCTCCAGGGTTTTTGAGTTTCTGTACAAGGCAGAAGGAAGCCTAACACATTGCATGGAAAAGCTGGACCACACCTATCCTAACATACCAAGGGGCCACATACCTGAACATTGGCTCACAATCATCCACATTATTAAATTATTGACACCAATAAGTTGTGACCTGGGCCAGCTCTTGCAGACAAAATCCATGCATGCCTGGGAGCCATTCCGCACAGGCATCTTGGGTGAAGCCACTCTGCTTTGTGGCTGTAAGAGAGTTTAGTTCCTTGGACATGAGCCATGCTATACTGATTGGCCTCAGGGCAAGAGAATGGTTATTAGTCCATTTTATTTATTAGTATAGACATTGCAATGGAATATTCTTGAAAGTGATTTAATTTCCTTTTAGCAGGCTCCTCTTTTCTCCCATAATTTCCTTAATTGGTCTTTCTGCCAAGTGAAGCTAACTTTTAGCTCATGTGTTGCTCCTAAATATGATTAAATAAGATTAACAAGATAATATTTGTCTTGGCTCACAAATGAGGGAAATTACCTCTCTGAGACATAAACAGAGAGCTCACACTTCCTGGGTCAGACCAAAATGGGAGTGCTCCCACCGATCGTCTTCAGTTGTGGAAAATCAGGCACCACACAGAAATTTCTTAGATATAAGAGCACGTCTACTGAAAATATTAGCACAGGAGACAGGAAAAGGCACATGGCCAAAATACACGTGTAACAACAACCACTGAAATCCACAAGCGAAGCTAATACAAGTTTTCAGAGATGTATCTTAATATGGGGCCATCAGTAAGTCTGCCACCCTGTGGGCTCGCAAACTGCTGGGCAAACCAGGGCTGCATCCTTACACGTGGAGGACAGTGGGGCAGCCACTGTGTCGCTCTGCAACCACAACTGCGGCGTACATTCCAGAACATGCACACACTGCAGGAAGACCTCTGTCTGTCCTTCCCCTACTCTACAGCCATAACCGGCAACATGGTGAGGAAAACAGGAACATTAGACTGGGTGGAAAGTACACCATATAAAAGCAACTTGCTGCATTATCTCTAATGATCCAGCTTCCATAATGCCCAGTTTAAAGCAGGAGGAAAGCAAATGTCAAGAAATTCAGAAATGTATAGGGGAGAATACACATCGAAGAAGAAAGCCTCTGGAGGGTGGTTCCTCTCAGCACATTGGAGGATGCTCCCATCTCAAGTCACGCTGCCTTTGTGGTATCACTTCATTTTAAGTGAATCTTGAAATGGGGGTAGAAAGTAGGTTGTTTTCTAAAGCTGACAGCTGAAGGCACCAAACATCAGGCTCATAGCAGTGTGAATATCTGTGATTACCCAAATTTTATTCTTCTTTCATTAGGACTGATAGTGCAGATCCTTTCTGGTATTAATATGCATAATTCTGTTGGCCTCAGAGGAGCTGTGGCAGGGAGAGACAAAATGAGGATCTATCTGGCCTTTTGCCATTAATAACAAGGAATCATTTATCTGTATTGGAACAAGATGGTGATTGTGCCTCTTTTCCAGCTTTGTGGAACACTCTAAAGAGAGGAAAAAATTAGAAAGTATTTTACTGTATTATTTTTGTATTGCAGAGAGGCTGGATAATTCATTCTGGATTCTCTCTCTCCTTGTCAAATAACAGGGTGTACACACTCACTACAAAACAGCAATTTGGAAAATTAATTCCACCACATTAGCATGGTAGTGTTTCACCATCTCTTTTATAATGGCCTGCCTCTTCCTAATACAAATCCATCACACATCAAATACTTATGCTCTAAAAAGAATACGTGTCTCTTTCCTCTACACCACTCTATTCAATTCAAAACAGGTCATATTTTGCTGTGCATGAAACTGTCAGTGCCTCACTACATGAATGGCTAATGTCACAGAAAGTGCCTCCATGTCCCATCAGGACCCAGAAGACTGAAGCAGAGGTTACCTTTGAGTGGCATTTATTGTAAGTCTTATTCCCACCGTAAGGGTTGCTAGCTTGATCTCCTATTTCCACTGAACTATTTATAGTTTTTGCCTTTTTAAAGTGATATTTTTCATTGACACCGAGATTCATTAAGTTCAAGGTTTAAATACACAGCATACAACAAACTACGCACAATACCATGTACTACAAACCTCAGACTGCTTTGACACGTTGGTTTCAGCAATGACAGTGAACACAGCAGAAATCCAAGTGTGGCAATTCAGGGGGTCTGCTGACATACAACTAATTAACAGTTGGCTGACATTAGCACAGCTAGTATTGTGTTGTAGAGCCATTTTATATGCTCAGGGCCAGGGAAGAGACATGCCTGGGTCTGATGAATGGGCTGCGAATCTTTATTGACAAGTGAAAGCCACAATGTGGGCAAAAAAGAGGATGTGCCATACATGGTGCCCAAACCAGAAGCAGTTTCTGCTCAGACAGGCTGGTGACAACTAACAGATAACCTAGAGAGAGACTCCAGTGATCTGAGAAAGCCAGTCTGGGGCAACCTCCAAGGAATAAAAGCTGTGAAAAGTGAGGAGTCTCCCCACAGCCTTTTGGATGGAGAAAGAGGTAATAAAGAGACCCTGTAGAGGACAGGCAGAAAAAGGCCAAGGCGCCTCATGCAGATGGTGCACCCGGAAAGCTGCCAAGGTTTGATGAGTCAGAGGGATGATGGTGTACAAAGGTATGCCTACTCTGTAGTCATTACCGCTTACGTGGACAAAGCCAAAATATCTTCACCTAGCTCTGGTATGATTGCTAATTTTGCTACTGCAGCACAAGGTACCATAGGACTGCAGATTCTCACTGAGAAGCTGGATGAGCTCCAGGCAGAGAGTTTGATGAAGCTCCACAGTGCTGTCATCCACACCACCAGAGGTACCCAGGCTGGCAGGCTGGAGGAAAGCTGACCTAGGTAAATTGCTGCAAACAGCAACTGCTGTAGAAAAAGTATTGAACAAAAGAGCTGGATGTCATGGTGTGGTAAAAAGAACAATGTTCTTGGAGGTTGAATTAGATGGGTTAACTTTGGCTTAATGTTTCTGGGTTTTAGTGCCCTCGTTGAAATGGCACATTTTCTAAATACTCTTCAGTACGATTTTTCATTTATTTGAGCAAGAAATACAAAAAGAAGGATATTGAAGAAATGCAGTTAATGGTATACTTCTGCCAAAATTGTGCTTGAATTGCTCTGAAATTTAGGATACAGAAAGCAAAGCAGTGTTGTGAAAGTTCTTCTGAAAGATTACAGTGAAAATGAATGATATTTTATGCCTCTGATACATTTTTAATGCAATTTTATCACTTTGGAGTACTTCTGTACTCTATGAGACAGAAAAAGAAAGGTAGTGTCAGCAAATTGGGGCTTCTTCTAGGTTTTCATACCTTCCCTCTCCTCCACTGCCTCTCTTTTGCCTGAAGTTGCTGGTTTCCCCTGCAACATCCCCCTGGGCTCAGACGCAAAAGCCAATCTGAATTTCCCCATCAAGGTGCCATGCTGAGGGTGGTCTCCCCACCTTCCTCCCAGAGCTGCCCAGCAGCCTCCTTCCAGCAGTGAGACTGCAATAAACCACGCTGGTTGCACAGAGGAAGCTCTTGATCTGCGCGCCTGTACTCGTGCAGTGCGGCAAAGTGGGTCCTGTTCCACCTGTGGGCTTTTCCCTCTGCGTTGGAAAGCAAGGCGAGTGGTTAGAAATACATGGCTGATTACCGTATTTGTGTTCTGTAATTCTTCACATGTCCGACTCCACCAGGAGCTTAACTGAAGCCGGTGGGATCTTACAGTCATTAACATTTACAAGGCAGCAGTTCACAGTTGTTGAACTAACAACCTACCCCTAAGAAACTGATTTTTCTCCCCTCTAAGTATTGACATGTGCTCCGCTGACTGTGATGCTTATTCACAGTGACAGTGTGTTTGGTAGGATTTCATGTTTTCACAGGATTTGTCTTGTGCAGACAGTTTCTAATTTACCTCTGCTCTTGTTTTAATTCAATCAGCTGACGGAGTGCAGCTGATCTCATGGCACATATGGCTGTTCAGGTTTGAAAAAACCCTGAATATTTGATGGGTTGATCCTTAATGCTTTCTGCTAAAGAATTAGCAAGGCTGCTAATGAGCCAAGGGATCCCAAGTGGGGAAAAGGAAAAATACAGAATTAGATGCTGTTTTCATTCAGTTTTTTTACATTGCTCAAATAAGGAGTCCTGTGTTTTACATACTCTGACTAGTTTTACAAGGTAGAGAAATTCAAGCAAATTACTCACTGCAGCCATCACATTTAAAATGCTGTATTTTCATAAGTGGCTGTTCTGTGGCTAGGGGGAGTCACAGCCTATTTGTAAGGGCACCTGAGGGCACTTGACCCTGCACAGAAGGCTCTCAGCACCAAGCAGTTATCCTTCTCTGGCATGTTTGCAGCTGCAGTCTCAGTCACTGCACTTCTTCCCTAGCTTATTTTTCTCTCTTTCCTGAAAACAAAACAACAACAACAAAAAAACCACTTATCTGTCCTCCATCTCACAACCCATCCTGCCTTGCCACTGCTCCTCACTGTCTCAAAGGAATGGCTTCTTCTGCGTTGACTGGTTATGTTTGGTTTCCCTGCAGTCCTTGCTTTGCACTCCTGTTGCTCTGGGAAGCTCCATCAGCTTCCTGCTGGTTCTGCCTCCTGCAGCCAAATGGTGTTTGCAGGCCAAGCACTCCACACTACATCCGTCTCTCCCCAGTTCAATGACACCTCTCATGTCAACCCAAAAAAACAGAGGGAATTCAGAAGACCCAGAGCTCAGATTGCATGTGGGTTTCCTTTCAACAAAGCCACCGCAGCTCTAGGAAATCACAGCTAAGACTGGAAGATCAATCTCAAATCACTTATCTTACAAACCCTGAATCGCCTACACCCAACACATTCCCTTTCTCCTTAAATCCATTGCAAATACACTCTGAATGTATATCTGAGCATATCAGATATTGGTTTCAACAGTTAACTTAGTGGAGAGGCAGGATCCTTGCTGTTCCCATTTTTTTTTGCATGTAATACAGCAAAATAAACATTTACTCCAAACCCCATCAGTAATAACAGAATATACAGTTTCGCACACTAATAAAAGCAAATAGAAATCAGCCAAAATTATGAATCTCACTTAGCAAGCCTCTGTTCCAGCAGAGACAGGGAATAGATCGGGTTTGGAGATGTCTCAGCAATTCAGGCAGCAAATGCTCAGGGCACAGTGGAATTAAGGATATTTGAGTAGTATAACTCGTATTTTCCGCTTCAAAGTTTTCTACTATGTCCTCCACCTACAATGCAAAAGCTTACAAGGAATTGCTTTTTATAGCTACAGTCAAGTAACGCATCTTTTCTCTCTCAATTTGACATTACATCTGCAACTTGGTTTTACTGCAGTTATTTACTTCGAAGTCTCTCCTTAGAAGTCTCTCTATCCTTGACGTACATGCCTGCAGCTGGACAGAGAAGTCACTACACTTTGAAGAAGTTGCTCTGAATTAGTGCACGGGGTGAGATTAGGTTCAGGATTCCTGCAGTGATTATAAACTCAGCGGGAGTCCTTACAACAGCTCCAATCTCGACAGGGTTACTGTCTTGTTAATCAACCTCCTTCAGGACTCGAAGCGATTCTGCGCCTCAGTTCTTGGGGGCTTTCTTTGGAAGCCGCCGTTTTGTGCAGAATGATCTGTCAATTTACAAAGTCTACAGAGCTCTGATACGTGCAGTAAAAACACACCAGAAAATGCTAGACTTATGTCGTGGCACCCTGCGTTGCACAAGACAGCACAAAAACTATACGTTCCCATCACAGTTAGTGCAAGATAAGATCTGGTGATTTTCAGGTTATGCCTAAAGTGACTTGGAAGCCCATGTCCAGACGTTACTCTGGCTGTACCCTGGCACCTGTGGGTGGGTGACAGGGTTTGTGCACAAACCTCACACACCAGGGAAAGGGAACCTGGGGAAGCAGCTGGAGCAGGTGTGATTTACTCCTTCTACTGCCCTTCATCTTCACTGGGACCTTCAGCATGACCCAGGGCTTGCTGTGGAAGTGTCTATCCCTTGGAAAATCTGACATGCCGGGAATGCAGTATCTAGGCAGGGTGGATGTTTTCTGCTTTGTGTTGTCAGAGACCACTATAGATGGGTTCCTTAAAAAAGATACATTTTTAAGCATCTTCCTTTTTCTGATGTTCTATAAAGTAGCAGACGAAGGGGAAAGTGGCCCTTCCTATAATAAATACATTTAAGCATGCCAGTGAAGAGGCATTTCTGAGGGAAACACAAGGAGGGTTGCAGCTCCCTTGGATTTTCATCATTCTGCCTCTGGACACCTTTATGGGAACTGCCTATATTCTGTCCTAGCAGAAGTAAACCTTAGCTTTATTATGTGACTAGCACCTCCAACAAAGCCATGGAAATGACTTTCCTTGTTTCTGAAAACCAGAAAATCCATGTTGAAAGTGGATGGATCTGTTCAGCACAAGAAGAAGGCTTGGAGTACAGTATCTGGAAAAGTCTGGATGCCACTAATTTATGAAGTGAGTAGCTATGGCACATTATTAACCTCTCTGCACTGTCAATAACAACAACCCCTGCTGATACTGATTTGTATTGTGAGATTACCTAAGAACAGATTTTGTACTATACAAGTCCTTGACTCAGGCAGCTCACTTTTCAAGACAAAAGAGAGCAGGTGAATACATCTGGCCTGACTGGGCTGTGCAAGGGACATGTGAGACAGCAATGTTCAAGCACGAGAAACAGAGGTATACCCCTGACCTCACCACTGGTTTTCCACAGTCCCTGTAACAAAGAAAGCTCTTAAGAGGGGATCTGAAAGTAGGCATGGAGGTAATTGGGAAAGTGTTTAAGGCTCTTCCCTGATCTGATGGGAAGTATGGCAGAAATTAATTCATGTAAAACTTAGCACACTGCTGGGTGACAGAAGCTGGCATTAATGGGTGTGCTAACGTGGTAGCTAACATGTCAGCACTGATCGGTAGACTTGAAACCTTAAAAGTGGAAACAAATATCTCTACTGGATGTGACAGAGAAGGAGATGATGGTGATGAGATGCAAAGACAAATGTGATATGGGCAAAACATATGCCTGACAAATCCGTTGGCTTTCTACGATGGAGTTACAGTAGTAATGGAGAAGAGACGAGCAACTGACATCATCTACCTAGACTTGTGCAAAGCATTTGACACTGTCCTGCATGACAACCTTGTCTCTAAATTGGAGAGACGTGGATCTGATGGATACTCAGTGTGTAAGGAATTGTCTGGATGATGGCACTCAAAGAGTTGCTGTCAATAGCTCAATATCCAGATGGAGATCGGTAGTGAGTGGTGTTCCTCTGGGACTCGTATTGGGACTGGCACTGTATAACATCCTTGTCGGTGATGTGGACAGTGGGACTGAGTGCACCCTCAGCAAGTTTGCTGATGACACCAAGCTGTGTGGTGTGGTCTGAAAGATGCCCTCCAGAGGGACCTAGACAGGCTTGAGAGGTGGGACTGTATGAATCTCACAGAGTTCAACAAGGCCAAATGCAAAGTCCTGCACCTGGGTCAGGACAATCCCATGCACAAGTACAACCTGGGTGTCCCTGTCCAGGGCAGGGAGGTTGGAACTGGGTGATCTTTAAGGCCCCTTCCAACCCAAAACATTCTGTGATTCTATGATTCTATGACATCAAGCTAGGAAAATTATCCATGCAGCAGTGGGAGTGGACATGGGTAACATTACTTTTGTTGAGAGAATTTAGACCAGAATTATACATTTGTGAATAAAGAGCTTCAGTTGGAAATGCCAGAGAGTAGCAGTCTGCAAGATTTACACTTAGTCTCAGACAAATCATTGCAAGGGAAGTTCAGAATAGAAGGAGATATCCATGCTACAGACTTGGAGGATGGGCAGATTGGAGAGGCTATACACAATGACTGAGTAATCATGTGAGAACAGGAACTGGAGGATGAAAATGGTGCACTCTGCATTTTAGCCATGTTAAGCCTCAGCAGATACGGAGATATTGATGTGAAGTGTGTCTTTTGAGCTCTAAGTACGCTTAAACTGCCTACTGCCACCTTCTCTGTGAGGAGCCAGACTCCCAGGTTTGAAAACCCCGTGTATCACTTGGTGTGCTTTAAGGTATTCTGAACCTGAGTTTTCAGAATGTTAACTTAGAAAGCAGATGGTAAAGGTAAAAAATGCTGGAGGACCCAGGAACTTGTTGCTCTGGATGACACAGGGCAAAGTGGCCTGCAAAGCATCTTGGCAGTCCTTGGAGGGAAGAGTTATTCTGCCCAGCTCCTCACCCAGGCAGCCTGGTGGGTATTTTTGTCCTTAAACTGCCTTCTCCAGAGAGATACAGGATTGCATCCAGCACTATGATCTGTTCAGATGTGAAAAAGAGGTCTTGGCAATACTTCTTGTAGTGGGTTGATTTATTCAGTTTTTAACCAAAGTGAAAGAATTTGTGAATAAATCCTCATGAAGAAAAGGGTCCTATTCATCCAAGAACATGCTGCATGTTTTATCATGGAGCTTCATAAAAATATTTCTTGAGGAATGTGCCCAAGAGTCGAAGAAGATAGACAGCACCAACTTGAAGACGTACCTTACAATCCTGAATGCACTTTGCACCTTATGAAACTGTGCAAGACTAGGGCCTCTTATATAGCCACTTTCCTACTCATGGCAGGAACCATGTCGTTTCTCCATTTTTTTTTTTTTTTTTCTACTTGAACAGTTCACACTTATAAGGAGGAAGACTGGCTTCTTTCACTGCTCTTTTTTAAAGTCCTGCATAAAAAGGGGCGAATGATCCTTACACCACATCATATACTCAGTGCATCATGAAAAATGGAAAAAGCTCTCACGAATTATACTGTCTGCTACTAATTTGTAACAAAACAAGAGGGACTGAGGCTAAGGCTTGTTGAATATGCAGTTCAGTCCTACAAAAGCCTACCTTGTAAATGCTAGCTAACTGAAAGCTCTGCCAGTGAAGTCATAAGCAATCCATCATAATCACCCTTCGATAAACTCTTTGTCCAGTTTAAGAATTAAAAGCTGTATTTAACATATTCATGGAGAATGGAGAAATGCCTTTAGAAACAGCAGTCTTAATGCACTGTTAATCTCTAAACCAAATATTTATAGCCCTGTAGTTTATAAACAATTTGAAATATTTGGGTAGGAGTTGTCCAAGCTGTGGATGCACAGACAATAATAGGGAGGTTTTGACATTCCTTCTACCTGGTTTGGTGTTTTACTGACTCTTATATCTGATATATAAGCATTTCAAATTATTGAATTATCAGTGTAGAAAGAGAACTGAAAAGAACAGGAGTTAAAATTATAAAAATTGTTTACTGTTTATTAGTTTGTCTGCCTCAGAAAATAATCAATATCAAAGTTGATTCAAGCTCAGATCTGTCTGAGTGTGTATTAATTTGCTCCAGGAAAATAAACTAGAAATTACTAGGATAAAAGAAATAATAATGAAATATGGAAATAACTGCAGATTTTGCACATTGTCATTATATAATGGACATAATGGACATAATGACATTACATAATGGATTCTAATTAAATCCAGGTGGAAAATGACCTTCCTAGACCTCCCTTCAAAATTAAGATTTTTGACAGTCATGATTAATGGAAACATGCACTTTGCATGGTTTGTAAACCTGAAACATCGTTGTACATTTCAGTTTATAATTTATCCCATTATCTGCTTCTGCATGCATGAAGGTCAGCCACACTGGCACAAAGTAGCAGCGAAATCCAGAGGCTCTGGAAGGTTGCTAACACATATTTTCAATTATTATTATTGTTATTATTTTTATTGGTAAATATTTTTGCCTACTTGTTCCTTAGAAAGATCACAATCTAGAAGCATAATATTTTTAACAGCAGTAATTGCAATATTCTTGTTCTCTTGTCTTTTTAGAGTAAACAAAATGGTACTAGATAGAGAATATTTTTTTTAAGAATTCCTACCCGCAATATTTCTTCAATGCAGCTGTTATCTCCTGTTCCACTGTCCTGTAAACAAAATGAGAAAATTGTTTGTTTGTGTTTTAAAAAGAAATAACAAATAGCAGGTTTGAGGACACGCTTGTCACATGAAATATATTCAAAACTCTATTACAGTTTCGAAATGAGGCCAAGTCTTTCCAGCCTCTGCAAAGTTGCACTGCTGAAAATTCTCAAATTATTCCCCATCATCACCACAGGAAGATGTAATGTTTGCAATGTTTACATATGGCTGGCACATACTTGTATAAATTCATAGGATTTTGTTTATGCTACTTTTGTGCGTGGTTCATGCTGTTTCAGATATACTGCCTGTAAGTAGGCATAAGCAAAATGGTTAGTGCCTGTTCATAGATCCAATATGTGCCTTTATTTATATTAAATATATAACATCTGTCTGTATCCTTTGTGCAGGAAAGACTCTGCAGTAATACCGCCTGTGTGAAGTCTGACGATATATAGGGAACGGGCAGCAGTGATGCTGAGAGGAGAACTGCAGGGGAGACACAGGAGACACAGGAGACACAGGCTGCCACACCAAGTACTGGGCAGGAAGCATGGCCTTTGTGAGAATGCTACAATTCCCTAAAATGCTGTTTGTTTTTGTTTTCCTTTTGCAGAAGAGAACTAACTCAGGAGACAGAAGACTGGAGTTTGAGGCCTTTTCATCTGTGTGTGTATGGAAACAAAGTCAGCATGATTAATTATTGTCCCCAAAGAGCTTGGAGAGAGGTGAGCTTCGTCTTCACCTCTTATTTTCAAAAAACACCTGGAGGTTCTGATTTTTGAGATGCCTGTCACCAAATATCGAAGGAATTTGATTTTCTAATGTCCTGAGTTTTTGAATCATAGAAATCATTAAGGCTGGAAGAGACCTTCAAGATCATTTGGTCCAACCACCATCCTATTACCAATATCACCCACTAAACTATGTCCTTGTCACCTGGAAACCATACTTCTGTGCCATATCTGTATTTAGGTACTCAAAAACTCATGAGGGATTTTCAAAAATGGGTGCCTTTGTGTCTACCAGACCCAAATGATACAATCAGCCAGTCCAGGCAAGTTGTGTTCCTGAATGTCATCACTGCCACTCCCCAGCTTGAGCTGTGTCACCAAGGAGGTCTGAATTCACAGCCTCCCATAGCCTAGCACCTGTAACCAAGGTCAGAAGTACCACAGCCATGCATATGCAAGGGAACAATTTATGTTTCATAATTTTTTGTGGCTGTTATTTCACGCCAATTCATAAAAAGTTATAAGGTCTTTATTGTCAGCATTCTAGCTGATCTGTGCTGAGTATGGCCCTTGATTGTTAGACAAATGAATTGCGTTAACTCTTGGTGTAATACATCCTTTCAGTTTTACAGTCACTGGGAGTTACAGCACTGATTTCAAAGGGAAAGGAGCTAAGCGTACTACAAAGTCAGTCTGTGGAGAATTACTCATGTCCTGTGTACCGGTGCTAAAGAGCAGCTGCAGTCCTATTCAGATAGGCCTGTTCTCATCACACCAGCGTCTCCACAAGCTGCACAATACTGTGCCCCACCTTCCCTGCCACTGGGGTAGGAGACCAAACAAAATAGTTCATGTTGTCAATGAAGATAATAAGACGGACAGAAACATGCATATAGAAACTGCACAACAGTCTCTAGATATTTAAGAATTTTAGAAATTGTATTAGCTACTTTTTATTTGTCTCTTCTGTGTGGTTTTCCCTCTATTTTCTGCTTTTCCTTCCAAAGCCTGGCATGTATTCTTGTGGAGATCAGTGGTGAGTGGTGTCCCTCAAGCATCCATATTGGGACTGGTAACGTTTAATATCTTCATTAATGACATAGATGGTGCAATAAAGTGCACTCAGCAGGTTTGTGGATGACACCAAGTTGAGTTGTGCAGTTGACACCATAGAAGGAAGGGTTGCCATGACAGAAGGAAGGGCATGTAGTGATAGGACAAGGGGCAATGGTTTTACATTGAAAGAAGGCAGATTATGATTAGATAGTAGGAAGAAATTCTTTACTCAGAAGGTGGTGAGGCACTGGAACAGGTTGTCCGGATAAGCTGTGGATTCCCCATACTTAAAAGTGTTTAAAGTCAGGTTAAATGGAGCCTTGGGCAGTCTGATTTATTAAGAGATGTCCCTTCCCATGGCAGAGGGGTTGGAACAAGATGAACTTTAAGGTCCCTTCCAACCCAAACCATTCAGCTGATCTATTCTATGAGCCCATTAACTACAACAGGGTGCGTAAATTCCTCATCCTCTGTGCTGTGCTTACAGAGCAATGAATCTGCTGCCCAACACAAAGTTCACTATTCTCCTCCATTGCCATCCTATACAAGGAGGCATGAGATGACATATCACATTATGCTGTACAAAATAATGACACTGATGCTAAAATAAAGCCTTATATATATATATATATATATATACTTTTCAAGGCAAAGTTACTGAAGGTAAATTTGGCAACAGACTATTTCAGAGTAGGTTTAGAAACAAAATTCTGTTTCAAAATTAAATATTCCTCCTAGAAGTGATATTGATATTCCTCCTCAGCAAATCAAATCTCTGGGCAGAGACTAAAAAAACTTTTCACTTCTCTCTCTTAGTGTGATCACAGTGACTTTCAAAAGGCAAAAACAAACAAAAAAAAACAAAACAAAACAAACAAACAAGCAAACAAAAAATTGGAAATGCAAAGCCAAAGATATTATGAAAAAAATAGAGTAATATTTGGAAAAAAATAAAAACAAATTATTTCTATACCATCCTCTTTGTTCTTCATCTTTGAATGCCAAACATAAATTTCTGAATTTATTTTTGCCTTGAATCCTGATCTGCTTGCAAATATCTTGCATTACTGTTGATATGAAAGTTTCTAGAGTAAGGGTGGAGAAGTTAGAGTCCCAGTTTTACACACAACAGGCAAAGTCTATTTCATGTGGCTGGCAGCCATAATGTTTTTTCTTTGTGTTATTGTATAATACAATGTAGAGTATTGTGGGACCTAGGACAAGTCTGAAAGGTGTCTGAGATGAGTTTGGAAAAGATTCCTCATTCTCACTCTTAAAGCTTCTATTCTCCACTACATCTCTACTTACACTACAGGGGAACCATCACTGCCTGTGAATCTGATGAGCTGAATATAACTTTATGACTGTATTTTAGCTACAAAAAATATATATTTTTTTTTAACTACAAAAAATAAAAATTAAATCTAGTAAATCTTGAAATCTGAATTAAAATAAGAGATTGCATTACCTGTGGGCACCAAATAGCACAGAGCTCGTGCTATTTGCATGAGCAGACCTGCCTGATCCATACAATGTTGTGTTGGGGCTGGCTGCACAATGCAGCACCTGCAAAAAGATGATGTCAAAGTGCCTGCAATCTGCACAGGCAGTCGTTCCACCCTCTTTATAGTGAACATGCCACAGAACACTTGTGCAATAAATGTTTGAATAATTTTAAAAACAGCTTTTGAGGCTGCTGTTCCCTAAATGCTGAACTGCTACCCTGGATTCATCCTGACACTGATGAACCCAGCTTGTTTGCATTTTAAGATCTTTCGTAAGAAACTTGCCTCACTGGCCCTCCAATGAACCATGTTGGAGAAAATAACGGTGAAATATCGGTGACCCCTGGGGAACTGTCAGGGGAAGCGGACTCGAGCCTCTTCTCCCTGCGACGCTGCTGTGCCCATTGCCTTTGCATCTCAACCAGTGTGGGCAGGGGATCAGTAGGTGAGCGCACGCACGTGCGGTGGTGCATCGTCAGGCAGGAGGCTGCGAGGAGCTGCTGCCAAGAAGCATGGCAGTGGCTGCTGGAGAAACAGCCGGGAGCATCGCGCTGCTGATAACGCACGGAGCTAATTACCATGCAAAGCACAGAGAACCGTAAGAAACAAGACTGACTAAAGGCTACAGCAAATCCTTGAGAAACAGGATGTCATTTCACACACACACACACAAAAAAGGCTACATCTGTACAAATTTTATTTCAGAGCATTACTTTATTTTTTCTTCCTTTACCAACAGATTTCACATGCAGGTATATAAAGAAACTCCTCAGAAAGGAATTACCTGTCTCTGATTCCCTCCTTTCAAATATTTGCATTAAGAAAGAAAGAGAAATCTTTTGCCAGAATCTGTTTTCATTTTAGCCTAGGAGATTTCTGTGGTACAAGCCTTTGGTGTTATTTCTATTTGTGCTCTTTGCTCTTACAAAGCCTCTGGGAGTTAACTGAATTTAGTATCCAACACAAATTAGGCATGATTAAGATCTCTGGGAGGCTGAGGTGCACACTCAGCAGCCTCACTGCTCTATTCATGACCCAGGCTTGCTGTGTCATATTGGGTTGCTGTTCACCTCCTGCCACCATTGGCCACCATGTGCCTAGGTCTGCTGCCCAAAGTGAGGTTTCAGGCAGGAAATGTTGGCATAAGTCAAAGATTGGGGAAAAAAGAAAAAAAAAAAAAAAAGGAAAAGGAAAAATAAAAATAACCCACATGGGTGGACCTTGATCTGAAAGCACATCAGAAATGTTTCTTGGCCAGGCAGGACCATAACAGTATGGAGATACACACACATGCATAAGCATATGTAACATTTTGTGTGTAATCGTACAGAATAATTTCACAAATTGTAAAATAAACAATATGGGAAAGATAAGTACAAGGAGATCCAGGAGACATCAGTACAAGGAAACAGCTGTGTGCTTAAAAAACAAAAAACAAACAACAACAACAAAAAATATTCATTCCCTTTATGTAATGACAGTCCCAAATCTTAAGTTTTTCTGGCAGTCATTTCTCTGGAAGTGCTGCATCCAGATGTGTGTGCTTCATTCCTTGCATCATACAGATGTGCTTTTCCCAAACTTTATTTTTGTTATACTACTTTTGTGGGGTAAAGCTGGTAGGTGCTTTCCTTATCTTTTTACTTGCTCATAAGTGTAGTCTCTGCCTGTTGGGTTGTGGAGAACTGTTGCCCTCCCCAAAATTTCCCTTCAATCATTTCTCTGAAGAGATCTCAACACCTTCAATTTATGGTGTAAAATTATGACTTTTAGCAGGGAGATGTGCTTGAGACCTGAGAGCTGACTTTTGGGGCATTTGTGGAAAAACAGCCAGGATGTAAATTAATTTATGAAAAATTAATTTGCACATGCCCCGTAAAGTTTTGTAGACATTTAAGGTTTAACTTGCTGTTGATTTCCTTATATATGGTAGATCTTTAAAAGACTCTTTATGGGATAGCTGCACTAAACCCATGATTCTCTGGAGACATGCAGGACTTTTGACCTCAGGAAATGTGGGCTAGTTAAAACATTAGATTGGGACCTGATACAAACTCACTTTTTTCTCCTTCAGGAAATGCCCACTTTTTGGAATATATATATTTTTTTTTTTTCTGAATTGGGGGTCAGAAACTGAGATGTAGACTTTGTCCCACTGGCGTTGTTAATTTTATTTTAATGTCCCATTACAAAATATTAACAGTGTGACATTGCATTCAGAATGAAATTTTAGAAAGTGTGCTTCAGTCCAGCTGAGAAATTAGAGTTTGTACTAATTGAAACATTTTAGTATCAAATTTAAATAAATGTAATTAAAAATTAAAGATAAGATACAGCTCCAAAAAGTCATTAAAACAAAATATTGAAATATTTCACTCTGGTAATTTTCGACTTTAAAAGATGTTTTCTTCAGAAAAAAATTAAAATAAGATGCATACATAGACATGCAGACACTTTTCAGCGCTGACAAATGGACAGGGTGAATATGGGAAATGACTAAGTACACAAAACCTCTGACCAGATCAGAGTTTGAAATGGCCTCTTTTTTCTCAGTAACTGGGACTGGACCTTCACGGGTGAAGTGCTTCCCCATCAGCAGCGATTCCCTCTACTTTAAGGGTGTCAGGGAGCTGGGGCACACTGCTGTCCCCTCATGCCCCTCACTGGCCTTGGTAATGCTGCCCATCTCCTGCAGTTCAATGGCCAAGGGTCCTCGTAGCTCACCAAGTGTGCAAGCAAGCAGGACTGAGCAGTGCACGGTTATGCCAAGAAAAGAGAAATGAAAAGACTGCTGAGGAAGCTGGATTTTCTGTTGTTCCTGGTTTTTGAAAGCTTTGCTTTGCAATCACGCTGTTCCTTTCTACTGATTTAGAGTGCCAGTGGCCACAGACTTGATAGAGTATTCTCCTGTGCTCCACACTGCTGTGATAGGAGCTGTTTCACTTTTACTACAAAGAATTGCTGCTATTTCCTTAGACACTGAGATGTGCAGGAGAGAGATGGGGATGAACGGCTGAATTCTGCTCAAGCTCTGTGTCAGAAAGTGTTGCACTAATTAAAGTTATTAAAGCTATCTAATTTACAGTGACTGTTAATAAACTGTTGCCCTTAATATGCTCATTCTCTTTTTGAAACAGTCTTCATATTTATAATGGGGATTATTTTTCCTACCATGGGATCTTGCAACATTGCTCTTGCTTCAAAAGGGAAGAGGAGAAAGGTTAACAAAGATTTTATTCCATGAAAAGAAAAGAGGAATAAAGAGCAAGCGATGAAAGCCATTTGCTTAAATGGAAGTATCCATGTATATTAATTGGGGGTCTCGCTGTAACTGGTATGTCATCATGCCTCAGTCTTGTACCAGGAACTGGGAGATATTCCACCTAATCGAGAAGATGAATCAAAAATATCCACAAAGAGAGAGAAATGTAGAATAGACAATTAGAATAGACTTGTCATGCACCCTAGAAAGGAGAAGCTAATTGGCCAAGAGTGTGTTTGATTCACAGTTAGCAACACTCGCTCAGAACAGGCTGCTCAGCAGCTCACCCACAACTGGGGCAGGACAGCAGCTTCTGGAGACCAGAATCTCTGAGAAAGGAGACTGCAGAGGAGTTAATGAAGCCACAATCCAGAATATCACCAGCCTTAGGCTGTGCTAGCCCTACATGCAGACCTGAGGAGCCAATGGCCAAGGATGTCCAGGCCAGTGTCTAGGTGAAAATGGATTTACTGTGGTTATAGAAGAAAAGGCACTCACTGGATTATATTTTTATTTTTTAAATAAGAGAAATGTAGGAACTGAACTAAGTATGGAAATCCCAGGGTCAGAAAGTGAGGTGATGCTGAGGGGCCACAGTCTGGATTGCTGCTGGGGGCTTCTCTTGAACTTAGGCAACTAGTTTAGATGGGATTTATAAGTGGTAGTTCTAGCCACAAGTGGAGAGGTTAGGGTAGGATTCTTCACACTGATGAGATGGTCTGAGTTCAAGTTCACATCACAAAAAATCAAGAGACTGAAAGGACAAGAACCCTTCTGAAACCTCTTCACCCTCCCCACCCCTGAGGGCCATCAAACAATCAATTACTGGAGCTGCACTGGTAAGATTTCATCTAATAAAAGATGCTTGGGAGCCTCAAATGAAACCTACTGGCAGATTGGTGGAACAATTTTACAGGCTTTCACAATATATTCATAAAAAAAGAAAAAAAAAACTAAACACATCAGAATTACACTGTGATCCAGCAACAATAAAAGGGAGCTGTAATGGAGAAGAACTGCATTGTTCTATTAATAAAATATAAAGGTTTTATTGTTATTGGGAAAGATTGATTGTATCAAATCAATACCATGTCACAGTATATTAATGTTTTTCTTCACTAATGAAAAAATAGGGGCTGATGTGATTACACTTTCTTCCTTCTCATCTGAAGAATATATTGGGATGATAGTAATGAAGATTGCAACTTGCAGTTTTAATCCTTTCTACATGCTCAGTCCTGGGAGGTGCTGAGCAAGTGACCTGAAGCAGTTGGCATTCAGCAAAATGCTGTCGACAACCCCTTGCATGGATTCCACAGACCCCCTTCCCATCCAAAAAAATAAAAAGAGCCAGCGGGGTCCTCTGGAAATACCTTCAGCTTATTACATTTTCTACATCACTATATGCATACTCTAAGTGTATTAACTGACTAGTTGTTTGACACAGCTGTCTATCTGTTGGAAAATGTCTATTATGGACCCCAGAGTGATCGGGGTTTGCAGCAGGTAAGGTTTTTTTTGCAAATATAAGGGCTTCTCCCCTTAGCCCATGCGGTGCTTCCACAGCAGCCCCAAGGAGCCTGCCCTGTGTGTGATAGAGATCAGTTTGGCTCCCCATTAGATGCCCATCCTCCCTGCTATACGGATGGCCAATTAGTGTCAACTGGAATGCACTATTTTTAGTGATGTGGCCACTTGTCCACTAGGACCTGGACTGAGATCAATAGATTGCATTTAGTGTATTGTCTGTGTTCATCTGGGGAGACTATATAACATCTGTAAAGCAGCAACAGTTGGAAGAACAAGTATTGTGGAAATGTTAATCTTTTTGTGACATTTTAATATGAATATACCATCATCTAGCATAATATTCAATAAATTAAATGGATTATTATGCCAAGAGATCCTTTAAAATGTTAATTAACAATAAATCAATAAAAACTATTCAACATGAAAATCAATTACATCCCTGTTTACATTATTTAACTCCAAACATTTCTGTTTTGTGTGCTTGTAATTAGCAAGCTATAAAAGATGCCATAAATAGGCGCATAATGAGAGGAACTGTTTATAAATGATAATTGGTATTCATTCCCACTGAGCTAAAGGTTATGTGATTACAAACTATCATGCAGAAAGGGTTAATCCTCTTACATATATATGGATTTACAGTACAGAGCTCTGCAGAAATCTCTCCCACAAAAGACCCCTGATAGAAGAAAGCCCCAGATGAGGGTTTGCTGGGAAGAGCAACATCTATCAGGTTTGTTAAAGCCTGTTTACATATGACTAGAAATGGCTCATGGAGAAAAACTTATCCTTTGGGTGGTAGTGGTGGGGATAAGAAGCAGAATCTGACATGAGGAGTTCAATATTGATAAAACATCATTATGTGAACAATGCCTGTTCTAAGTCAAAAGGATAGAGATTAACATTGAAATGCTATTAAAAATCTGGGTGAGCATCTGCTTAATAAAACTGAGGACAGAACAAAGGAAACAAGGGTGTTTTCTGACAAGGTGGGGAACAAAGGTGATGCTTCACCCACTGCCTTAGTCCAAGCTTAGGGCCAGGAAAGGTCTGGCTTTCACTGAGGGCTAAAATAAGATTACAGAATCTTCAAGAGGCAACACAGAGTCCAAAACACTGAGCAGCAGCCTGTATCTCCAGAAGGTAACATCAGACTTTAGCTCATGATCAACTGCTACACTGAGAGAAAAGGTTTGTTTCCATTTATGCCTATTGCTGAAAACTGCCTTTTCAGTTTTGGAGACTGAGACCCTGATCTAGTCGAACAGGTAAAAGCCTCTATGGCCAGGAGACCAGAGTAACTTCTGTCTTTCTACCAAAGCTTTTTGCTAGCCCAAGGATGTCACTGACATCTGAGAAGCAGACAGTTTTGGCTTTGACACTGTCTCCTTCCCAGAAAAAAAAAAAAAAAAAAAAAAAAAAAAAAAAAAAAAAA